>NW_023601851.1:8444254-8510289 GCF_014898055.3 Talpa occidentalis | reverse complement strand
ATTTCCCCCCAAGATGTAAAGACACTCGAGTCTTGCCCATTTATCTTAGAATTTTTAGATTGGCACCATCTTGGAGGAAAAATGGACTATTTACCTCTATCTCACTTTGAATTTCCACACCGTTGTGATGCAGCAAGATCATCGGGTGGGTGTCGCCAACGTTGAGTCCTATCCTCCTTTGTCAGGGCTCTCTAAGATTTGGAGTGAAGTCCTTACCTGGGCCACGGGCACGTGAAGATCTGATCACTGTTTAGCTCTTAGGGCTCTGAGCAGATGTCTCAATAGGACAAGGTAAAAATGCACTGTGGTCCACACAGGAGTTTGCCCTGCAGCTGTGTCTATCACACCATGGGTCCCGCTGGAGCTGGACACTGCCTGGGAGGGAAGCTTCACAGACTCTCTGAGCACCTTCATCCTCCCCGTAGCCAGAAGCTCTACCCTGGGAGTGCAACAACCGCACCATCTTCTCACTGCCCACGAGGGATTAGCGCCTGCCTGGCAGTGTCATTCCAGGCATCGATGCCCCTGACAGTTGAGAGAGGTGGGTAGGGCTGCTCCAGCACTTCCCCCCGCCCCAGAAGATGCCAGGTCTGTGCTTCCACCTACACTGAATAAGAAGAGAGAGAGCTGACTGGCAAGGGCACCAAGACCACACCCTCTGCCGAAATGGAAAGTTCTAGGCTCAGGCAGGCCCACGGGGTATAGGTTTTTCCTCCAATACCTGAGCCACAGTTTATTTATCTGTACAAAGGAAAGTATCTCCTCGACTTTACAGGTGGACACGACCCCTTCACCTGTTGTTGCCTTGTGCCCACTGTCTGCTAGATGCCTGGGACACGAGCTGAGCTGAGCCCACAGCTCAGGACACCCTCACAAGAAATTGGGGACACAGGGAACTTCAAAAGACACACATGAATTGTGACAGGAAGCTTGTGATGCCACAATCTTCCCTGGAAGGGGCACCTGACACACTCCTGGCCAAGGGGGCATCATGCAGGGTTCCTACAGAACGACCCTTGAAGTGGAATTGGTCAGGTGAATGGGGTGGGGAGAGAGAAGGAGGTTGTCATCGTGGGGCCACAGGCCTGAGACAGCAGGAGCAGATGGCAAGACTCTCGTAAGCTTGTCTGGAAGCTTGGACTTTAGCCTGAGTGAGGACATGGGAGTCACTGAAGAGCTCTTTGAGGCTGTAAATAAATGATGTGACCCAACAGTCTGTCTTGTGAGGGCAGAGAGGACCGAGGAAGGACTGCAGACAGCCCTTGGGAAACATTCTGTTTCTCCCTTTCCTCTCCCCAGCCAGGCAAAGATAGGGGGATGGAACCAGCCCGCCCAGGACAGCAGCGATGTGCCCTTGCTCTCCAGGTAAATTCAGACCCCAGGCCCAGCTTCAGAAAGGACCATCCACGGATCAGTGGGTCTGGCCTGCCTTGTCTAGCAGTGGGTGATCAGCCCACAATCAAGGATTGTGGATTTTACGGACACAGGTGGCCAGAGACGTGGTTCTATCTTTATTATCAACTTCATGTTTTCCAGTTTCACGTTTTGAATTTCCTGACTTAATTCCTCTCTTTGATTCCTTTATAAAACATACTGGCACTATCCTGCCATTAAGTCACTTGACTGCAACGTTTTTCTCTGGTGGCACCATGAAGCAGATGACAAAAGGTTGATCTTACTTAGCATTCCATCAGCAGACAGGTGGAAGAATATCCTAATATTATACGATCAATAATTGGTCATCTATTATATGATGAAACACCTCTGTCTTTCAATCTGAAATATTCCTTCTTTATCTCTAGAGAATAGACCTACTTTGTCTTTTTAGAAATTATAAAAATAACACCAATGTTTTTTATTAATACTCTGTTTTATGAATGTTCCATAATTGGAAAAGAGTAGCATACCTAGGTGGGACTTCCTATGTGTATGCAATTGGCAGATTCAACGCAATTCCAATAAAAATTACAATGGTGTTCTTCAATGAAATGGAGCCAATACTGTTCAAATTCATATGGGATCACAAAACCTTTAGCAGTGAACATTCTTCTGACAAAAAAGGGGGGAATAATGGAGGTATTACACTCACAGACATCAAACAATACTGTTAGGGGGAAAGGATGTCCTGAGAAAACTCCATACAGATTTTGTGGACTCCGCCCCCACTCCAGACCAAAGCCATCAAGATACTGGGAATGACAAATCCCATCATCACCAAAGTGAGGATTGCTGGGACCTGAGGGTGGAGTTAAGCAGCCAGGTTTGGTATAAAACCAAACATGTGGGCCTTGGCTCTCTCTCTCTCTCTTAGCCTCATAGCTCTTGGCTTTTCACCAGCTCTTAGCGTGCCATTGGGATTCCAGGTCAATGGAACTGGTAGGACACATTCACAAATTTTCTCCATCTTTTTGTAAATAAAACTTTTATTAACCTTGTGTGTGTGCCTGCATTAAGTCCCTTTTAAGCACGCAGGTGAGGAACCACAGGCAACCCATTTCATGTCGGGGTTGCCCTATAACAATACTACAAAGCTATTATATTATATATATATATATATATATATAAACAGTATTGGCAGAAAAACAGACACAGAGACCAATGGAATCTAATTTAATGCCCAGAAATAATACCACACTTCCATGACACAGGAGCAAGGAATAGACATTGGAACAAGAATAGCCTCTTCAATAAATGGTGCTGGAAAACTGGATTGCAACATGCAAATAATGAAACTAGACCACTATCTCACACCATACACAAACCAACACAAGTGGATGAGAGACTTGAATGTGAAACCTGGCATCATAGACTATATAGAAGGGAACATAGGCAAACACTCAATGACAAAATCCTCAGAAACATCTTTGAGGATTCCTCTCAGAAGCAAGGAAAACAAAGGAGAATGTAAACAGTTGTGGACACATAAACCTAAAAATCTTTAGAACAGCAAGAGACAGTGATCAAAACAAAGAGACGCCCCCTTGAATGGGAGAAATATTTGCAAACCATATGACACATAGGGACTGATATCAAAAGATTTACAAAGAGTTTACACAACTGAAAACAAAACAAGCAAACCAATCCAGTCCAAAAAAGTGGCAGAAGTCAAAAGACACTTCTACAAAGAAGAAATGCAAATGACCAACAGGCACAGAAAAAAGGTTCAACATCACTAATATCAAGGAAACACAAATCAAAACCACATAGATGCCACCTCACTCCAGCAAGAATGCTCTACATTAAAAAAAAAAAAAAACTGGAAACAACAAATGCTGAAGAAGCGGCAGAGACAAAGGAGACTCCTACACTGCTGGTAGGAAGGGAAAGTGGTCCATCCACTATGGGCAGCTGTGTGGAGCTTCCTCAGAACACTGAAAATGGGTCTACACATGATCCAGTGAGTCCACTCCTAGGAATCTACCCAAGGGACAAAAAAAAAAAAAAACAGGAAACTGAACTCCTATGTTATTGCAGCACTATATTCAATAGCCACTATATGGAACAATGCAACAATGCAATAAAACAGATGAATGGATCAAAATGTTGTGGTACAAATACACAATGGAATATTATTCAGCAATTAAAAAAACACAACCCATGCCACTTGTGGCAATATGGATGAAGGTGGAAGGAATTATGCTAGCCACAATAAGGCAGGAGAAAGAAATATCAGATGGTTTCACTTATATGCAAAATATAGAGAAACTAAACAATATGTAAATAAAAAGACAACCCTAGCAGCCTGACCAAGAGCTGAGGCATCCAGCGGGGGGTGGGAGGGGGATCACCAAGGGAGGAAGAGAACAAGGGATTATGGTGATGGGTCACGGCTGCTATGGTGTGGGAGCACTACGGGGTCCACGCCTGAGGGGAGAAAACCAATAACTAAACAGAAATGAACAAGGATGTAAGAAAAGAAGGATAAAAAAGAGATGGGCTTTAAGGACAGGGAAGACCCTAAAACAATAAATAAATAAAATGCACCTAAAGGTGGTCTCGTCCTGAACAATACGGCAGCCACTGCTGGGACATCCCCTCCTCACCAATTGTTCTAGATATTTTTTCTAGAACATTTTTCTGGCAGGTGCAGCAATTAAGCCTGCTGTATGGGAATAATTCCCAACATGTCATTTCTCCTCAGATACTTCTGCTCAACACTCCTTACTACAGGATTTCCTCTCAGATTTATCTCCTCAGAGGCCTGTATTCTCCTCAGAATCTGTTTCCCAGGGTGTCAATTCGCCTCAGATATTTCTCCTCAACAGTCCTTACTACAGTATTTCTCCTCAGATTTTCTCTTCAGAGGCCTGTCTTCTCCTCAGTTTGTGCTTCCCAACGTGTCATTTCTCACCTGATATTTCTCCTCAACACTCCTTACTACAGTATTTCTCCTCAGATTTTTCTCCTCAGAGGCCTGCCTTCTCCTCAGAATCTACTTCCTACGGTGTCATTTCTCCTCAGATATTTCTCCTCAATATTTGTTACTGCAGTATTCCTCCTCAGATTTTCTCCTCAGAGGCCTGTCTTCTCTTCAGAATCTGCTTCCCAACGTGTCATTTCTCCTCAGATATTTCTCCTCTACACTCCTAACTACAGTATTTCTCTTCAGTTTTTTCTCCTCAGAGGCCTGTCTTCTCAGAATCTGCTTTTCAGGGGGTCATTTCTCCTCAGATATTCCTCCTCAACACTCCTTACTGCAGTATTTCTCCTCAGTTTTTTCTCCTCAGAGGCCTGTCTTCTCCTCAGTTTGTGCTTCCAACATGTCATTTCTCACCTGTTATTTCTCCTCAACACTCCTAACTACAGTATTTCTCCTCAGTTGTATCTCCTCAGAGGCCTGCCTTCTCAGTTTGTGCTTCACAACGTGTCATTACTCATCAGACGCTTCTCCTCAATAATCCTTACTGCAGTATTTCTCCTCAGATTTTTCTCCTCAGAGGCCTGCCTTCTCCTCAGAATCTGCTTCCTACGGTGTCATTTCTCCTCAGATATTCCTCCTCAGATTTTCTCCTCAGAAGCCTGTCTTCTCTTCAGAATCTGCTTCCCAACGTGTCATTTCTCCTCAGATATTTCTCCTCTACACTCCAAACTACAGTATTTCTCTTCAGTTTTTCTCCTCAGAGGCCTGTCTTCTCCTCAGTTTGTGCTTCACAATGTGGCATTTCTCCTCAGGTATTTCTCCTCAACAGTCCTTACTACAGTATTTCTCCTCAGATTTTCTCTCCAGAGGCCTGTCTTCTCCTCAGAATCTGCTTCCTAGGGTGTCAATTCTCCTCAGATATTCCTCCTCAACACTCCTTACTGCAGTATTCCTCCTCAGATTTTCTCCTAGAGACCTGTCTTCTCTTCAGAATCTGCTCCCAATGTGTCATTTATCATCAGATATTTCTCCTCAGAACTCTTTTTTTTAATGTAACGTTTTGTTCTTTATTTTTTTAAGATTAATTTATTTATTTATACATACAAGCACTGGGTACAGTCAGAAGCTCAGGAGGGCGAGAGAATTCACCAGAGGCAGAGCAGGGAGCAGAACAGGCAGAAGGACCGAAGTACACTGCTGAGGGGAGCAGTGGGTGGCAGGAGAGTTCTGCGCACCATGTGGGACCCTCACCCAGCGGCCGGGGATGAAAACGGTGCTGCAGAGGCTATGGGCAGCTTCGCAACCCAGCGCTCAACCGCTGCAACACCGGGAGGCCCTCTCCTCAACACTCTTAACTACAGTATTTCTCTTCAGTTTTTTCTCCTCAGAGGCCTGTCTTCTCCTCAGAATCTGCTTCCCAGGGGGTCATTTCTCCTCAGATATTTCTCTTCAACAGTCCTTACTACAGTATTTCTCCTCAGATTTTCTCTTCAGAGGCCTGTCTTCTCCTCAGAATCTGCTTCCCAACGTGTCATTTATCATCAGATATTTCTCCTCTACACTCCTAACTACAGTATTTCTCTTCATTTTTTCTCCTCAGAGGCCTGTCTTTCCTCAGAATGTGCTTCCCAATGTGCCATTTCTCCTCAGACATTCCTCCTCAACACTCCTTACTGCAGTATTTCTCTTCAGTTCTTTCTCCTCAGAGGCCTGTCTTCTCCTCAGAATGTGCTCCCAATGTGTCATTTCTCCTCAGATATTTCTCCTCAACAGTCCTTACTACAGTATTTCTCCTCAGATTTTCTCTTCATAGGCCTGTCTTCTCCTGAGAACCTGCTTCCCAACGTGTCATTTATCATCAGATATTTCTCCTCTACACTCCTACTAACTACAGTATTTATCTTCACTTTTTTTCTCCTCAGAGTCCTGCCCTCTCCTCAGAATCTGCTTGCCAGGGGTCATTTCTCCTCAGATATTTCTCCTCAACAGTCCTTACTACAGTATTTCTCCTCAGATTTTCTCTTTAGAGATCATTCTTCTCCTCAGAATGTGCTTCCCAATGTGTCATTTCTCTTAGATATTACTCCTCAACACTCCTTACTGCTGTATTTCTCCTCACTATTTTCTCCTCAGAGGCCTGTCTTCTCCTCAGTCTGTGCTTCCCAACGTGTCATTTCTCACTTGATATTTTCCTCAACACTCTTTACTACAGTATTTCTTCTCAGTTTCAGATTTTTTCTCCTTAGAGGCCTGTCATCTCCTCAGAATCTGCTTCCCAACATGTCATATCTCCTCAGATAATTCTCCTCAATACTCCTTTCTACAGTATTTATCCTCAAGGCCTATCTTGTCCTCAGAATCTACATCCAGGGTATCATTTCTAATCCTATATTCCTAGTTCATTGTCTTTGCAAAAAGAAATAGAGAAGACAATAGAATGAAAATCCTGTATTCCAAGTCAACTGTCATAGATCGATATAAATCTAGTGTCCTGCCAAACAGAACACTTCATTTTCTGTCTCATCCTAGAAATGAAAACCTGATTATTTCAGCAGAGGTTCCATCATTGACAAATATGGTGGTGTCAAAATTTATATAGATTCTTTTTGGTAATTCAAAAGTGGTTTTATTTCTGGGTAATCTTGTAAACCATACATGATCAGAAGTTCCATAAATGAAGGGTGCTAAGGCTCAAGGAAAAGGAAAAAAAAAAAAAAAAACAACAACTGGGAATAGTAAGAGGCATCAAGGAATGAAAGAATGCGAACAATATTTAACTCCCATTTTTTAAAAAGGGGATTTTATTTTTGGCTAAAAAGGTACCCTTTAATATGATTTATTCTGTCATTGTAAAAGCCACTACACAGAGCAGCAGTAGTGCTCTGCTGTCTGGCTGGTGATATTTTACTGTCATGCTGTGGACGTCCACTGTCATTAAGGCACTGACACAGACAATTGCCATGTCATCTGTGATGTTTCTGACTGGTGACTTTCAAGGCAGCAACAATGGCAACAATGTTCTGGTCTCAACCATTTGAGCAATGTTGAAATGGAATTGCACACAGGCACCACAAAATGGACATCCTCACCAACATTTCCATCCCAGACGTGAAGGACACTCGAGCCTTCCTCATTCATCTTACAATTTTTACATTGTCACCATCTTCGAGGAAATGTGGGCTATTTACCTCTATCTCACTTTGAATTTCCACACTGTCATGATGCAGCGGGACCATCAGGTGGGTGTCGCCACAATGAGTCCCGTCCTCTCCCATCCAGGCTGCCGTAAGACTTGGAGTGAAGTCCCGGCCTGGGCCTACAGGTGGGGGAAGGACGGTTAAGGAGGGAGTGGGGCCGGCAGGGTGGGGGCAGGGAACTGTTCCTGCAGGACCCAGCGGGGAGGCACGCTCTGTGCTTCCATCTGAGCAGAAGGGAAGCCCACAGAAAGGGGAGAGTGAGGAGCATATCCTGTGGGCGGCTGATGGCAGAGTGGGGGGCACCAGCCGGGAGGACCCCAGGGAGGGAGGACTGGATGTGGAAATCCGCCAGGCACTGGCAGGTTGCGTTGTGGGCATGGAGCACAGAGGTCCGGGATCACTTCTGAGCAGCCCACTCAGTCAGAACCCGCACTGTGGAGGTGGTGCCAGGAGACCCACCAGCACATGAAGCTGAGCTCTGAGCGCTCTGAGCGGAGGACCCAATGGAACAAGGTAAAAATGCACTGCGCTCCACCCTGCAGCTCGCCCTGCAGCAGTGTCCACCATACCCCGGTCCCACTGGAAATGGTCACCGCCTGGGACAGAAGCTGCACAGACTCTCTGAGCCCCTGCACCCTCCCTGTGGCCGGAAGCCCCACCCTGGGGGCACGACAACCGCACCCTCTCCTCACTGCCTACGAGGGATGAGCGCCAGCCTGGCAGTGTCATTCCAGGAGGCCCCTGACTGCTGAGAGAGAGGCGGACGGTGCTGCCCCAGCACCTCCCCGCAGCAGGCACCAGGGCCGCGCCTCTGCCAGCACCCAGTAGGGGAGAGAGGAGCCAACAGGCCAGAGCCCAGAAACCACCTGCTCTGAAAAAATGGAAGGTTCTACGCTCATCAGACAGGCCCGGGGGCGTGGAAGATAGTTTTTTCCTCTAATACCTGAGCCTCCATTTCCTTATCTGTACAAAGGAAAGTATCCCTTTGACTTGAGTGGCAGACACGACCCCTTCACCTGTTGTTGCTGAGCGACCACTGTCTGCTGGATGACGACACAGGCTGAGCTGAGCCCACAGCTCAGAGCACCCTCAGGAGCAATCGGGAGCACAGGGAACCTCAACAGACCCACAAGAATTGTGACAAGGTGCTTGAGACGCCACAGCCTTCCCTGGAAGGGACACCT
Organism: Talpa occidentalis; assembly: GCF_014898055.3. Taxonomy (NCBI): domain Eukaryota; kingdom Metazoa; phylum Chordata; class Mammalia; order Eulipotyphla; family Talpidae; genus Talpa; species Talpa occidentalis. Next base: position 8,501,548 of record NW_023601851.1, on the reverse strand, counting down.
GACATGCTCCTGGCCGAGGGGGCGACCAGCAGGGCTGCTGCGGAATGAGCCTTGACATGGACTCGGTCAGGTAAATGGGGAAGCTGGAGAGAAGGAGGTTGTCAGAGAGGGGCTGTGGGCCTGAGACAGCAGGAGCAGATGGCAAGACTCTCGTAAGCTTGTCTGGAGGCTTGGACTTTAGCCTGAGCGCGGACAGTGGGAGCCACTGAAGATATTTTTGAGGCTGTAAATAAATGACGTGACAAACAGGTTGTCTTGTGAGGGCAGCGAGGACCGAGGGAAGGACTGCAGACAGCCCTCGGAAACATCTGTTTCCTCCCTTTCCTCTCCCCAGGGAGGCAAAGATAGGAGGACGTGAATCAAACCACCCAAAACAGCAGCAAGCTACACATTCAGACCCCAGGCCCAGCTTCAGAAAGGACCATCCACGGATCAGTGGGTCTGGCCCTGCCTTGTCCAGTGGCGGGTGACCAGCCCACAGTCGAGGATTGTGGATTTTACAGACACACGTGATCAGAGACGTGGCTCTAACTTCATTATCAACTTCATGTTTTCCAGTTTCACGTTTTGAATTTCCTGACTTAATTCCTCTCCTCGATTCCTTTATAAAGCATGCAAGTAAGTCACTTAAGTGCAACATTTTCTCTGGTGGCACCATGAAGCAGATGACAAAGGGATGATCTTACTGAGTGTTCCATCAGCAGAAAGGTGGATTAATATCCTAATATTATATGATCAATAAGTGGTCATAATGCTATGATAAAATGCCATTGCCTTTCCATCTGAAACATTCTTTCTTCATCTCTAGAGAACAGACCTATTTTGTCTGTTTTAGAAATCATAGAAAACAATACCTTTTTAGAAATTAAAGAAAATAACACCTACATTTTTTATTAACACTCATTTTATGAATGTTCCATAATTGTAAAAACGTAACAAACCTAGATGTGACTTCCTATTTGTATGCAATTTACAGATTCAATGCAATTCCAATACAAATCACAATGATGTTCTTCAATGAAATGGAACCAATAGGGCTCAAATTCATATGGGATCACAGAAACCTCTAGTAGCGAAAGTTCTTCTGACTAAAAGGGTGGAGGAGAAAGGAGCTATTGTTGTGTTGGGCAACACCACGCTGATAAATAAACGGGAGTTGGGAGTCGTGGAGCTGGCTACATAATGCAGGATGCTGCTGAAGCACAAGATCCTGGTCTTCTTATTGATCCACAGCATGGGTTATAAGGGCGAGGAGCAAAAGAAAAGGGGAAGGAGATTAAGGGATAGGAGATCAAAGAAAGGGGAAGAATGTATAAGATCAGGGATTGTGAGTCTGCCCTCCTGGCACTTCTCATCTGCTGGATGACTCGGTATTGTCATTGAGGTCACACCCTAATCCCCAGCCATGTTTCTAATTTTATTAACAAGGCTTCACTGATCAGCTTCTGGGGTCCTCTGTTATGCACTGGTCCTCAGGTCCTCAGGTGTTCCAGGTTATACCTCGCGATGCATAGTCTTCCCAGTATGATCTAGCTTTGTGCTCTTCTTTGATTTGAAAGGGCACCTTGAAGGGTTGGGCTATGCACCTAACTGACCCAGCCATCTTGACCTTGCTTAGAACTATAGGTGACAAAATGGTGGCCAAACAATCCACTTAGGAGTAGCAGACCCACAAGGTATTACACTCCCAGACATCAAAGAATACTACAAAGCTGTTATAATGAAAACAGTATTAGAACAAAAACAGACACAGACACCAATGGTGAACTACCCAATTGTTAGGGGGAAAGGATGTACTGAGCTAATCCCATACAGGCTTTGTGGACTCCACCCCCACTCCAGACCAAAGCCATTAAGATAGTGGGAAAGACAAATCCCATCATCACCAAAAGGGTTGCTGGGACCTGAGGGTGGAGTTATTCAGCCAGGTTTGGTAGAAAACCAGACATGTGGGCCTTGGGGGGCTCCTCTTGGCTTCACAGCTCCTGGCTCTCTGTCAGCTTGCAGTGTGCCATTGGGTTTCTGAGTTGGAGGAACAGGTAGGACACATTTAAGACTTTATCTCCCACTTTTCTCCCTGAGTTGTACATTTCCTCATTTCCCCTTCCCTTGTAAATAAACCTTTCATTAACCTTTGTATGTGCCTGTAGTAGAGTATTAATAAGGCCCTTTTAAGTATGCATGGATGAGGGCCCACAGTCAGCGACCCATTTTATTTCAGGGTTGCCCTGTAACAGTTCTACCTTTATTATCAATTTCATCTTTTCAGTTTCACGTTTTGAATTTCCTGACTTAATTCCTCTCCTTGATTCCTTTATAAAGCATACAATTAAGTCACTTAAGTGCAACATTTTCTGTGGTGGCACCATGAAGCAGATAACAAAAGGACAATCTTACTTAGTGTTCCATCAGTGTAAAAGTGGAAGAATATCCTAATATTATACAATCAATAACTGGTCATCTATTATATGATAAACTGCATTTGCCTTTCAATCTGAAACATTCTTTCTTCATCTCTAAAGAACAGACCTACTTTGTTTTAGAAGTTATAAAAAATAACACCTTTTTAGAAATTACAGAAAATAACACCTACATTTTTTATTAACACTCTGTTTTATGAATGTTCCATAATTGGAAAAAAGTAACATACCTAGATGGGACTTCCTATTTGTATGCAATTTACAGTTTCAATGCAATTCCAATACAAATCTCAATGGTGTTCTTCAATGAAATGGAACCAATATGGCTCAAATTTGTATGGGATTTTTATAGGGCAGCCCCGATACAAAACGGGGGTGGCTGACTGTGGGTCCTCACCCATGCGCTTAAAAAGGACTAATCAATGCTCTACTGCAGGCACATGTGAAAGGCTAATGAAAGGTTTATTTACAAGGGAAGGGCAAGTGAGGAAATGTACAGCTCAGGGAGAAAAGTGGGAGAAAAAGTTTTAAATGAGTCCTACCCGATCCACCGATCTGGAATCCCAAATGGCACTCTGAGAGCTGGCTGCAAGCCAGGAGCCATGAAGCCAGGAGGCAAGCAACAGCGTGCCAGCCCAAGGCCTACGTGTTTGTTTTTTATATCCAACCTGACTGCTTAACTCCACCCTCAGGTCCCAGCCACCTTCCCTTTGGTGGTGACGGGATTTGTCTTTCCCAATGTCTTGATGGTTTTAGTCTGGAGTGGGAGTGGAGTCCACAAAGCCTGTATGTGATTAGCTCAGGACATCCTTTCCCCCTAACAGGATCACAAAAACCTCTAGTAGCGAAAGTTCTTCTGACTAAAAGCAGGGGTGGGGGGAAGGAGGTATGGTTGTGTTGGGCAACACCACACTGATAAAGAAACCGGAGTCATGGAGCAGGCTACATAATGCAGAATGTTGCTGAAGAGCACGGTCCTGGCCATTTTATTGATTCACAGCATTAGTTATAAGGGCGAGGAGCAAAAAGAAAGGGGAAGGAGATTAAGGGGCAGGAGATGAAAGAAATGGGAAGAATGTAGAAGATCAGGGATTGTGAATCTGTCTTCCAGGCACTTCTCATCTGCTGGAAGACTCTCGGTATTGTCTTTGAGATCACACCCTAATCTCCAGCCATGGTTCTAATCTTATCAACAAGGCTTTCACTGATCAGCTTCTGGGGTCCTTTGTTTTACATTGGTCCTCCACACCCCCGGGCGTTCCTGGTCATACCTTGATGATGCATAAGTCAAAAGTACATGTTATACCTTGGTCCTCAGCCCCCTGGGTGTTCCCCGTCACACAGATGCATAGCCTTCCCAGCGTGATCCAGCTTTGTGCTCTTGTTTGATTTGAAAGGGCACCTTGAAGGGTTGGGCTCTGCACATAACTGACCGGGCCATCTTGACCTTGCTTATATCTATAGGTGATAAAAACAATCTGTTTAGGAGTAGCAGACCCACAAGGTATTACACTCCCAGACATCAAAGAATACTACAAAGCTATTATAATAAAAACATTATTGGAACAAAAACAGACACAGAGACCAATGGTGAACTAACATATGACACAGGAGCTAAGACTATACATTGGAACAAGAATAGCCTCTTCCATAAATGGTGCTGGGGAAACTGGATTGCAACATGCAAAAGAATGCAGCTCGGGGGGAGGATCAACATGGCGGTGAGGAAACACTGCGAGTAAGATCTCCCATTAAAAATAAAAGTTAATAGGGAGGAAAAGTGGCAGGTCCCAGTGAGAACTGTGACACGGAAGATAAACGGATGACTCCAGCAAACTACCCGAAGAAGAAAGTTGCCATAAAAGAGGACTAGAAGGGAGGAAAGCTCAGAACCTTGCTACCCTCCCCCAACCACAAAGTCAACACTCTCTGACCAACAGAAAGGAGGAAAAAACCAACAAACAAAAAAAAACAAAAAACTAAAACAAACAACAAGAACAAACTACGCATCAAGCAGGACTGTGAGTGGAAAGGAACTATTTCAGCCACCACAACCCGTAAACTGGAGCTGTGGAGAACCCTGCAGGATTCACCATGGAGGTGAGCAAATGGCTCCAGGCCCATTAGAGAAAAACAAAGACTCCCAGAGACCTACACACAGCCCCAAGCCAGCCGGTAAGCTTGTGCGGGAAAGTGGCGCACATGAAAAGCAAATGCAGATCGCGGCTGCCCAGGACCCCGCGCCTGTGAACTAGGCTTGTGGGGAGATGCGCAGGGGCCCTCACTGAGGTGAATATCCCTCACTGAGTAATCAGAAACTAGGCACCTGGACACGGGAGCAGTGTGCAAAAGGTGCCATTTCTGCGGACACTGAACTGGGCAACAGCCTGCGTCCTGGACCTGAGGGCTTTGGAACTAAGACCCGGGGCACAGAATTCGGGGCATGGGTTCCCCACGACGGTGGGGCACAAGGCAGACACAGCACACTAAAGCCGTTGAGGCTTTCCCCACCACTCCCACTCTGTTCCCCATCCCACGGGGTGAAAAAAAAAACAGCTTCCCAAGGACACTAGGAGAGATCTCTGGCGCCACCTAGTGACCAGAGAAAAAATCACCAACACCCCATAGAATAGGGACCTTTCTTCAGTAAAGACTGCCTGAAACAAGCAGAAGGCTCCTGGAGGAGCCAGTGGTGAGCTGGGAAGTTCGCCCACGCCAGGCCCCTTCTGACCAGCAGTCCTAACCCAGAGGGGGAGCGGGCACCCCTGGCCAGGGCAGACCAGGTGCGCGGAAGAGTGTGCCTGTCTCCAAATCGCATTTTAGAATAGGGACCTTTCTTCAGTAAAGACTGCTTGAAACCAGCAGAAGGCTCCCGAAGGGGCCAGAGGTGAGCTGGGAAGTTCGCCCACACCAAGCCCCTTCTGGCCAGCAGTCTGAGCCCAGAGTGGGAGCGGGCACACACGGCTGGGACAGACCGAATGCTCAGAGGATTACATACCTGCATTGCCTTTTTAGGACAGGGACCTTTCTTCAATAAAGGCTGCTTGAAACTGGCAGAAGGCCACCGGAGTAGTCAGAGATGAGCTGGGAATTTCGCCCACGCCAGGCCCCTTGTGGCCTGCAGTCCCAGCTCAGTGTGGTAGCAGGCACCCACAGCTGGGGCAGACTGGGTGTGCAGGGAGTTTGTCCCTCATCGCCAGTTTAGAACAGAGACATTTCTTCAGGAAAGACTGTCTGAAACCAGCAGAAGGTTCCCTGAGGGCAAGAGGTGAGCTGGGAAGTTTGACCATGCCAGACCGCTTTTGGACTGCAGTCCCAGCTCAGAGGGGGAGCAGGAAACTACAGCAGGGGCAGACCGGGCAAGCAGGGAGTGCATCCTGCATCACCATTGTAGAACAGGGACATTTCTTCAGTAAAGACTGTCTGAAACCAGCAGAAGGCTCCCGGAGGAGCTAGAGGTGAGCTGGGAAGTTTGCCCACACCAGGCCCCTTGTGGCCTGAAGTCCGAGCCCAGAGGGGGAGCGGGAACCCACCGCCGGTGCAGACAGGGCGCACAGGGAGTGTGTCCCTCATTGCCATTTTATTTATTTATTTTTTCTGTTTTTATTTTTTTTTTTAAATAATAAATTTTATTTTTATATTCCCCCATACAATTGCAACCCCCCCATTCTGACCCCCATCCCTCCCCTCCCGTCCCCCACCCCCAAAAAAGTGTCTCTGGTTCATATTATTTTGTTGATTTTGATTTTTACTTTCTTAAAAAAACTTTCTTATAGTTATTCATTTTCCTGGTCCCTTATTTAAGTTTTCTAGATTCCTGCTATGAGTGAGACCATCCGGTATTTTTCTTTTTCTTTCTGGCTTATTTTGCTGAGCATGATCCCTTCCAGCGCCATGCATGTTGCTGCAAATGGCATGTGTTTATCTTTTTTGAATGCTGAGTAATAGTCCATGGCATATATGTACCGCATCTTCTTGATCCAGTCATCTATTTTGGGGCATTTGGGTTGTTTTCAAAGCTTAGCTATTGTAAATAGTGCTGCTATAAACATAGGGGTGCAGGTGTTCTTTGGAATTGATGTTTCTGTGTCCTTTGGGTAAATACCTAGGAGTGGAATTGCTGGATCATATGGAAGCTCTATGTTTAGTAGGTCCTGAAATCTCCACACAGCTCTCCATAGTGGTTGGACCAGTTTGCACTCCCACCAACAGTGCAGGAGAATTGCTCTGATGAATAGTGAGGGCTGACTTCCAATAAAAAGTTTTCCTACACTCACGACATTTGTAAGGTTTCTCTCCTGTATGAGTTTTCTGATGTTTACTGAGGGCTGATTTCCAGTGAAAAGATTTCATACACTGCCTGCATTCATAAGATTTCTCTCCTGTGTGAGTTTTTGTTGTACAATAAGGGCTGACTTCTGACAGAAAGTTTTCCTACAATCTTTACATTCATAATCATCTCCATGGTTTGAGACAGCTGATGTTCAGTAAGACCTGACTTCCAGAAATAAGTTTTCTGACACTGCTTAAACACTAAGGGTGTCTCTCCAGTCCAAGTTCTCTGACATCTTTTGAGGGTTGAATTATCGGACATTTTCCCTAATTCATAAGTTTTATCAGCTGCTTGTATTTTCTCATGTTGAGTAAGGAAAGATAATTTATAAAATGTTTTCCCACATATATTATAGTCAAAAACTTTCTCACCTAGTGGTACTTCCTGAAGCTGAGTAAGGTTTAATTTTGTTCCAAAATAATCCCCACTTTGATTACATTTGTAGTATTCAAAATCTTTATGAAGATTCAAATGTGTTGGTTTCTCAAAAAAGGATGATTCCCATTCATTACATACATAGTATATCTGCCCGACCTGAGCTCTACCTTGGGCAATGAGAGCTGACATATAACAGCCTTTCCTACACTTATATTGAAAGGCATTCTCTCCCATCAAATCCCTTCTATGGGTAAAAAAATATATTGTTTCTTTGTTGATGTCTCTCCCTTCTCCACTAAATTCCAAAGGTTGCTTCAAAGTTTGAATCATACCATGAAGAATAGGATACTCGGGATATCCAGGGCATTTTCTAGTTACACTAGGCCTCTCAATTTTCTCTATTGCATGCATCTCATCAGGCTCACCAGGGAAGAACATGTTCTTCCAAGTATGAAACTCTACAGGCATCATTCCTGAATGAATGCCATTATTTATACTCAAATTCAATTATACATTGGATGCAAATTAAGTGTTTTTCCTAAGTCAATTATTTCCTTACTTGATGTTTTGCCATTGGCGATTATAACTTGCCACACATGCCTGCCCTGGTTTTCCTGGTTGGTCTTAATCAGGTCATCCATAGTATGGACATCTAAAATGAGATAAAAATAACCATTCCATAAACAACATCTAGGCATCTAAGCATTTCTGATATAAAGGTAAAGGAGTTTCTTCCCACACGAGGACAAGATTTTTTAATTCCAAAAAAGGCATTAATATTATGATGCAAATGATTCTTTTACATAATAAATGAAGGTATGAAATTACATTAATAAATTTTCTAATGTCAAACACATTGATGGAAAAGGTATGAAAAACATTGATTTAGTATCTTACTTTTTAAATTCATAAGGGTATACTTGGTCAACATACTGACTTACACTGTAGGTAGAGATTTTGACTGAGAGCTTTCCACCTAGCATTTATTTATCCTATTCCTTCTCTATATTTTCTCTTGTAACTGTGCATCATGAGCAGGTCTTTTCAGAACAATCAGAACATACTTTGTAAATGGCATGATCATCCTGATCACCTACTTACTAGGCTTAAGGAGAGCCATTTCTGTCACTTAAGCAGGACTTTGGTCCAGGACAAAGACTTTGCATCTACATTTGCTTAGTGTTTATTTCTCTTTAGGGAACATGTACAGGCATCTGGGGGATTTCTCAAAGGCATATCCTCTTCCTTCTCTAAGACACATTCAATTGTCTGTGAAACTCTAACTAAACCGTATACCAGTGGCTTCTCAGAACCATAGTAGGTACAGAAAATCGGCTCATCACATTGTGCAACCCTTCCCTGATGATCTAAAGCATTTAGGTTTTGCAACTTAAGGGTATACTCAACATCTTTGAAAAAAACTTTTCCCACATTCCTCTGATACTAAGATTCCTAGTATTAAGAACTCCACTTCTCAGCACATGTTCCTAGTTGAAATTCACTGCATCTGAAGATTTTAGCTTATATTTTAGAATTTCACTGCATCCTAGTTAAACTTAAATCGGAGTCCATTGTTTCTTTTCTTGGTTTTCGTTTTTCTCCCAACTATTTCCAAAAAAGAAGGTGACATTGTTAGGGGGAAAAGGATGTTCTAAAGCTAATTCCATACAGGCTTTGTGGACTCCACCCCCACCCCAGGCTAAAGCCAAAGACACAGGGAACTCCAAATCCCATCACCACCAAAGGGAAGGTGGTTGGGACCTGAGGAATGGGTTAAGAAGTTAGGTTGGTATAAAGCCAGACACGTGGGCTTTGGAGGGGTCCTCCATTTTGACTCTCCGCCAGCTCACAGCGTCCGACCAGCTCGGAGAGTGCTGTTTGGTTTTCCAGGTTGGTGGATCGGGTAAGACGCATTAAAGACTATATTTCCCTATTTTCTTCCTGAGTTATACATTTTCCTTATTTCCTTTTCCCTTGTAAATAAACCTTTTATTAACCTTTTATGTATGCCTGTAGTGGAGTATTAATAAGTCCCTTGTAAGCGTGCTGGGTGAGGACCCACAGTCAGGCAACCCGTTCAATATCAGGGCACAACTTCAGTCCCTGATTCCAAGGCCCCTGTTCCCACAACCTGAAATTCTTGGTTCAGTGGCTTTGGAACCGACAAGATTTGAGTTAACAAATTCCTAATCTGCACCACCAATAGTGATATCCAACCTCTACTCCAGATTGCACATGCAAGTCATCTCAACCTTATACCCTACAATGTAAACAGTCTTTGCGAAAGTCCCTTCTGAACCCACATTCTAAAATAATACTGTCCGTTTTCACTCATGCTGGCCATACTGTGGCATTTATCTAATTAATGTGTATTTGCTTCCTCTCCCTTTCTCACAGAAAATAAACTCCATTAAAAAAGGTGGGCGAGGGCCTCCCTGGTGGCACAGCGGTTGAGCGCTGGGCTGTGACGCTGCCCACAGCCTCCGCAGCGCCGGATCGATCCCCGGCCACTGGGTGAGGGTCCCACATGGCACGCAGACCTCTCCTGCCACCCGCTGCTCCCCTCAGCAGTGTGCTTTGGTCTTTCTGCCTGTTCTGCTCCCTGCTCTGGCTCTGGTGAATCCTTTCACCCTCCCACGCTTCTGACTGTACCCAGTGCTTATATAAATAAATAAATAAATAAATAAATAAATAAATAAATAAATCTTAAAAAAAGGGGGGGTGGACACATTCCTTTGATTACTGTTGTTATCCACACAACTTACCATTAAACATGTTGAAAGAATAAACCAATGTATGAGTAAATGCCTGGAAGGACAGTCCCTAAGAATGGAGTAAAAATGAGACTCCAGAGATTGATAAACCAAAAAACATTTCTAGAGGAAGGTAGTTAGCGATTGCACACCAGTTACTCGAAGGATACTTACAACCATTATAAAAGTAGGGGAAGATTAATTAGGGAGCCATATTTGGAGAGCAAATAATAAACAAATTATATACACAGAGACCAACCATTCTAAGGTCTGGATATGGGGAAAAATAGCTCATTAGGGCTTAGAAGTCCTGGGCTCTCCTCCTCCCAGCCTCCCTTCCTAGTATGCAGTGACTGGCCTAAGAGGCTCTGGTTTGAGGGTTCCTTGACAGTCCATGGCTCTGCTCCCTGCTCCAATCTGATGATGAACTCAGGTTTGCTAACACAAAACCCTGTTGAAAAGAGAAAATGTTGACTTTAGAGAGAACTGCTTTTGTCTCAGTCTTTGAAGACAAGAACTGCACAGCTTTAAGAGCTGAGCAATGAAAGGCTGGTGTGGCTCTCAGACAGGGGTGAATACCCTTACCTTCCAGGTTTGCCATCTTGAACTAAATAACATTAATTTTATAAACAGCTGTACATTTATCAATGAAGATAAAACAGTGCTTTCACTTGTTTATTACAGGGCAGTTTCACTTACGCATGGACAACAGGCTGTTGTAGGTCTCCAGCATCACATCCCTGTAGAGAGTCCGCTGAGCATCATCTAGGTCCTGCCACTCCTCCCAGGTGAAAACCACAGCCACATCCTCAAATAACAACATCTTCTGCAATGAACATTTCTCAATTCAAGGCATCAGCCTATGTAAGAAGCATAGGACATGACTGGGAGCTCAATTTTTTATGTTTTTATCTTGTGTAGGAAGCAGCCATCACTGGTACTCTATATAGTACAAAAGTGATTCCACAGTAGAATTACCCCACTTGTCTTAACTCATTAGTTCTTAGAAGTACTTTTTTAGTTTTCCTTATGAATCTGGAAATGTCCTTCATGCTAAGGATGAAAGAATGAACAAAAACCTAGTCCTCAAAGAAGCTTATAATCTAGATTGCTGACTTAAGCCTAGACATACATCTGGAATAATGTCCTAAAGCAACTATGAGAAAAACAAGTTTAGTGTAGCCTGGTGTTAAAAAAGGAGTGGGGAGGGGCGGGAAACAACACTATCTGTTTTCAGGTTGTACTTCACTGAACATCCAAAGATGTTTAGCAATTTCATAAACTACATGTTCTCATGAATATGAGGCAGTAGCAGAAATCAAGATGTGAGGAAATAAAGAGCAGTTAGCAAATTAAAGTGCTCCTAGCTTGTGAGGTGAGATAGGAGAAAGACTGAATATGAAGTTAGTTTGCATTTCCAGATACAACCTGATTCTGGCAATAAAAGTCTTAGGTGATCAACATGTCTCTAATAACCTATTTAAAGTTTTCATACATCCTAATTACCTAAAGGCTTATTTTCACTCCCAAGTGAGCAAAACACTTTCCTAAACCACAGGGTGTAAATAACAAGGGAATACAAATAGGTAAATTACAGGCCCTCCCTGGTGGTGCAGGGGTTAAAGTCTCAGTGCTTTAAAGCTATCACCAGCTACTGTGGCTTGAGTTCAATTCCCAGGCATGGAGTTGACCCACATGGCACAGCAGACCTCTCCTATCTCGACCACTGCTCCCCTCAGTAGTGTATTGCAGGGAATCTGCCTGTTCTGCTCCCCACTCTTATCTCTGGTGAATCCTCTCACCCCCCCCCCCACATCTCTGGCCTAAACTCCAGTTCTCTATGCATAAATAAATAAAAATCTAAAAAAAAAGTATGTAAGTTACATGGTGGAATTTGTAGTTTAACAGTCATCCCCTAACAGGAGAATGGGAAAATGCATAAGGGAAAGTCAGAGAACAAAGCAGAGGGACAGCGTTACATATACTGTGGTAGCAGACTTGTAGGCATATAGAACACAGCACTAACCCTAACACAATGGGCAGTGGGGGAGGAGGAATGGAACTGGGTAATACTTGGCTGTCTGTAGGGTGAATGTCCTGCCTGATGCAGGCCTGCACGTCACACATTGTCCCTAGGTGACAGGGGCTGGCACACTACTGATGTCCTGCAAGTGCCAGCACTCTAGGCCCTAACTCTGGCGACTCCTTGTGCATGCAAGACTCAGAAACTAGACCTACCATTGCTATAACACAGCCAGTATCCCATGGCTGAGTGTTTTCATGTATGGAGGACTTGTATATATTACTTTTATAGCCTGGTAATTGTGATTCACTATGGTTTTCCAAGTATTGGGTATAACAAATTATGATTTTTTTAAACATTTATTTATTTATGCACACAAGAGCTGGGGAGTAGGCCAGCGTTACAGGAGTGAGAAGATTCACCAGAGACAGAGTGGGGAGCAGATCAGGCAGATCCACTGAAATGCACTGCTGAGGGAGCAACAGGCGAGGCAGGAGAGGTCGGCTGTACTGTACTGTGGGTAGCTACCTGGCCGGGGATTGAACTCGTACTGCAGTGGCTGTAGAGAGCTTCATAGGTTGTGTCTCAATCCCTTGTGCCACCAGGGAGGCCCTGTTTCACTTCATTTTTAAGTCACTGGCTGGCAGGAAATAAAACCGTGTGTATGAGAAAAAAAGGGGATTTGAAGTGCTGTGGTGAGCTACAAAAAAAGGGGATTTGAAGTGCTGTGGTCAGCTACAAAAAAAAAATTCAAGAAGGATTCAATCAATGCTGTAAACCCCTGGGAAGAGGTCCAAGCAGGATGGAAACAGTAGGGACAGTCAAATCACAGGGGCTGACTCAGAGAGAACTGAAGTATGAAGAACGGGGCACAGAACTGAACACATGGATGGATGACATTTATGAGAAAAAACACAAGCATTCAGGGGAAAGAGAAGAAATCACCAGAGAGGCAGTGACAGAAGCAAAAAGCAGGAATTTTCAGAGCACGAGTGGTATTGACATAAACAGCAGAAGGTTCAATTAAGGCAGACTAGAGAACCAGGGACTAGTCACTGGATTTGACGGCAACTTAATTATAAATTGGTGAGATTTACACATAGTGAATTGGGACTACATTCAGTGGGCCAAAGCGGATACCCACATTTTATATCTGCCATATTAAGCCTCAATAGCTGTTATCAATTTCATAAACATTTATTAATTTTGTAACAGTTGCCCAAAAAAATGTAACATCAAACAGCACACCCATGCACCTTTTTATAGAGATCAGCTGAGAGAAATGCCAACAGACAGCACATACCACCAAAACGAAGCTCCTAAACCCAGCAGCCATCCCACTGCATCAAGTGACCACACGTCACATTTCACCCAAGCAGCATGAGCATAGGGACGAAAGGACTAAACCACAGGCTGAGATGGCCAATGAACACAGATGCAGAGGTCCTCAACAAAATCTTAGCAAACCAAATTCAACAAAATATCAAGAGGATCATACATCATGGCTAAGTGGAATGGAATTTATTCCTGGAATATGAGGATGGTTCAACATACATCCATCAATGTCATTAAAGGAAAGATAAAATTCATATGATCATATGAACAGATGCAGAGAAGGCATTTGACAAGATTTGGTACCTACTTATGATATGTACTTAGTGAAACAGGATTAGAAGGAATATAATAAAGACCATATATGATAAACCGATAGCTAGCATCATACTCAATGGTGAGAAGCTCCTAAAGCTTTTCATGTAAGATCAGGTACATGCCAGTGATGATTTCTCTCACCACTACCGTTCAATATAGTATCAGACAGCTGAGCTGGAGCAATTAGGCAAGAGTCATAGAAAAGGAATCCAAATTGGAAAAGTAGTAAAAACATGACTACTTCAAGATGGTATTACTACAGAGCTACAGAAAACCTGTTAGCCCCTACTAAAAAAGTATTAGAAACAATAAATCAACAGAGTAAAGTGGCAGACCACAAAATCATTATACAAAAGGCTGTTACACTCCTATGTGTGAATAAACTAGAAGACCAACAAATCAAGAAAACAACACCATTTACATTAGCATCAAAAAGTATTAAGTACCTATGAAAAAAGTGAACAAAGGAGGTGAAAGATCTATTCAATGAAAACTACAAGCCATTGCTAAAAGAAATAGAAGACACGATGAAATGGAAAGAAAGTCCATGCTCGTGGATGGGAAGAATTAACACAGTGAATACGTCCATCTTACCCAAAGAAATTTACAGGCTCAATGCAATCCCTATCAAAATTCTATCCGAATTCTTTAAAGAAATACATGAAATATTACTGAAATTTATATGGAACCATAAAAGACCCTGAATGGCTGAAGTAATTTTTACAAAAAGGAGAACAGAGGTGTCACACTTCCAGACTGCAAGTCCATAATAATCAAACAGACACAAAGACCAATGGAAGAGAATTGAGAGCCACAAAATAAACCCACACTGACATGGACTGTTGATCTACAATAAAGGAGCCAATTGTATGCAATGGAGAAAGGAAAGTCTCTTCAAAAAATGGTGCTGGGAAGACTGGACAGTCACATACGGAAAAATTAAACTAATCTCTCACACCATGCACAAAAACCAACTAAAGTTTGATTACAGACTTGGATATAAGACCAAAATCCACTAAATACATAAAAAGAAAACGTAGGCAAAACATTCCACAATAGCGGCTTCAGGGAAGTCTTTGGGGGATTCAACTCCAATTGCAAGGAAAATAAAAGCAAAAATAAACAGTTTTATTTTCACTGCATCAAACTAAAAGACTCTGTACAGCAAAAGGCACTATCAGTAAAGCAAAAATATACCACACTGAATGGGAGTAAATATTTGCACATCATATATCTGATGAGGGCTACATGCAGGATGTACAAAGAACTCACACAACACAAAATGAGAACAAAGAATCCAATCAAAAGATGGACAGTGGAGCTAAACAGATACTTCTCCACAGACAACACACAAACAGTCTACAAGCACGATTCAATATAATTTACTCTCAGGGAATTACAAATCAAAACTACTATGAGATACCTCCTAACTCACTGAAAATTGCCATATTAAAACATACACACAAACACAAACAGAAACAACAATTGCTGGTGAGGATGTACAGAAATCCTCACCACTGTTGACGGGAATGCAGACTGGTTCAGCCCCTATGGAAAATAGTGTAGAGGTTTCTCAAAATATCAAAATAGATATGTCATACGATCTAATGATTCCACTTCTTGGCATGTATCCAAATAATGCAAAAGCACTGATCTGAAGAAATATAGATGCTCTTCTGCTTATTGTAGCACTATTACAACAGCCAAGTTATGGAAACAACCTACATGCTCAAAAGCGGAAGAGTGGGTTAAGGAGGTGCCATCTACACAGTGGAATACTCCTCAGCTGTGCAGTAAGATGAGCACGGGCGCAGGCTCGCAAGGTGCCAGCAGCCAGAGCTGGGATCTGAGAGCGCAGCTTAGTCTGTTGCTCTGGAGTTGGCGCTGCCCAGGGAGCGCTGAGGCCCAGCGGGCTCCATCAGGGGCAGGTGGCTCCTCATTATGAAAATCCCGGACACGTGGGCTCCCCTGACGGGACACGCAGCTGCTGGAGGGGGACTGCGGGGCTCCAGCGCGCAGCGGGTGAAGAGGGGAAGCCGGGGGAGGCCAGGCTTAAAACACGTGGCCTTGGCTCCG
Organism: Talpa occidentalis; assembly: GCF_014898055.3. Classification (NCBI taxonomy): domain Eukaryota; kingdom Metazoa; phylum Chordata; class Mammalia; order Eulipotyphla; family Talpidae; genus Talpa; species Talpa occidentalis. The sequence goes on along the minus strand of NW_023601851.1, from coordinate 8,485,915 downwards.
AGCTGGCCGCCAGCCCGCCAGCCCCCGAGCGGGTGGAAGGCCATGGGGAGCCCCGGCCGCGAGGCAGGCGGGGACTCTGCCTTCCAGCGGGGACAGGCGCGCTCCGCCTGGCTCGGGAGGCCATCAAGGCCCGCGGGGGCCGCGCAGAAATAAGCCTGTGGCCGAGCCCCCGCCCCGCCCCGCCCCGCCCGCCCGCAGGAGCTCCGCGCGGCCCCGCGGCCGAGGAGGAAAGCCCCGCAGAGGACGCGCGCGCCGTGCCTGTGGGGGCGCCGGGCCGGGGCTACCCGCCAGGCCACGCCGCTGCGAACCCGCGGCTTCTTCTGGCCGTGCCCCGCCGCTGCCACAGGCTCCTTCCGACCGCGAGCGGGGGGAGCAGGCTGGGCCCGCGGGCTGATGGGCGCTCGCGGCTCAGTTCCCGGGCCGGGCCGTGACCACGCCCCCGGCGGCAGCAGCCCGCCCCCCCTCCACCGACCCGGCCGCACGGCGCGGGAAAGGCGCGCTCCAGACTCTGAGCAGGTGCCTCCCGAGGCCATGCGGGGCTCGAGCAGGCGGCTCTGGGACGCCATGGCGGACCCGGCGGACACGCGGCGCCACGGGCCTCAAGCCCCGCCAGGCGGCGGCGCCGGTGGGGGGTTGAGGGGGCGCCGCGGGGCCTGGCGAGGGCTGAGGGGGCAGCGACTGAGGGTGGCGGCGGGGCCCTGAGGGGCCTTAGGGGGCGGGCTGAGGGGGCGCGGCGTTGTCCGGAAGTGGCTGAGGGGGGCGGTGGGGCCGCGGCGGGGCCTGGCGAGGGCTGAGGGGGCGCGGCGCGGCCCAGCGGGGGGGGGGAGATTGGGTGCGGGGGGCCGGGCGCCCTCCAGGCGTCCCCGCGGCGGGAACAGGCCGCCCCAGGACCAGCACCACGAGGCTGCACAGGCCTCTCCGCGGTGACAGGCGCCCCCGCCCCCCGCCTCGACGGGCACCCACGTCGGTCGGCGGCCCCCGCGGCAGCGCTGCCCTCCCGCTCCCGACGGCGCCTCCTCCCGCCGGGCCTAGTCCTGACCGCGGACAGTCCCGCGCGCCCCGGACCGCGGCCTGAGGAGACGCTGAGGAGACGCCTCCGACCTGCAAGGCCCGGCCCGCGCAGCTCAGCCCCCGCCGCCCACCAGCACACACCTCCCAGACGAGCCCGCCCAGTGGAGGCCCCGGCTGCTGAGGTAACTGCAGCCCGGATTTCCGGTACAGACTGGGCGTGGGCGGGGCCGCACCTGCGCAGAAGGACGAGGCAGCCCCGGCCAGAGGGGAACTACATTACCCTGAAGCCCGTGCGCCAGTCAGGGCCATCAAGGCCCTCGGGACGCGCGTCAGCTCTGGGGTGATGAGGCGGTCCAGGGGCCGACAGGGCGCCCGGGAGGGACCGGGCATGGTGCCGGGGCGGCGCAGCAAGGGAGGCCCGCGCGCTGCCCCCTCCCGCAGCGCACGTGTTTGCGGCCCGAGGCCCGGTCGCCACCCCCTGGTCTGCCGCCTCCTCTCCCGGAGGGGGGCCTGGGGAGCCCCTCCCGCGAGTCCTGCGGGCTTGGGGGGACTGGGCGCTTGGGATCGCGTCCTTAGCGATGACCCGGCCCCGCGGGCCGCTTTCCCTGGACGGGGCGCGTGTGTCCTTCACGACGCGGGGCGCTGCGGGTGCCGAGGCCAAGTCCGCAGCGGCGCGGGCCTTGCGGCGACGGGCGCCCACGCGTTGTGGGGCTCCCGCGGGAAGCCCACAGTGATGTGGCCTGGAGAACACGCCGGGCACCGACCCTGTCCTGGGAAACGCTGTCAACATAGTCTGGCCACAGCAGGCCTGATCCTATTTCTTTGTCTAGATTTATCAGTTTGTCATGGTTTGTCTTTTTTTTTTAAGATGTATTTCTTTATGCATACAAGAGCTGGGGTGCAGGCCAGAGGTGGGGGTGGGGTGGGGTGAGTGGACTCCCCAGAGTGGGGAGCAGAACAGGCAGACTGACTGAAACACACTGCCGAGGGGAGCAGCGGGGACACAGGAGAGGTCTGCCTGCCATGTGGGACCCACCCTGGCCGGGGATGGAACTCGTGCTGCAGCTGCTTACAGCTTCACAGTTCTGAGACTCAACACTTTGCACCACCAGTTTTTGTCTTTAAATGGGATTTTACATGACTAATTTAAGCAGCTTAGTAATTACAGGAACACAGCTTATTTCCAGGTGTATCCAGTGTGTGACTTAATAGTCCCAATGCTATATACTGACAAAGCAATACTGTCTGGTAATTGATGGATTTGAATAGTCTGTCCTAGATTCTTCAGTTCAGAACCAATTTAACCATTTTCTATTTTGTATAATATTTTCTAATAATGGCCATGTGTCTGTAATAAGGCTCCACAAAAAAGCGGTTTCATTATTGGTTCAGTCTTTCCTGCCTTGAGTGGGGAGGGCAGGCAGGCCAGACTCTAGAAAGCAGAGTGCTTGGATTCTCTCTTACTTGTAAAATCTTCCTTACTTTCTGCTGTGAAAAACTTACAGGCTGCTTCATACTTTCACAGAAGTCTTTCACACGTTGATGTGAAATGTGACTTTTGAAAGCAGGTTCGCTGTCTTGATAGGAAGGACCCATGTACACTCCTGGGAGCATTCAAGTGTGACCCTGCAGACCAGCAGCAGCACCTGGGAACTGGTTAGAGAAGCAAAGTATGGGACCACATCCGGGAGCTATTCATTAGAAGTTTGCACTCACACACACGGTGGTTTGGATTCACATAAAAAATTCATCCCAAGAAAGAGATGTAGCTCCAGAAGTCTGCATGGTGAGGGTCCTGGCTTTACTCAAAGTATCCTAAATTCTTGCTTTTCAGACTGTATTTTGATTTTAGACTTCTTATCTTGTTCATCTCAAAAGAGGCTTTGGTGATGAATGTGGGTGTAGCTTAGAGGCTCCTTTCAAGTTAGACAAGAGCAGGACACTTGACGGCACTGGGGCAGCAGTTGCACATCCAGAGGTATGACCGGGACACCCAGCTGACTGTTGCGCCCCAGGGACTGGTCAGTGGATGCCTCGTTAATAAGACTGGAGCCTTGGGGACCACTTTGGAAAACAGGCAGTTTCTTATAAAACAAAACATACTTACTAGCCCCCAGGTTCTACTTCTAGCACTAACCGAAACACAAGCGCAATAAGTATGACACCTGTCTGATGGCAACAGCCTCGTGGAAACAGCCCAGGTGTGTGCCACGGGCGAGTGATGGGTCGGCCATGGTAGAATGTTGCATAGCTCTTATGGATAACTGCCATGCGCCGAGAGCACACACAGCAGCTCCGTGAAGAAGAGGGTGTTTTCTGTGCCGTTAGATGAAACATCGGTGGCTGCCAGGGCAGGGGGAAAGCGTCTCCACTTTGCCGCGGGGCTTGCGGCCACCTGCCCTCCAGACAGGGGAGCGGGTGTGAGGACGTGGGGCAGGCCAGCTCCCCGGCGGCAGGAGGGGCGGCGCAGCGGCCTTGCCACTTCTCTGCAAGTCCCTGGTTGTTCTAAAATGCATCGAAATGATTTGGCCAATGGGAGAAAAACGTGAGTTGCATCTGAAGTCCCTGCCGCTGTTGCTTTCAAAACAACAGTGGGACGAAGTGGCGCGTTCGGGGCCCACTCACCATTTCTGATGAGTGAGGCGATGGGGACAAGACTCCAGCGGGAGACCCCTGGGGACCACCACCAACTGCAACCGCACGTGCCGAACACTGCACCCTGAGGCTGCGGAAACCGAGGCTCTCCAGGGCAAAGCCTAAGCCCCACCCTGCGATGAGACACGGCTCCAATCCGGAGACATCGGGTCAGGCTGACCTTTCTGGGCAGGAGCCACACGTTCCTCCACAAACACCCTCTCCAGCAAGAGCGCCAACCTGAGACGCGACATGGCCCCAGGCCCGAGTCTGCCTCCTGAAGCCGCTGCGCCCCGACGGCGGGGGACCCCAACAGAACACAGCCTTCCGCCCCCCGACCCAGTCTCCTTGTCAGAAGCGGGAAAGAACAGCAGGTTCCAGGTTTTCCCTCGTCCTAGTAAATCAGTGACACTTTATTTAAGCATTCTGACAGTATGAGCTACCCAGTCAAAAAGAGTGAAAATTAAGCTATTTTGACATAATCTGAAAGTAGTATGATGATGCGTGAAGGTTTTATTTCACTTTTTCTTTTAAGATTCTATTTGCGTAGAACTGGGGTGTGGCCAGAGGTGGCGGGATGGTGAGAGGACCCCCCACAGCCAGAGTGGGGAGCAGAACAGGTGGATCCACTGAAATTCACTGCAGAGGGGAGCTGCAGGGAAACAGGAGACATTTGCTGCACCCTGTGGGGAGCTCCCTGGCTGGGGATCAAATTCAGGCCTTGGCAGTGACATCTGAGACTCCACCCCTTGGCCACTAAGAATCTTGTTTCACTTCAATGGAAATTAAATATGGCCTACTAAATTCCAAAATTAATAAAGACTGATACCATGTAATAAGAACATGCTCTTTAGAAGTCATTCCTGGACACCCCGCCTGCCCCAGGAGCTGACGGGCCTGTGGGATGGATCCGGGGGTGCAGGTGCGTGGGGGTGGGGGTGAGGGCTCGGACAGGAGGCCCGGGAGGCCCAGCGGGGGGCAGGGGGACAGGTCATGTGGAACCCCGAGACGCGGCTGGATGGGACGTGCCGCGAGGAGGCGCTGACCTGGCGCCCCCATCCCCAGGGCGTCGCGAGCGCCCTTCCGCCGGGCAGGGCGGGGAGTCCGGCCTCGGGGCCAGCGTCGGCGGGGTTTGGGGGCGCGTGGAAGACGCTCCAACCCCTCGATGGGCGAGGCCGTCCCCGGCGCGTTATTCAGTAACCAGCGGTGGGAACCGCCTCAGCAACCAGCCAGGAACGCCCCCCTCAGAGACACACCCCGGGACCGCGTTCAGGAGGACGGGGAGTGTGTGTGGGCCGCGGCCGCCTCTGCGCGCCTCCTGCGTCCTGTGTGCGTAAGTGTGTGCGCGCGCGCAAGGTGTGTGATGTAGTTGAAACACGAGGTCAGCACATGTTGGCCACCCCTGAGGCATGAAGTGCCGAGACAAGGACACACCCGGGCGGTGGCTGGAGACGGGACGGGTCAGAAAACCGGCCCCTGCGCAGATCAAGAACGTCTTTCCCGGGTCAGAGAAACGACGAGGCGGTCGCGGATGGCGGGTCTCTCCCATAAGCGATAACAAGGTGGCCTCTCCCATATTTCTTCCCATTCCGCCCTTGCTTGACAGGTTCGCTTCTTGCGTTCCAAGCAGCTGAGAAAAGCAAGCTGGTGCCCACCTGACTCGGAGTGGCCCTTCCTCCTCCCCTTTGCAGCCCCTCGCCGTCTTCCCCTCTGTCCCCTGGTAGACACACCCCTGCCCTCTGCCCAAGAGCAGGACCGTGTCTTTCAGTCATGAGCCTGCTGCCCTCCTCCTTTCCCAACAAATTCAACCACTTTCCTTGTGTTTGAGGCCGGCGTTCACTCACAATTGGGCAGGCCAGAGCCGGGAGCTGGATGCTACTTGGGCTTTGCCAGCCCCGCCTCTGACTCCCAGGGAGGGAGCAGTAGCCCAAGGCAGCGTGCCAGGCTTCCCCATCTGCATCAGAGTGGGGGCCTGGACATCCCGGTTGGCATCCTGACCCCTGTGTTCAGAGGGAATGCCCTCTCTCCAGGGGGAGGGAGAGTCCTAGCAGTTGTGGGTGTTTTCCTCCATGGAACCTCCCAAAGTCTCCCCAGGAGAGGCACATCATTCTCTGCCCCCTGGATTCACCATGGAGGAGATGGAACCTGGTGGAAGATGGTGGTCCCCAGGGGTGCACAACAATCCCCTGCCCTGCACACAGTTGGGAGGAATCAGAGTCCCACTCTGAGAGGGAGTCCAGTTCCCCTCAGTTTGGGAGGGAGTCTATGAGTCTCCCCCAGTTGGGGCACCTTTCCTGTGTCAAGCCCTATTGAGTGGGATCTGGGAAACATGCGGTATTTTTATTTGGTGTCTGGTATTTGGAGTTTCCTTTTTTTTTTTTTCTGGAAGCCAGGGATGTGGTTAAAATGGTGAGAGGTGCCATATTTGTTTCATCTGAAAGCCCCTTGGGGACAGTGTTAACTGAGTTGGGGACCTGTAGCTGCCAACCCATGTCTAAGAAGCAGCTCTTGTCACTGTTTCCCTGCAGAAGCCCAGGAGCAGCTGACAGTTGGGGACAGACTGATGCTTTCCTAACACAAAGTCCAGGCAGTGTGCGCTCTTTGTCCACACGGGCTGGCTCAGGCGTGAGTTCCTTGTGACTCTCCTCTCTTGCAGTCTCACCCTGACATCCAAGGTAAGCTCAGGCACTTTGGCCGTGGGTAACCTTGGACAACCCGGACTCTCTGAACACTGGCAGGTGGCTGGGAGGGCTGGAATATCCCAGTGAGTGCAGTGGGCCTGGACTGGGGCTTCTACTTACCTTACTTGGTCCTCACTTTGTGCAAATAGTTTTGTGAATCTGAACATTGTGTCTGTGTAAGGAATTCAAGCAAGCATGCGGAAGCAGATCTTGGTTATATAGAAATTTGGCATTTTTCTTATTTTTATGTGTTTAGTCAGACAGCCAATTCAGTATCCACCTGTCACTGTGAAAATGGGATGGAAAGTAGGCTGAAGAGAGTGTTCTCCACTGTAAGGAGGCCTTTTCTTCCTCTGAGTTGGCTGGCCTCTTCTGATCACACTCGGGATCACACTTCTGGGATCACACTTCTGGGATCACACTCGGGATCACAGTTGGTTTTGTCCAAATTACTTTGGAATTTCTAGTCAGCTATAAATGAAGCTTGACAGTTGGTTTGAAAATTTCTAAACTTCTTATTGTCCATTAAAAATCACAGGTTTCTTGGGGCCTCCCTGGTGGCGCAGCGGTTGAGCGCTGGGTTGCGAAGCTGCCCTCGGCCTCTGCGGCGCCGGTTCGATCCCCGGCTGCTCCCCCGCCACCAGAGGAGGGTCCCACATGGCGCGCAGACCTCTCCTGCCGCCCGCTGCTCCCCTCAGCAGTGTACTTCGGTCCTTCTGCCTGCTCTGCTCCCTGCTCTGGCTCTGGTGAATTCTCTCACCCTCCCGCGCTTCTGACTGTACCCAGTGCGTGTATAAACAAAAAACAAACAAACAAACAAATAAATAAATAAAACATGCCTCTGTTAAAAAAAAAAATCACAGGTTTCTTTAAATATCCAAGTTTTACTTAAAATAATCAATTTATTCATCAAAAGCTACATAATAGGTTTCTGTAAATGATATACCTTGTCAAATATTTTTCTTAAAAGGTTTATTTATTTATGCATACAAGAACTGGGGTATACACCAGAGGTGCGGGGCAGTGAGAGGATTCACCAGAGACAGAGAGGGAACAGAAGAGACAGATCTACTGAAATACACTGCTGAGGGGAGCAGCAGGTAAGTCAGGAGCAGTCTACTGCACCGTGTGGGTAACACCTTGGGTGGCTGAGGAGCGAACCTATGCTGTGGAGGCAGCAGAGCGCTTCACAGTGCTGTGCTTCACTCCTTGCGCCATCAGGGAGGCCCAATCTATTTCTATTCCTTCCCTTTGCATGGCCCAGGTAGAAGGTGTCTTTAATCTTTCTTAGGAGCAGGCCTCATCTGTGAGGTCAAATATAAACCAGGACTTTATAAAACAATTTGAATTTTCACTGCTTGTCTTTAAAATGGTTCCAATTGTGGGCTCTAGAGGTTTTAAAATGATTAAAATGGGACACTTATTAGAACATGTAAGAACTTCAGTTTCCATCTCAAATTAGAAACCTCCTTGATTACCAAAGGAAAAAAAAAAAAAGAAACTTAAATGGCTATATCGACTTAACCTGAAAAACTTAAGTTGTTTTAGGAATTAGTCCAGCTTTCTCTTTAAAAAGTATATCCTTCTGGTGAAACTGACCACCCATCCAAAATGTCTTCTAGGAATTTAAGGAAAAAGTGGCCTTAAAAAAAAACTCATAGGGAATATTCTGCCACATTTTATTTAGAACCTAAGGACATTATTACAAATAAAACTTGAGGAATGTTTTCTTATCTGAAAGAATTAGTTAAAAAAGATTATTTAAGTGTCTCCCCTGGTGGTACAGCAGTTGAGCGCTGGGCTGTGAGGCTGCCCACAGCCACTGCAGCTCCAGTTCGTTCCCAGCCAACAGCGAGGGTCCCACCAAAAAAAAAATAAAAAGTAAATTAATAATTGTTGTCAGTGTTGTCACAAATACTGGTAAAATATCTTTCTCTAAAAATTAGGGCAAATGGCCCAAATTCTAAATGAGAGATCTCTGTGTCTGTTTTTACCTTTGTGTCTTTTGTCTCGAGAGGGTTGCCAGTTTAAAATGGTGCCATTATATATTCTAAGATTGATTTATGTATGCATACAAGAGCTGGCATACAGGCCAGAGATGCAGGGAGTGAGATGATTCACCAGAGACAGAGTAGAAAGCAGAAAGGTCGATTGACTGAAATACACTGCTGAGGGAGCAGTAGGTGAGACAGGAGAGGTCTGCCTCGCCATGTGGGTTTCACCCTGGCCAGCTGGGGATCGAACTCATGCTGCAGAGGCTGTAGATTGCTTCACAGTGTGATGCTTAACCCCTTGTACCACCGGGGAGTCCACCACAAAAATTATTTCAAAATGCAATGGTTTAATTAAAGCACTGGTGAGCACCTTCATTGATTATTCCTCCCCTTGCCCTAGCAAAAATAAAAAATATATAATTAACAACAACAACAACAAAAAACCTCTGGTACATGAATTCGTTTCATTTGTAATGCTGCATTTTGAACTTTGTATCCTAACAAAAACTAAAGCAACTTCTGGTTTCTCTATCTTAAATCTGTTATATCAATATTTAATATTTTATAGGAATATTTCTCCTATAAAACTAAGGATCTCCTAAGTTCAATAAAATGAAAACGTGACCACTTAATGAGGTTTTGGTTTATATTTTGCTTCTTAATGTAGGAAATCTAAACTTTGTTTATCATTTCACCTAAAAAAAAAAAAAAAAAAAAAAAGACGTGTTTATGTATGAGTTACCCAGTGGAAAGGAATAAGAGCCTAACAGCTCTTACAGTGTCCTGAGGTGAAAAATGTGAGCCTGAGTTGTTCATTAGCCAAAGTTATGCTGGACAAGGCCTGGGTGTAGACAAAAAGTTTGGGGAGTGACTGATGGAGTTTCTCTGGCCAGGCGCCTGACATGTGGCAGGGCAGCGCCCCCTGGCGACGACGGAGGGGGTGACGGGAGGGGGGCGGGGCCGGGCTGGGGGAGCGTGGGCAGGTGCCTCAGCCACTGAGGTCGCTGCTCAGAGACCCCGGGGACCCCACATCAGCCGCCCTGGGCCCCTGGACGCCTCGGACCCTCGTGAACACGGCGGGCCTGACCCCGAGGCCAGGTCTGCGCGGGGGTCTCTGGCCTGTCCCCCGGGGGCCACTGTGGTGGGGCTGAGAGTCCACGAGCAGCGGGCACGGGTGCGACCCTGTCCTGACACCCTGGGGACGCCTGTGTAGTCCCAGGAATATTCTCTCTCCGCCTAGGTTTCAGGAGGCAGACTTGTCAGAGGCAAAAGATCGGGGTGCTCCTCTGGGTGTCGCCAGGAGAGACCTGTCCCTGCCCCTGTCCACCTCTGTGCGGGCGGCTGCCCTGTGCGTGGACAGTGTCCGTGTCTCCAGGGTCCATCCACAATGTCACGTGTGGCCTTTTATTCTCGTCCGTGTTTTCACTGACCTTTTTAAAAGTAGCAGATACACGTCTGTGTGTAAACTCTATCCGCTCTTCATGAAATACAGCCCCTCCCCCCATTCCAGAGAGGCCATGGCCTGAGAAGGTCAGAGTGAATGACCTCACTGTGGAGCACTCCCTGGGACACCCCTCGGGGTATCGGACTGGATTTGGGTTGGGAGGGGCGGCTCTCAGGTGAGAGTAGCTTTAGATTTCCTGTGGGGGAGCCTCTGCTCTGTGCAGCAGGGTGGGGGTACACACTGAACAGCAAGCAGGAGCGCCTGGAGACCCAGGATTGTGAAAACTAACGAGGAAGAGCAGCTGGAACACTGCTCACTAAGCGCTAACTGAAGAATCAGAGATTCAATCACAGAACTTGGGAAGACAGGTGCCTTCGATGCGAATAAACTATGTTTTCTCCAGAATAGATTTATACCTTAAAGTACCATCAACTGGCAGACACCCCAGCTCGGGTGCATGTCCTCTGTTTGGATCAGGCCCTGCTGTCCCTTTGCCCCAATGTGGCCCAAGTGATCCTCATCCCTAGTTCCTGTGCACATGTGGAGGCTCCCAGCAACATCAGGAATTCCCCACTTACCACTGATCAGGGCTGAGGACTGACACCCTGGGAGGTGTGACAAAACCATCAGGCTAGATCTGGGAAAAAATATATTTTGGTTTCCCATTCAATTTAAAAAATGTAGGCTCTGGCCTGCCTGGTGGTGCAAGGGGTTAAGCATCAGCACTATGATGTAATCCGTAGCTACTACATCAGGAAAGGAGGTGACCCACATGGCAAAGCAGACCTCTCCTCTCCCCCAAAGCTCCCCTAAGCAGTGTATTTCTGTCAGTTGCCTATTCTGCTCCCTGCTCTCTCTGCTGAATCCTCTCAGCCCAACACCTCTGGCCTGTACCCCAGTTCTTGCATGCACAAATAAATAAGAATTAAAAAAAATAAAAAAGTAAGCTCTTTGCCTTTTGACAGGAGACAGTGGCTCTGCAAGTGGATATTGGAATCAATCAACCCTGTGTGTATATACAATTATTCCCCCACATATATCCTTGTTTATTCCTTTCTGTAATTTCAGAAAATAAAAAGAGAGTCATTAATGTATCTTCAAATTTCTGAAGATTTCAAACTATAGGGTCCCTCCTAGTGATGCAGGGGTTAAGTCTCAGTACTATAAAGCTATCCACGGCCACTGAAGGACAAGTTCGACCCTGTCCAGGGAGCTGAACCACATGGCTCATGGGGGTGGGTCATCTGCCCTCAGCAGTGTATTTCAGTGGATCTGCCTGTTCTGCTCCCCACTCTGTCTCTGGTGAATTTTTCTCACTCCCTGTAATGCTGGCCTACATCCCAGTTCTTGTAGCATAAATAAAGAAAATAAATCTTTTAAAAAGATTATAAATTATAGCTTAGCACAAAGGATAAATAAAATAAAATTTTATAACAAAATAAACTACAAAATCCTGCTAGCTCTCTCTTTTGTTAAATCATATTTTAGAGTGTGTTTTGGGAAAAATAAATCGCCAGAAAGGATCTATAATCATCACACACTTGAACATAACCTGATTCCAGTAAGATAGTAACAGGCCATCCGTCACTTTCAGTGTTTCTGTGGCATCCCCATTTGTGGGTGTCTGTGTCACATGTGGTAATATCCTCTATTCCTATGGGGTGATCACAAGATTTCCATGGAACAGGGGCAGGTGGTTGATGTCAGTGAAGAAGGGGACACATATTCTAGGTTTGCTCTGGGTGCTGTATCTGTTGCGTGCATCTGGGTAAATAGCACATTAAACAGGATGTAACTGATGGCTGAGAGTCACTCGGATAGTTGAGATAATGACAGTAATTAGAAGAGATGAGCTGCCCTTCCAGGGTTAACGGAAGACTCACCATTCTAACACCTGTGTGCAAGGGTCCTGGATAGTATAAACGTGAAATTTCTGAGTGACTAAATAAACTCCATTAACTGGGTGAAGAAACACAAAGCCACACCATCATAAACTTCTTCTCCGAGTAAGCACAAACGTGTGGCTGTCATTACAAGTATTCCCCCTGCCTTTCATGACAGTTCTTCACCTAAGTGTGTCACTAAGTGACACACATGATTTCAATTTTGTCTGGTATCTACTATTTAAATCAGTCATGCTATGTTCATTTTATATCTTGACTCTTTCACTCAACAACATGTAGGCAAGTTGACCCACATATTGGATTTAGCTAGAGTCTCTGTATTTTCGCTGTTGTACAGTATTCCACCAAATGCAAAGTAACTTCTCCCTTCTGTTCTACATGCACAGTATATTTTTTCATAAAAATTTTATATCCATGCTGGAATAAAACTATATTTGCAATTTTCTATTATTTTTTCATTAAATGTTATAACATAAGTGTTTTGGGCCTCCCCGGTGGCGTAGCGGTTGAGCGCTGGGTTGCAAAGCTGCCCGCGGCCTCTGCAGCGCTGGTTCGATCCCCGGCTGCTCCCCGGACACCAGAGGAGGGTCCCACATGGCGCACAGACCTCTCCTGCCTCTCGCTGCTCCCCTCAGCAGTGTACTTCGGTCCTTCTGCCTGCTCTGCTCCCCGCTCTGGCTCTGGTGAATTCTCTCACCCTCCCGCGCTTCTGACTGTACCCAGTGCTTGTATAAATAAATAAATAAATATTAAAAAAATAACATAAGTGTTCTGCAAGTCATCGATAACTATTCAGAATGATGGTACATAATCGCTACATTTATTGTCACGTATTTGACTCTTTCCTTGAGTTCTGATGGAGATAGTTTACTTTATTTGTTAGTACAAGAAAGTTATGGTTAGCATCTTTACAGATATACAATTTTATTTGTGTCCACAGCATTTCCTTAGGTCATTTCTCAAAAACTGCATTACTATTTCTTTTAATGCACATGCATATATATATATATATATATATATATATATATAATGTTCCAAATTCTAATAGCTGAAGTCAAAGTTCCCCAAAAAAGGGCGATGCAAAATTTTCCTGAATGAGCGAGAACCCCCTATTACAGCGGGTTCTTGCCTCCACGTCATTCTGTCTCCCCATCTTGAAGGCTATGATGTCACACACTCCCGCTTCCTGCCCCCCCCTCCGTGGGCCTCCCCCCTCCACGATCTCAGCAGCCGCGTCTCCCCTTGGCGGGGTTCACCCGCCCCTCAGCCCTGGCTCCATAACCCCTGCGCCCCTGGCAGGGCCTGGGGCCTCCACCCCCCATTATCCTGCATGGGCGGCACCAGCCCCCAACCCCAGCCACCAGGTGGCGCGCGCCAAGACTCCGTGCCTGGTTCCCCGAGAGCCTGTCAGTCCTTGGCCTCGCCCGGCCCCCTGCGTGTTGACGTCATGACCCTGAGCGCCTACGCGGGAGCGGAAGTGGCGGAGACGCGGGACCTGGTGGAGCAGCCCGCGGGCCCAGGAGGGAGCAGCCCGGGGCAGCGCGCAGGCGGGGAGCGCGCGGGCTGGGGGCGGGGCGGGGCGAGGCAGGGAATAATGGGGGGCGGGACGCCCCGTCTCTCCCGGTGGCGGCAGCGGGTTCGGGCCTGTGGGGTCGCGGGTGAACGATCCTCGCGTGTTTTCAGTCACGGGGCGCGACTTGCTGTGGAGTCGCGTGGAAATTCTACGTTAACGGCGTCGTGGAGACGCGGGGTGTTCGCCTCCGTGTAGTTGGGTTTTCTGAGCTTCGGCGCAGCAGGACGGGCGGGGGCGCCCCGTGAGCCCCGGGTTCTCCCGCTGGCCCGGCCCTGGGCCGCCCCGACACCCGCCCCTGCCGCCCTGGCCCTGCGCCCGCTCCCGCCTCCCCCGCTGCTGGGGTCTCCTCGGCACTCGCTTCCTGGGACTCGGGGTGAAGCTCTTGCCTTCGGGAGCCCCGTTTCTTCAGGAACCACCCGGAGCAAGAGGGAGGTGAGGACAAGTCGCTGCCGGTGGCTGGTGCAGGGGGGCCAGTCACGGGACCCGGGGCGGGGCGGGCTGGGGGTGGAGAGCTCTGCTCGGGTCATTTTGGGTCCTGGAGGAACATGGGCGTCAGGTTGTTCCTGAGTGTGACCCCGTGTGTGCCCATCACCTGTGATGGAAAGCACGTCCCCCGTGTTTGCTCCCAGCGCCTCCCTGCTGCAATGATCACCCCTGGGGTGGGTTTGCCGGGCACACCGCTGTGTTCCACTGATTTGTGTGTTTAATTTCTGTGAACTTAGAATATAATTTGGGGAATTATAAGTTTACATGTTGTAATCTTCTCTGAGGCTGACACCCCCTCCCCACCCCAGGTCCAGCAGGCAGGAGGGCAGAGTCGTGTCCCAGTCTCCTGGGGGCACATGTTCTGACCCAGAGGATTGCTGGTGCCTGGGGCTCTGCATTTCTCACAAAGGGTCTGATATGCTGCCCCTGCTGGTTTTGCGCCCACATGTGAGGGCTGCAGAGCTGCTTCCCTTTTGTGCAGCTGACGTGGTACTTCAGAGTCTGGAAGAGGGACCTTGGACCCCTGGACACTGCCTCAGGAGGCAACTTTACACTCTCCCTTGAAGAGAATCCAGGCTTCCCAGAGACTTGAGTGACCAGGAGCCACACAGCCTGCTACACGCTGGCTACAAGTGTTTGATTTTCTAAAATGGATTATTATTAACCGACTCCTTGCAGTGAAAGCAGTGGTCCTCTCTGCATCACTAAAGGACACTGCCAACAAACCTTTCAGCAGGGTCAGCTGGGCGCTGTCACTAACAGGGAAGGAAACTTTCTAAATGTGGAGCATCTTTTACACTGAAGGGTGCTTTCCTAAGCTCTTGAGTTCTTTTCTCTATAGATAGTGCTAAAAGGATCCCTCATATTTCAGGGATTGAGTAAACCACAAAGACTCATGGGAACTGGATATTTTGGAGAAAACCCCCTTTATGTGTCTTTTTTAAAGATTTTTTTAAAGATATTTATTTATTCAATCACTGGGTTACAGTCAGAAGCGTGGGAGTGTGATAGAATTCACCAGAGCCAGAGCCGGAAACAGAACATGCAGACTGACAAAATACACTGCTGAGGGGAGCAGAGGGCATGGCAGGAGAGGTCTGTTGCACCATGTGCGACCCTCGCTGGTGGCCAGGGATCAAACTGGCGCTGCAGAGGCTGCGGGCAGTATCGCGGCCCAGCGCTCAACTGCTGTCCCACTAGGGGAGGCCCTTTTTAAAAAAAAAAAAATTTGCATACAAAAACTGGAGTGCAGGCCAGATGTGTGGGAGGGTGAGAGGATTCACCAGAGACAGAGTAGGGAGCAGAACAGGAGGATCTTCTGAGATACACTGCTGAGGGGAGCAGCGGGTGAGACAGGAGAGGTCTGCTGCACCTAGTGGGTCAACTCCTGGCTGAGGATTGAACTCAGGCTGTCATGGTGACAACACTGGATTTAACCCCTAGCCCATAGGCGGGGGGTGGGGGAGAAAGCTGCACTTTACTATTAAACGTGTTGCCACTTCCTCTGTTATGTTTGCTTTGGAGATAAGTTGAATTTCTCTAAAAAGAAGAAAGGAATTGGCCTTTATTGAGCATCTGATGGAGATTACCTTACTCTGTGCAACAAGTTTATTGCTTTAGTTCAGTGATCTCCATTAATGACGCTATAGAGATACTATTCCTACACTGTAGTTGTGGACCCTGTGGTCCAAAAGGGATCAGTAATGTCTCTGAGATCAAAAAATAAGGACAAGGGCCAGATATTTTTGGACTCCCAAATATTTGTATTTTGTACTGAACCAGAGGATTTATAATGATGCTAAATTATAAGCCTCTTGGAGGCTGGGGGAGGGAAGGAGTTTGTGTCCATCCTCAGAACAGGTCTGTGGGTGTTGGGCGTCCTCCTCCATAAGGAAGGAGCTTGGGCTAAAACGAGACATAAGAAAGCTTTCAGGTATCATTGTAGCATGTGAGGATGCTGTCATTAATATTGAACATGAATTACTTAATAGTTTTAGAACGCCCCTCATCCCAAACATGATTGCTAGTCATAAGAGACTTCAGTTAAAAACAGCTCTTTTGGTGGGCCTCCGGTGGTGCAGCGGTTGAGTGCTGGGCTGCAAAGCTGTCCGCAGCCTTTGCAGTGCTGGTTCCATCCCCGGCCACTTGCGAGGGTCCCACAGGGTGTGCAGACCACTCCTTTCATGCCTCCCCGGTGGCACAGTGGGTTGACAATGCTGTGAAGATGTCCACAGGCTCTGAAGTGTGGGTTAAATTCCCAGCCGGCCTGGGTGATACCCACATGGCACGGCAGACCTCTCCTATCTCCCTGCTGCTCCCCCCAGCAGTGTATTTCGGTCCATCTGCCTGTTCTGCTCCCCACTCTGTCTCTGGTGAATCTTCTCACCCTGCAGCACCTCTGACCTGCACCCCGGGCTCTTATATAAAAATAAATCAATCTTTAAAAAATGCATTTTCGCCAACTGTTTCTCTAACACAGCAGGCTTAATTGCTGCACCTACTGGAGAAAGTTCCTGGAGATCTATTCTAGATCTGTTGAGGAGTGGATGCATCTGCAGTGCCAGCAGTATTTTTTCAGGATGAGACTCCCCTTTAAGAGCATTTATTTATGTTGTTTTAGGGTCTTCCCTGTCCTTAAAGACCATCTCTTTTTTTCTTCTTTTCTTACATCCTTGTTCATTTTTGTCTAGTTACTGGTTTCTTCTCCCAGGGGTGGTACCCATAATGTTCCCACCACCACAGCAGCTGTGACTCATCACCACAATCCCTTGTGCTCTTCCCTCCCCTCTGTTTACCCCCCTCCCTCCCTCTCCCTGCTGGATGCCTTAGCTCTTGGTCAGCCTGCTACGGTTGTCTTTTTCTTTACATTTTGTTCAGTTTCTCTGTATTTCACATCTGATATTTCTTCTCCTGATGTATTGTGGTCAGCATAATCCCTTCCAGCTCCATCCATATCACCAACAGTGGCATGAATTTGTCTGTTTTCATGGCTGAGTAATACTGCCTTGTGTATCTACACCACACCATTTTGATCCATTCATGTTTTGTGATTTTTGAGTTGTTTCCATGCCATGGTTATTGAAAATAATTTTGCAGTAAACAAAGGAGTTCGGTTTTCCTGGGATTTTATTGTCCCTTGGGTAGATTCCTAGGTGTGGACTCACTGGATCATGTGTAGAACCATTTTCAGTGTTCTGAGGAAACTCCACGCAGATGTCCATAGTGGCTGGACCAGTTTACCTTTCCACCAGAAGAGTAGGATGCTCCCTTTTCTCCGCTGCTCCTCCAGCATTTGTTGTTTCCGTTTTTTTTTAATGTGGAGCATTCTTACTGGAGTGAGGTGTCATCTCTGCGGTTTTGATTTGCATTTTCTTGATACGAGTGATGCTGAACCTTTTATCTGTGCCTGTTGGCCATTTGCATTTCTTCTTTGGAGAAGAGTCCTTTAATTTCTGCCCATTTTTTGGACTGAATTATTAGTTTTTTTTGAGTTGCGTAAGCTCTTTGTAGATCTTTGATATCAAGTCCCTCATCTGTTATATGGCTTGCAATTTTTTTCTCTCATTCAGCAAGGTGTCTCTTTGTTTTGATCATTGTCTCTTGCTGTTCTAAAGATGTTTATGTTTATGGAGCCCCAGCTGTTTACATTTTCCTTTGTTTTCTTTGCTTCTGGAGAAGAATCCTCAAAGACATTACTGAGGTTTGTGTCATGAAGTGTTTTACTATGTTCCCTTCTGTGTATTCTATGGTTCCAGGTTCCACATGCAAGTCTTTCATCCACTTGAGTTGGTTTGTGTATAGTGTGAGGTAGTGGTCTAGTTCCATTCTTTTTGATGTTGCAATCCAGTTTCCCCAGCACCATTTAAGGACTTTAGATGTTGGTGCGCTTATGGTCCTTTGACATGGATCTGCTCATTTGCACAGTTTTTTTTTTTTTCCTTCCTCAGTTCCTCGCTGGCATCTTAGCACCCAAATAACTGATGGTACTTCTGACCTCGTAGGGTGGCAAGCCTTCTCGGAAGTCAGCCCATGGCTGCAATTCAGCAAAGTGGAGCTCTCTGTTCTGCTGCCACCATCTTTGTTGTTGACTGTGGACCCTCTTCTGCCCTCAGGATCTGAGCTCTAGGGGGAGACAGAAAATGACAGGGTGCCGTCTGGCAGGACACCGGGATGGCTTTCAACGTGGGGCGAGTTCATTGGAAACACAAGGAATTTCATTCTATTCTGTCCTATATTTCTGGTTTGTGTTTTGGTAAAGGCAATGAACTAGTCAGAGCTAGGATCTTCCCGTCAATCACTGTTTCCTTTGCTCATCATGACACGTTCCTGCACAATCATGTAGTATTAAATGTATAATAAAAGCAAGCTTTTTATTTTGCCTGGTGTTTAAAATATAAATAAATCATATTATGTTCATTTTCCTCTCTAGGCTCTTTCACCCAACTACGTGGGCGAGGCGATCCACAGGCTTGGCTGTGGCCAGAGGCTGGTGTTTTCACTGCGTAGAGTATTCCACTCAATGTCAAGTACATGTCCCTTTCTATGGCACAGGCACGCTGGATCATTCCATTTATATTTTCTATCCAAGCTGGTATAGCACCAACTCATGAACCATGCACGCCCATTTCTTCAGGGATCATGGTGGCAGTTTATGTATATGGAACTCTTGGACTGCTCCTGGGGTTTTCAGTGAGGTTATTTCCCAGCATTTGTTCCTGTAGATAAATGAAGTGCCAGGGACATCTCCACAAGTACAGATTTTTTCCTTTTCCAAAGTCCTTTCCCAAACACTGAACAGCTCTTTCTCAATGGCTGATTCTCAGGCCCCAGTGCCAAGGGAAGATGGCAGGGACTGCTCTCAGGAGTGAGGGGAGCCCTGCATCCGTGCTTCCCAGCACCGCTTCATCCTCACCCTTAAGGCTTTGGCGCCATCTGTCCTCCATCTGTCCCCCACCACCAGTCTCGCCCTTCACCCTCGTTCCCACCTCTCCCTGCTGTGCCTCTGGGCGCTCCCTGCTCATGGTAGGCCTTGGGCACTGTGCGTTTTGGGTCCGGGTCCTCTCCTTCTCCGACAGCTGTGGGGGACTGGGTCCTGGTGGGTGGTGAGGGTGGATTTCAGCTCCCTGGAGCCCTGTTTTGTCCACTGTGGCCCTGAGCCCTTGGGCAGGGGCAACTCAGTGCACCCCCACCCTGTCGGCTCCATCCACACTGTTCCCCATGTTCCTTGGCCTGTCGGGCCACAGGAAGTTCCCTGAAGATGTGGGGGGTGTCTTCCCTGCACCCCCATCACCGCTCAGGGCCTGGTGGGCCTGGTGGGAATGTCTGGGCCAGGAAAGGGTTGGGCGGGCAGCACTGCCCCCTGGTTGCTGCGGGCAGTGCTCTGGTAGGAGACAAGGGGGCTAAGGGGAAGGCTGAGGGTCTCAGGGCAGCCCTGCTCTAAAGTGGGTAGCTGGACTGTGGTCCTCACCCAACCGCTTCAAGGGGACTCACACTGCAGTCACCCACAGAAGGTTAACAAACATTTATTTACAAGGGAAGGGGAATGAGGAAATGAATGACTCAGGGAGAAAAGGGAGATAAAGTCTTAAATTTTTCCAACCCGTTCCTCCGACCTGGAATCCCAATGACCCTCTGAGACCAAACCTGCCTGGACGAGAGCACGAGCCAAGTCCCCGAGACCCCCTAACAGGGCTGGATTTATTTACAAACAGAGAAGATGGCCGCTTAACACCACCCTTTGGGGATAATGGGACTTGTAGTTCCCAGTGACTTGATGGAGTGGGGTTGGCATCCACAAAGCCCATATGGAGTTTGCTCAGGACATCCTTTCCCCCTGTAGGGGCAGGAAGGGCACAGAACAGGTTTTCTATGATCTGAGCAGACCAGGTAAAGGGGAGCCCTGGAGCCCTCGGTGGGTTTCTCAGGCTTTTATTGAGCATTTACATGTAGTGCATCTACCAGATACACGACAGGCAGGGGTGCTGAGGGGCCAGGAGGCCAAGGCCTCCAAGCCCCCGGCAAGTCTTCACTCTGGCTGGGTTCTCTGGTGTTCTTTCTCCCCTTTTTCTCTCCTGCCTCTCTCTTGCTTCTTCCTCCTGCCTCTGCTTTCCTTGGTGACTATCTCTTTACTCCTCCCTTGGCCCACAGAAGTAAACAACACAACAATGTAACAACTGCAGGCACCCTTTAGGCTGGGCAATCCTAATGCTGGGATGGCAGAAAAGCCTGAAAACCATTTACCCTACACCCCCCAATAAGAGGAGGGGGGAGCCAAGCGAGGACCTGAGCCCGACACTGCTTCCCTCTTCTGCACGGTTTGAGGATGGTGACCTCAGCCTGCTGGGGTGGCTGCCCAGGAGCCAGTGAAGGTGTCCCCCCTGCAGCTTTAGCCCCCCCACAGGAATGGAGGCCCAATCAACACAAGTGGCCCTGGGCACGCAGGACAATTGAGCCAGATCCCAAGGCTGGTGTACCCTGAGTCCTGCTGCTCTTCCACCCTATTCTGTCATTTCTTTATTTCTCGGTTCTCTCAGAGTCCTCTCCCTATCCCCGCTCCCCCAGCAAGTCTTGGGCAATGGCGCACAAACAGGGGCCTGAGGGGAGGACAGGCTCCTGCCCCCACAGTGGGGGATACAAGGGCGAAAAAGCCTTAAATGTTGATAGGCACAGGCCTGAGGCCCGGCTGTGTTGGGAGGACTGGGGGCTCCTGAGGAGCAGATGGGACAAACTGGTAGTGAGAAGCCTGAGTCTGTGAAGCTTCTTGGAAGTTTGCTGAGGACCTCCCCTGGTGGTGCGGCACTTGAGCACTGGGCTGCAAAGCTGCCCACAGCCTCTGCAGCGCCGGTTCAATCCCCGGCCACAAGGGAGGGTCTCACATGTTGCACAGACATCTCTTGCTATGCCCACTGCTCCCCTCAGCAGTGTACTTTGTTGGTCTGCCTGTTCTGCTCTCTGCTTTGGCTCTGGTGAATTCTCTCTGGCTTCTGTTCAGGTAATCTAAAAATCGTGATGCTCTTTTACCCTCAGTGTACTTTGCTGAGCCTTGTCAGAGGAAGAGACCTATTCTTAAATCACTCTGAATTTCATGCATTGACGGACTGATGCTGACCGCATAGCTGCCAAAAGACATCAGCATTCAGGGGCGGCTGTGGTCAGAGCACCGGTTCCGTGCATCACGTAACTCTACTGGGTTTTTCTCCCCTGTGTGGTTGCCATTTCTCCTGAGTGTGGGGAGGGGTCATCTGTACTTTGATGTAGAATTTGCTCTTTGAGCTGATGTCCAGGGCACCCCAGGACTGACTTCTAACATGAAGGCTTGACCACGATCAACCCTAAAGTGATACACGAGGCCATGTGACTCCTTTGTAATTGTTCTCACTAAACTTACCCTGTTTTCAAAGTCTCAGGATTGTAGGGTGACAACTGGAACCTGTTATTTCTGCCAACAACACTCCACATTTGTGGAGTTTGAATTTTTTTTCCCTAAGCCTATGGAGAAAAAATTGCAGTTGTGCAAATTATTCCTCCTGGCATAACTAAGAAAACGGCCTGTGTATGCATATTGTGTTTGTAGGGCCTTTACTCGTGCCTGTCTTGGCCTCTAAAAGGCTGTCGACATTCTGAATGGAGAAATGTGATAAAACTAGCACAAGTGGTATGTTCCTTAAT
This sequence comes from Talpa occidentalis, assembly GCF_014898055.3. Taxonomy (NCBI): domain Eukaryota; kingdom Metazoa; phylum Chordata; class Mammalia; order Eulipotyphla; family Talpidae; genus Talpa; species Talpa occidentalis. Next base: position 8,464,520 of record NW_023601851.1, on the reverse strand, counting down.
CCCCTTCCTCCCCATCAGGTCTGCACCTGGAAACCCCACAGCAGCTGACCCCTCACCCCCCCTCACCCCCCCAGCCTGTGACCTAGGCCTTGGGGCCTGCGGACCTATTTTCTGCCACTGGGTTCTGGCATGTGGGTCCTGCTACAAACTCCTGAGCGGCAGGCACCTGTTTTCTCTTGTTGTCCTCGGGGGCCTCTGGCCTTCAACGCCTTCATCACTCTGAAGGCAGTCCCCCCTCCCTGCCCGTGGTCCCCCGTGTTAACCGCCCCCCTGTCATCCCCTTTCCAGACGGGGTCCTTAGGCCATGCTATTGGCAGGTCTGGGCGCCTCCCCAGTGCGTCTCTCTGCCCAAGCTCCTGCCAGCAGGCCCCCTGTGCTGCCAGGCCATGCCATCTTACTCTGGCCCAGAGCTCGGGTGCAGCTGGGGTCGGGCTCCCTCCCTGGGGCCTGCGTCCCCAGCACCATGTAATGGGCACCTCTCCAGCTTGCTGCCCGTGGGCAGCGGTGACGGTCCCTCCCCTCCAGGCAGGCGATGCCCCGTGCGTCTGCTGACACATCTGAGTCCACGAGTTCAGGCTGCCGGTCAATCTATTGCGCCAACACCGAGGGGCCTTACAAGTCAGCTGGGAACCCTTGCTGGGTGGCCGGGCAGGGCGGACATCAGGGGCGAGGCAGGGCCTGGAGATGCACAGTGGACGCCTGGGATAAGATGGGAGCCAGGTACTCCGGGTGCGGCCTCGGGGGTCACAGCAGCGAGGCCTGAAGCGGAGCCGACGGGGCTGGGGCCGGCGCTGACCCGACCTGCGGACGAGCACCCGGTCTCCCGCCCTCTTCCCTGCCTCCTCCCTCGCACCATGGCGGGGACTGTCCTGCCCGCGAAGGGCCAGGCCTCGCGCCTCAGCAGCCTCCCCGTCCTGCATTCGGGGTCACCAAGCAGCAAGGCCTGAGGCTTCTGTGCTTTGGGTCATCCCGAGGCCCGTGGGGATGGGGGGGCGAAGACCCCAGCAGCGGGGAGCCAGCCAGGACACGGGCGGACACGGGGAAGGACGCGGGGACACGGGGTGGACCGGACAGCTCCGCCCCATGGAGCCCCCGTGCACTCGGAGGCCCCGCCTGAACAGAGCCCTCCCGGCCCCCCAGGCGGCGGGGGCCAGTCCTGTCTGGCTCTGGCCGCAAGCCGAGGCCACCTGGCAGCTGGACGGGGCGGCTCAGGCTCGGCCGCGCCCGAGGAAGGCGTCCTGGGTCTCGGACCGGGCTCGGCGGAGGGAGACGCGCACCCGCGGAGTCGGCGCGCCTCGGGGAGCGGCAGGAGCCGACCGGCCCGCGGGCCTGCGCTGGCCCGGGCCGAGCAGACAGTCCCCGCGCCCTGGGCAGGAGCCTCGGCCCCGCGGAGCCCTGGCCTCCAGCCGCTCAGGCGGCGCCGGCGCTGGAGAGACGAGCAGACCCACCCCGGGGTGAGTGGGCGCCGTCCTGTCCCCCAGCGCGTGACACGCGACCCTCTCACGGCCCCCCCACGGCGGCCACTTCATCCACGGCGGCCCGTGGGGGGGCTGGGAGGAGCCACGGCGGCCCGCGGGGGGGGGCTGGGAGGAGCCACGGCGGCCCGCGGGGGGCTGGGAGGAGCCATGGCTTTTCGCTGGGCATTTCGGAAGAGTGTGGATAGGGCAGGCGGGGCCTGTGGGCGCAGCTGGGGCTTGTGGGGCCTGGGGGTGCAGGAGGGGCGTGGGGCACGGCCAGGGCAGGCTGGACGTGGGGGTGCATGCGGGGTATGGGGTGCGGCCGGGGCTGGCGGGGCGCGGGCTGCAAGGGCCTGCCTCCTCCTCCGGGCCATAATTTCCCGATGTGTCACCTTCAGGTTCGCTCTCTGGCCCCCTCAGTCTGAGCTGGGGTGCACCGATGAGGCCCCACCTGGGGGCCGAGCTGGGGATCCCTGCTCTGTTCAGCCAGACACCTGGAAGCCCTTGGATTCTGGGGGCGAACAGCAGGGACTCCCCGTCCTCGCCCCTCCCTCCTGGCGGCCTGGCGGGTCCTCCCCGGTGACCTAGGGTGTTAGCAGCGCGGGCGGAACCCACAGCTGGGCATGTGCCCCGGGCGACGCCATGGTGCTCCCGCAGGCCTCCGGTGTCACGCGCGGTCGGGCGGCCCAGTGCGCCCCGCAGCCCACAGTCCCGCGGTGCAGAGGACAGGGCGGGTCTCCCTGTCGGGGAGGCGTCGGCGCCTGGGTGATGGCCGGTGGGGGGCGGGGCGCCTCTGGGACCTGGTTTAGGGGAACCGCACTGGAGCTGCTGGGACCGCGCGGGGCGCTGGGCGTGGGGCCACAGCAGCAGCAACACGCCTGCTCAGCAGAATGCGGTGTTTTGGTGCCCTCAGCAGCTGGACCCTTGATACACGATTCGGGGGTGGACTGTGCTGAGAAACAGAAGTGGAACCACGGATTAGGACCACGGGAGGGGTCACGTGGAGGCTGCCACGCACACACAACCCCAACCCCCGCTGCGCCCCCGGACCACCGCTATAAAAAGGCAGCTGGAAATGGAATGTTAAGGCGGTTTCTTCAGGGTGTTCATTCCCCAAGTTCCAGGTTGCAGCTGCCTCATTGAAGCACAGTTTAAAGACTCCGCTCCCGGCTCTGCTTTACTAGCATTCGCTGGTGACAGGTCCCTGAACCCCAGGCTGCCGGTGCAACCCTCCTTGTGGACTTGTCCTCTACGGCTCCTATGATAGTGAGGTGTGTGCCATGTACACTCAGTTTGCCAAGGGTTTCATCATACATGGATGCTGAATGTGTCAGATGTTTACTCAGCCTCAGTTGATAGGACGGCATGGCTTTCACTTTCCTTTTTATCAATTGGGTGAGTTTCATTGATGGATTTCCAGATCCTGAGCCATTCTCAGGTACTGGTTTAAATCCCACTTGGTCATGTTGTGTCAGCTTTTCATTGCATTGTTGGATTTGGTTCATTAAGCTTTTATTGAGGATTTCTGCATCTGTGTTTATTAGGTGCACTGTCTCTTCTTTCTTTGTGTTCATGTTTGCTTTTGGTATTAGTGTCATGTGGACCTCATAAAATCTATCTGGACATATGCCTTCTTTCTCAATTTTTGGAAGAATTTTAGCAGTACAGGAATTCATCTTTGAACATTTTGTAGAACTCACCGGAGAAGTCATTTGGTCCTGGACTTTTGTTTTCTGGGACAATTTGGTGACTTTTTCAATTTCCTTGCTTGTGATTGATTAGTTTGGGTTTTTCTATTTCTTCCCTATATAGTCATGGATAATTCTCTAATATCTAAAATTCTATCCATCTCATTTAGATTGTTGAATTTATACATTTTTTTTCAAAGAACGAGTTAATGTTCATATTGGTCTTTTAAACTGTCTTTTTCCTTTCTATTTCATTTATTTCTGCTCTGAATTTTATTATTACTTTCCTTCTACTGACTTTTAAAATTTGTTGCTCTTCTTTTTCAAGTTCCTTGAGATTAGGCACAAGTTCTTTAGTTTGGCCTCTTTCTTGTTTCTTGATGTGGGCCTGTATTGCTATAAAATTCCCTCTTGGTACTGCTTTTGAGGTGTCCCACGTATTCTGGAAGGTTGTGTCCCCACTATTATTTATCTTAAATTAAGTTTTGTTTTCTTTCTTGATTTTCTTATTAATCCAGTGACTTCTCAGTAGTGCATTTTCAGCTCCTTGTATTAGAGACTTTGTTTTCTTTTTGTAGTTGATTTCTAATTCAATATCTTTATGGTCAGAGAAGATACTTGGTATGATTGAATCTCCCAAAATTCATTGACATTTGTTGTGTCACTCAGTATGTGGTCAATCATGAACAATGATCCTTATACAGGACCTCCCTGGGGGCACAGGTGGTTGAGTGCCACATGGTGAAGCTGCCTGCAGACTCTGCAGCATGGCCAGTGAGAATCCCACATGGTGCAGCAGAACTCTACTGTCATGCCTGCTGCTCCCCTCAGTAGTGCATTTCGTCAGTCCGCCTGTTCTGTTCCCCGCTTTTGCTCTGGTGAATTCTCTCACCCTCCGGTAATTCTGACTGTACCCAGTGCTTGTATAAAAAAAATAAATAAAAAGAATGATCCTCGTACACTTGAGACAAATGTGTATTTGGCTTTTGTCTATGTGTGTTTGGGGGGGTGCAGTACCCTATGTATGTCTATTAATCCCATGTGGTCTATTCCTTTGTTTAGGATAATTGTGTCCTTATATATTTTGTGTCTGATTGTTTTGTCCATTGGTGAGTGTGGGATATTAGAGTCTGCAAGGTCATATGTATTTTCTCCAGTGTCTGTTTTCTGATTAGAAATTAGTTGTCTAATGTATTTTGGTGCTCTTCTGTTGAGTATATATTGATGAATGTTATATCTTCCTGTTGTATTGTTTCTTTAGTCATTATTGTCCATTTCTGCCTCTTGATACCTTTTAAAGTTGGAAGCCTATTTGATTTCATATCTCTGTCCTAGCTTTACTTAGGGTGTCATTTGCTTGTAGAATATTTTCTTTCCCTTGTCTTTCAGTCTATGTTTATCATTGGGATTTGGGTGTGTTAGCAGCAGAAGGTTGGATTCTGTTTCCAGTTCCAACTTCATACTGTATAGCTTTTATTTTGCCAGTTCAGCACATTGATATTTGATATAGCCGTCATACTTATTTTTTTGTTTGTTTTGTTTTAATTCTATTTAATTGCTGTTTCAGTTTTTGTTCCTCTCTTTCATTTATTTATTTTTATTTTTTAAGATTTATTTATTCATGCATACAAGAACTGGTGTACAGGCCAGATGTGCGGGAGGGTGAGAGGATTCACCAGAGACAGAGTGGGGAACAGAACAGGCAGATCTACTGAAATACACTGCTGAGGGGAGAACAGGCAAGACAGGAGAGGTCTGCCGCACCATGTGGGTCTCCCTGGCTGGACGGGATTGAAGCCACACTGCAGAGGCTGTGGACTTCTTCACAGCACTGTACTCAACAATCTGTGCCACAGGGGAGGCCCCATCTCTTTCATTTAAATACAAAAATTCCTTTTAATACTTCTTGGAGAAGGGGAGGTAAAGACTGCAAACTCCTTGAGATTGTGTTTGTCTGAGAAGGTCTTTATTTCTCTCTCTATCTTTGCAGGAAGGAGTTTTCTTCTCGGCAAATTTTATCTGGGTGTGTTTTGAATATGTCACTCCATTCTCTTGTTGCCTACAGTGTTTTTTTGGAGAGTCTGGTGTTAGCCTACTCAGGGTTCCTTTATATCTGTTTCTTTTCCCTTGTCAGCTTAACTATTTTTTTCTTTATCTTGAACTCTGGTAAGTTATACTACTCTGTCTGACTATAGGTTTCCTTTCCTCTAGTAGCTTGATTTTCTTTCATATTCCTGTATTTGCATGTTCAATTCACTCTTCAAGTTGTGGAAGTGTTATATTATTTCTTTAAATAGTTTTTCATTTTTCTGTTCTCTCTCTCCTGTTATGCCTATCATTTTGATGTTTATATTCTTTGAATTCTCATTTTTTTCTCTTTTAGTTCACTTTATCTATTTTGTTCTTTCCTCATTTGCGTCTTTGAACTCACTGATTCATTCTTCCATTAGGTTTGTCATTTTTCCTTGGTTTCTCCAGAATTTTTTATCTCCCCCATTGCTCTCTCTTACTTTTTGCATTTCTGTTATTTTCTTTTTAGAGTTTTAATTTTGATCTTCTGTTCATTGTGTTTCTCATGACATTAATTTGCATTTCTAGATTATCTTAAATTTCTAAACTGTTTTTCTGAGTTTCCATTTTATTGTTCCAATTATTTAGTTTTCTTATTGTACTTTTAAATTCTGTGTCTGATAGGAAGAAAAACTCTTCCATCTCCTGTGTCTTGGCTCTGGATATTAGTTTTCTTTCTGTGGTGCCATTTTCCCCTGAAGACTTGCATGGCCATTTGTATTTTCCTTTCTTCCCATTATATGCTTTCAATTTGTTCTGCTGTAGTGGAACATTTGCTGTGTGAAGGTCTTTCTCTCCCACTGCTCTGGCATTTACTGTTTGGTGGGCATGGCAGCTGAGTCCTTGTGGGGTTTATTTTGATGCTGGGAATTCGCTTTGAGTCTCATTGGGGCCGGGATCTGGGCGTGATATTATATGGGGCTGGAAGGCATGGGGCCTCCGCTAGGGTCAGTTGTATTCCCCAGTCCAAAGATGGAATAAAGAAACTAAAGAGGTACAATATTCACCACTAAAATATATAGTATTCAACAATAACAAAATTACAACAATAAAATTACAGACAAAAAGAAATTATGACCCAAAGCCATGGAAAAAAGAAATGAAGAGAAATTTTCTGTGAGGAAGTACAGACATTGCTCTTACTAGACACATACTTTAAATTAGCTATTTTAAATATTTCAAAGTCCAAAAAATCATATCTACAGAGTAAAGGGAAAGTGTGAAAGTTATATCTTTCCAGAGAATATAAAGAAAGAAACATGAATTATACAATGGAAATTTTGGAGTTGAATACAATAACATCCTTGTATAAAAATACAAAAGGGAGTGTCCTCCCTGGAGGCACAAGGGGTTAAGATGCAACCTATGAAGCTATCCACAGCCTCTGCTGCAGGTTCGATCCCCATCCAGGTAGCTACCCACATGGTGCAGCAGACCTCTCCTGTCTCGCCCGCTGCTCCCCTCAGCAGTGTATTGCAATCATTCTGCCTGTTCTGCTCCCTACTCTGTCTCTGGTGAATCCTCTCACCCTCCCGCTCAACTGGCCTGTACCCCGGATCTTGTATAAATAAATAAATAAATCTTCAAAAAAATTACTGAAGGGAGTCTTTTAGGTACAAATGAAAGAACACCAGCCAGTACCTTATGTCCACTTGAACTGATGGTGGGAATATGATGGTGACTACATATGAGATGAGAAAGCTTACACTGTATAAAAATGAACAATGATGTAAACTATATATTGTTATTGTGTATGTAAAATATAAATTAATTACAAAGAGAAATAAAGACCTCCATAAAGGGATAAGTTTAGCAAACTTAAAGGCATTATTAATGCTTATTTTTGCATTTTTTAATCAGATGATACTGACTTATGTGAACAGGTGCAAAACTGTATAAAGTTGCTTTTTGTGAGACTATATAAATGGGTAGAGGGGAAGTATATTAGAATGAGGTTTTTGTGTACTATTGAAGTTAAGTTGGTAGCAACTTCAATTACTACCAATTATATATTTATAATGACTAATTATAAATTAAGATTAATTGTAATCCCCAAATCAATCAATAAAAATATCCAAAATATGTAATAAAAAACAAAGGAATTAAAATGGTACACCGGATGGCTAATATGACATAGAAGCATGCAATAATGGACAAATGAAGGAAGAAAAAAATACATGACATATAGGAAATATTTAAATGCCAGTTCTACTTTATCAGTAATATTATTGAATAAAAATGGGTTAAATGCACCAATGAAAAGAGACAAACATTTAAAATGGGTAAAACATGGTGAACTACATACTGTCTACAAGGGCCACACTTTAGTTGCAAAGACACAAATAGGTTTCAAGTAAAAGTCAACAGTCACATCATCTAAACAATAAATGAAAGACCCTGAGTGGATAAGTTAATTCTATCAAAATATATTAAAGACCAAAAATCTTAGTAAGACAACAAAGAACATTTTAGAATAAAAAGGATCAATGTATCAAAAATACAAAATTATTAAAATCATAACATATCATATACCTAACAACAGTGCCTCAAAAAACATGAAACAAAAACTGACAGAATTTGACAGAAGTTAATAATTTAACAACCGTTGGCAACTTTAATATTATAGTAATTCATTTCTATAAATAATGAATAGATAAAATAGAAAAATTGTGAGCAAGGAAATAAAAGATGTTACAGCACTGTATGCCAACTAGACACAAAAGATAGCCTAAGACCACCCCACCAGACAAGAATAGAATATGCATTCTTTTCTTTTTTTTTTTTTTTTTTTTTTTAGAGGCATGTTTATTTCTTTTATTTATTTGTTTTGTTTACACATGCACTGGGTACAGTCAGAAGCGCGGGAGGGTGAGAGAATCCACCAGAGCCAGAGCGGGGAGCAGAGCAGGCAGAAGGACCGAAGTACACTGCTGAGGGGAGCAGCGGGCGGCAGGAAGGGTCTGCGCGCCATGTGGGACCCTCCTCCGGTGGCCGGGGAGCAGCCGGGGATCGAACCGGCGCTGCAGAGGCCGCGGGCAGCTTCGTAACCCAGCGCTCAACCGCTGCGCCACCGGGGAGGCCCGAATATGCATTCTTTTCAAGTTCACATACAGCATTCTCTAGACTAGATCAAATGATAGGCAATAAAACAAAGGCCCATAAAAGCAAAAGAACCACATTGGAATAAAAGTAGAAAACAATAAATGGAGAAGATTTGGTATTTGTGATTTAATTTGTATAATTAATGTAATATGTAAATTTGATCTACCATTTATGTAAATAAATGTAAATACCTAAATATAAAATTTCAGGAATTCAGCTTTATACGTAGACATATGCACATTTGTACACGAACAGCCACAGCCCCAGTGCCACAACCACATCAGTTCATGCTATCTACCCTTCTCACCTCCCCTGCACCCTCCCCTCTGGTAACCACCATAGTTTTCACAGTCTAAGATTATTTTTGTGTCTTTTGCCCATTTATTTTCTTGGTTTCTTTGCATTCCACAAATGAGTGAAACTATTCAGTAATTGTCTTTTTTTGACTTATTCTCCTTAACATAGTCACCTCAAGTTCCATTCACATGTCTCAAAAGTCAGTGATTCATCTTTCATAATAGCTGATTAGTTTTCAATTGCCCATATAAACCATAGTTTCTTTATCTAGGTATCTGTCAATGGATATTTAAGTTTAGTCCATGATTTGGTTATTGTGAGTAATGCCGCCATGAACATAGAAGTGCATAAATATTTTCATATTAGTGTTTATATATTCTCTGGAAAAATTCATAAAAGTGGTATTTCTGGATCTTATGGTATTTATTTTTATTTTTTAAGGAATCTTAAGACATGCATTTTTCATAGAGGATGTAATAATTCACATGCCTAGGAGGACTGAGGGAGTGTTCCTCTTTCCCCACAACCTTGCTGACTCTTTGTTCCAGTCTTTTGAATAGAATTTATTCTCACAGGTATGAAGTGATACCACACTGTGGTTCAGATTTTCATTTCCCTAAATGAGTAATGAGCATTTTTTTCATATGGCATGGACCACATGTGTTCTTTGGAGAAACCATTTTTTGCTCTTTTATCCATTTTTAACTGTTTTTTAAAGTTGTTCAGTTGGATGAAATCTTTATATATTTTGGGAATTAAGTCTTTTTTAGATATGTGCTGTACAAATAGTTTCTAACAGTCACTAGTTATTCTGTGGAAATTTCTGTACCTGTGCAAAGGTTTTTCAGTTTGTATCTTTAAAGATGTATCTATTTATGCATACAAGAACTGGGGTACAGGCCAGAGGTGTGGGAAGTGACAGGATTAACCAGAGACAGAGCGGGGAACAGAACAGGCAGACTGAAGAAACACACTGCTGAGGGGAGCAGAGGGTGAGGCAGGAGAGGTCTGCTGTGCCATGTGCGTAGCTCCCTGGCTGGCAGGAATCAAACTCCTGCTGCAGAGGCTATGGACAGCTTCATAGTGCTGTGCTTAGCCACTTGCGCCAGAATTAATGCACTTTTTTATTTTTGTTTTTGTTTCTTTCCCATTAGAGTGAGTCCCTGAATGCATCTGTGAGGTTGAGATCTGTGAGCACATTGCCTCTTTTCTTTTATGTATTTTATGGCTTAAGGTCATGCTCATCACTTAGGAAATTGCCAGGGTTTTGGAAGATCTGTGCTACAAATGGGATGCAGAACAAATTTATGCTAACTTATGCCATGAATGTTATCTAGCAAGGAAAAGGAATGAAGTACTGATACATACATTGTACAGCATGCATGAACCTTGAAAATAGAATAAGTGAAAGCAGCCAGTCACAAATAATACCTATTGTGTGATTGCATTTACATGAATTGTCTGTAGTAGACAAATAACTCCACACATACAGAAAAAAGATGGGCGATTTTTCCTGTACTAGAGAGGGAGGGACACAGGGAGGATTTGCGAATGGGTTAAGTTTATTACCTCAGAAGTTCATGAATATGTCCTAACATTAAGTTGTGGTGACAGTTCTACAACTACGAGTTCCTAAAACCCACTGATTTTTACACTTTAAAAAAGGGGAATTTTTTGGTCTATGAATATAGTTGATATTTAAATTAAATGAAGAGGGCCTCCCTGGTGGCACATGCAGTTGAGTGCTGCATTGTGAATCTGTTCGCAGCCTCTGCAGTGCAGGTTCCATCCTGGCTGGCTGGCAAGGGTCCCACATGCCTCAGCAGACCTCTCCTGTCTCCCCACTGCTCCCCTCAGCAGTATATTTTGTCAGTTTGCCTTTTCTGTTGCCCGCTCTGTCTCTGGTGAATCATCTCAGCCTCCTGTGCATCTGGCCTGTACCCCAGCTCTTGTATAAATGAAAAAAAAAACTTAAAAAATGGAAAATAAAATAAATGAAGAGATTGCTTACTTGGTCATTTAAATTCAATTTTAAAAACCCTGTAACGGGGCCTCCCTGGTGGCAGAAGGGGTTAGATGCAACCTATGAAGCAGTCTGCAGCCACTGCAGCTCTGGTTCAATCCCTGCCAGGGAGATACCCACATGGCGCGGCAGACCTCTCTTGTCTCAGACTAAGCTGTGCCCCTCAGTGGTGTATTTCAGTGAATCCACCTGTTCTGTTTCTCACTCTGTCTCTGGTGGATCCTCTCACTGCCCACAACCCCTGCATCGCTGGCCTGTACCCCAGCTCTTGTACGCATAAATAAATAAATCTTAAAAAAAAAAAACCTGTAAGACCACAAACAATACTGACTTGTGGTCAGATCCTGTCCTGGTAGACAATTTCTATCCTCTGGGTGACATTTATGCTTGCTGTCTGCATCTCAGGGGCGGATTTCTCTTTGCCCTCCCTGGACTCTAATATATACAAGGCAAGGCCATGTCTTCCAGGTTTTGTCTCCTGTACTGAGCACCTGCTGTGCTGGGCTTGCCGAAGGAATCATACATGTTTGTTAAGTGCATTATGTCCCATTCACTCATCTCATGTATGCAAATCAGTATCAATCTAGCATATGTATCATGCAAGAGAGAAAAACAGACCCCAGAGTACAAGGCAGAGATGGTTTAAAATCCAAAGTGCTTTGGTGAACCTCATATAAAAACATCAGGAGTGAGTCATAGGTGAATTTACAGGGACCCTTGATACCTGTGCACTACCCCACTCCAGTCTGTACTACTTGTATTAGACCTTTACAGAAATAACGGCACTTTTTAAATTGTTCTAAATATACATATAAAGGCTATTTATCTGCCCTATGCACTGAAGCAAACTTACTTGTCTTCCTCGGCATCAAATGCTGCATGTCCGTCCTCTCTGAAAACAATTTTAACATCAGTAGGAAAACCTTTTACTCTCTGGCTCTGGGTTTTAATTTCCTAACAATTAAGCTGCCATTTCATACTGTCCACAGTCTTCCACTTCTTTCATTTTTGGACCATATCAAGTTGGGATAAATTATAAATTTGACTCACTCAAGATACCACCTGAAATCATTATTCTATTTATCAGTGTCCAGAATGTAAACAAACAGGGCAGATTTGTTCTTCAATAAAACCAGTGTTATGCAATGGAAGGCTGTGATTGCTTAGTATAATAAAACTGCAAGCAGGGTGACCATGTGGTGTCAGTCACAGAACATAATGCAGACACAAAAAGGTGAGAGTCTCAACGGGCGGGTCTAGACATAGAGAGCACAGATGTTTTGGTGGAGGGACATTCATTATCTACTGAGCGTTTGGTGTCCTGAGTCCACCTGGAGCAGGCTCTCCTTGGAAGCATGAAGTTGTCTATCAAAGTCTTGCTCTGGATGTTTCACCTGCAGCCCAGCTTCCCCTTCCTCACCCCCATTCCAATTCAGGCCCCATTTCTGTGTCCCACTTTGCCCAAGGCAGTCCTGGAAAATGATTCAATTCCTTCAGGAAACCCATCGTGTTGTAGAAGAGATGAGGTCTATTACCTTGAATCTGTAGGTGACAGTGGGTGCCAGCACTTGATGTTAATGGAATTTTGAGCGCACAGCTGGAAAAGGAAGTGTGCTAATTAGCCCTGACTTAATGGATGCTGGACTGGGTAGGGATATATAATCACCATCTCTGGTGCAGTCCTCATTTAAAGCTGAATGCATTTTAAGCACTTAGGGCCCCTCACACATCCCAAAAAGCCACGCCAGGTCCTGTAGATTTGAGACAACATTGCTCTTCAGGCCATAGTTCTGCCCTTCAAAGACTGCAAGCACACTACCACCCAAGGCTTGCCCCTGCTGGTCCTCCTGCTTGTCCTTCCTTGCTTTCAGAGAGGCTTTCCCTGAAGTCTTGATTTAAGACAATACGGTCTTTCATCTTCCTTGCTTATTTCTTCTCCATAGTGTTAATCGTCAAGCTGTCCACCACACTGCCAGCTTAGTGATGTTGATGATGTGTCATCTTTTTACTTTTTTTATTATAGAAGCAATATTGGTTTACATTTTTGTTAGTGTTTTGGGAGTATAGAATTTCCCCCCTCAGGTGCAAAAACCTATACTTGTCTGCTTAGCAGAGATGATTGGACTTCCTCCCCAAAATGGAGCTTTTTAAAGGAAAAGAGGAATCAAATGAAAGAATTCTCAGTGGCCATATGGAAGAGATAATTTGGTATATATACATATACACTGCTGCACCTCCCCCTGCAGTGACCTTCAGGGCTAATGGCTGTTGCCATGGTCCCTGAGGTCCGGTGTGGGCAAGGAACCATGCGCGCAGGGGGAGAACAGCAAACTCCCTAAGATGCAGAGAAGCCGAATGCCTGCCAAGAGATAACGACCACCAGAAGCCTCCACAAAGATGATTAAAAGAAATGCTGACCACCTGGAACCTCATCGCGCTTTCTCAAGGCCCACAAACTTTATTCTGCTACAACTGTCTTTCTAAAATCTTTCCTTTTTCTGGTCATTAGTTGCTAATTAAAAAACATATGTAATTTAATAATTAGGCTAATGCAAATGAAACATTACTAAACACTGTGTTATAATAGAATTGTTGGTTTAATAATCTTTCTATTATGTGCTTGACTTTAGTACCTTTGATATTAACTGCATTATAATATAAATTCACCCATGACAATTAATTATGAGTAAAAATGAGTAGATAGTAGTAGTAGTTAGTACAACAAGAATATAATTATATAGAACAAAAGAAAGACTTAATAGCCTGTCTACTTAGGAATGCAGCTAGGTCCAGATGTACTTCGGACATAGATCACTGCCCTGTCAATGATAAGCTAAACCTATGAGCAAGCTGATTGCGTTGATGTTCACTGTTCCTATGCTTTTAGAAAACATATATATACTGGTCACAAACTCAAATTAAATTACACTCAGATTTACACTCTCTCTTGAAGTGTGTCTGCTTGTCATTTCTTTAGCTGAATCCCTGACCACCCTGCGCGGTCTCTCAACCCTGAGATGGCCTCATCGTTCACTGCTGTGCTGGTCTGCGGCATACACACAATGGAATACTACTCTGCAATCAAAAAAAGATAAATTCACACCATTTATGGCAACATGAATGAAACTGGAAGCTATTATGCCAAGCAAAATAAGCCAGAAGGGCAAAGATAAATACTGGATGATGTTACATTTCTGTGGAATATCAAGAAACCAAACAAACTTTGTCAAACACAAACTTTAGAGTCAATCCTTGATGATGTGTCTTCTTACCTAGGACACCAGCACCTTGAGGTCAGGGGACAGCAGAGTCCTTGTACATCTAGTAGGCTGGGCTAACAGTTTAACCAATCAACTCAATGCCTTCCAGAGATAGTCATATTGGACAGGTTATGTTGGACCTGTAGGAATGTTCTGACAGTTCTAAGACTCCAACCCCCAATTTAAAAACCAATAGCAAGTCCATATTTGATTTTACAATGTCGAGTCAGAGTTACCTGTGTGGGGGAAGATGTAAGGACCAAAAGTTATCGGAATCTCTTATTTTGACAAGTGCCCTCAAAGACACACTCGTCCCTCATGTCATTAGCTCATGATCCTTCATCTAGCAACTTATAAACACAATAGGACTGTGGACTTTCTGGACATTTTCTTTGCTTCTCACCAGAGGAACTCTTCAAAGCAAACAAAGTTATTGTCTTGCTGACTTTATTGTCCCAGGCAGCCTTGCCAGGGTGGAAAGGACATTTCCAGCAGAGCAAACTGTAGAATTCTTTCCTTCTTTTTGAGTTTACAGCACCTTTTCCAAAATCTCTTTCTGTACGCATGTGTCATACAATGTAATAGAGTTACATTCTATTGTCATCGTCTATGTCACATTCTGGGATACCCGAATTTGCAAAACGATTCATTAAAATTTAGGTAGACAAAGGGTCGTTCTTAGTGCTGTGAGTTCTATGGGTTTTGACAAATGCATGTTGTTAAATGCAGCTATCTTCATAGTATTTTCTCAGTAAGTTACTTGTCTTTTTAACATCATTATGCAGAGCATAAACTTTTAATAAAGTGCAAAGGTCTGTTTATTATTTTATAGGTCATGCTTCTAGTGTTTTATCTAAAAAGTTATTAGCAAATCCAAAGTCACATCTATTTGTATTATTATGTCTTATTGGAGAAGTTTTATAGTATTGCATTTTACTTTCACGTTTATGATTGAATTTGCGATTGTTCTTTTTTAAATAAGGTTTAGGTCTGTATCTAGGTCCATTTTATTAGTGTTGTTGGCTTTCTGTGCATAGGTCCCCTGCAAATTTTGTTAGATTTATGCTTAGGTATTTATTTTTTCTTTCTTTTTTTTTTCATTTTTTATTTATTTATTTTTAACTATTTATTTATTTATTTATTTGTTTGTTTATTTATACAAGCACTGCATATAGTCAGAAGCATGGGAGGGTGAGAGAATTCACCAGAGACAGAGCAGGGAACAGAACAGGCAGACTGACGAAGTATAATGTTGAGGGGAGCAGCGGTCAGCAGGACAAGTCTGTGTGCTATGTGGTAACCTTGTTGTTGGCCGGGATTGAACCAGTGCTGCAGAGGCTGCGGGCAGTTTCACAGCCCAGCGCTCAACCACTGCGCCACCAGGGGAGGCACTGCTTAGGTATTTCATTTGGGGTAGTATTTTTATAAAAGATAATGTTTCTTTAATTTTAAATCCCAGTTGTTTGTGTTGCTTATGGGGAAACTAATAAAATCTTGTATATTGACCACATACCCTTCCTATAGTTGCTAATTATTTTTGAGATTTTTTAAGCTTTCTAGTGGTTTTCTACCTGGAATATATAATTGAATTGGTGTAGTGGCAGAGGACAAAATGGCCTTTTTCTCCATCTAAAGAGGATATCTATTTGGTGGCTCATCTTTAAGTATAATGTTAGTTACATGTTTTCTTTTATACATTTTATTAGTTTAAGGAAAAGCCCTTTAAATCCTGTTTTTTTATTTTTTTTTTTTTAATTTCGAATGTGTGTTGAAATATATAGAATGATTTCGTGTCTGTTGCTATGGTCATATGTTCTTTTCTTATCCACTCTTAATGTAAAGTGTTATTTTACTTGATATGTAAGTGTTGAACTGGTCTTGTATTACAGGAATGAACCACACTTAGCCATGATATATATAATTTTTCAATAATTTCAATACAAGTCACTGGACGTGATTTTTTTTAACATCTCTAGATTTTCAGTTTTATTGTCTTTTTATTGTATTTAGTTGTTTTGGTTTCCAAAGTAATTATGGTCTCAAAAATGAATTGGGTTACACATGAGAGGCCATATGGAGGCAGAGTGAAGACACTGGGCTCAGCGCCACCATATACTCACAACACTGTGCAGGACAACATCAATGTCCCTGAAAGAGAAATGGGTGAGCAGGGCACACACCAGGAGCAGGGACCAATGGCAAGAAACTGGGAAAACTTTAACTGACCTGCATCTGCAATTATACTGGAACAGAATTAAACCCCCTACAGATGTGGACTTGGGGACACAAGCCACATTGGGGCCTTTGGAGACACAGCACTTCCCTCAGTGCTGGGCTCAACCCACTGGGCCATCCGGGAGGCCACATTTTTGAAGACATCGTACCAATTCTCTACAGCTGGGAGTGTTTTTCTGATGGTAGAAGGCTCATAAATACTTCATACCTATAGAAGCACACAGAAGCCACACTCATGTAGACTCACATGCACACACTTGCACACAGTGCAAGACATGCACATACACCTAAATAAAATAGTGCATATACCTTATTCCATACTCACAGCTTGCTCTGCTTCACAATCCTGTCTCACTGTCTTATAACCACGTGACCCCTCTGACTTTTCTAAAATTTTCTAAATGCTTTCCAAAATTTTCTGAATTGTCTAAACTTTTCACTGCTTATTACAAGAATGTTAAAGGAAATTTAGGTTTCTGGTGTCCGATGTGTTGGAAATGTGGGCACAGTCATAAAGGGGAAGCAAATGTTGTCGGTTTCATACACCATTTTAATGTGTCCTGGGGTAGACATTTTAACTAAATAATCAATTTCAGACTGTCTCCTCCAGGCGGAGAAAGAGCATCCAGATGCCTCCACGCCCCAGGGCCCTGCAGGTAGAGCGGGTCACCTGGAGGCGCCCCTGCAGTGGGAACAAGTGTGTCCACGGTGGCCGCCTCCTCGCGCCCTCTGGGACCTGCATGGGAAGAGCAGAGCCAGTGAAGCCCAAGCACGGAGGAGGCTCTTACCTTAGTGACACCCCCCGGGGAGTGCTGCACGGACTCAGATGCGACAAAGTGCAGATGGAAACCAGGAGGCCCTACCAAGGCGCCACTCGCTGGCGGGTGAGCAGTTCTCCAACTTGGATGCTCCATTGTGAAAAGGGGCTCAGTTGAGGGGGACTTCCTACCGTGGATGTCAGTCACTGACAGTGCCAGTAAGCCCAAAGAGCTCCTGCATCGTCTGCGCCATCCGGGTGTCCAGGGGCCACCAGCAGGGCCCTCACGGGATAGAGCCTAAGATGGGGAAGCAAGGCCCTGGGGTCCCAGCCTCTGGCCCTGGGGCCTCTGGAGGCTCAGCCCGCACAGCTCCACTCCCATCCCGGGCCCTGCACCTGCTCAGCTGCCCCAAGCCCTCCTCTGCCCCCTTCCCCCGATCTGCTCTCCTCCAGGTGCTTCACAAGGCACTCCCGGCCTTTCACCTGCTCTGCTCCTGGGACTGCTATTCTTGCGGTCATCTGTGCTCCACGCCTATGGTCTCATGCTGCTCCTGGCCCCTCTGGCTGGGCCCAGCCCCTGACCCCTCTCCAGGGCCTCGGCCTCAGCTGGTGTGCTCATTTCACTATGGCCGCTGAGTGGCTGCTCTGGAGCGGGGAAGTGAATTCTAGGGAGGTGCTAGTCATCATCTAATCATTAGCAGGGTGAACTCTGCTCTTGTGTTTTCTTCCAAAGGGTGGACAGAAAAGGCAACATTTTAAAATCCTGTTAAGGATACGACGAGCTCTGGCCTTACAGCCTCCAAGGGTGGAATGAGAATGGTTTTCATGGCCCAGTGTCTCTGCAGGGGCCACCAGTGGGCTGAACAGGAGGCACCTTCTTGGGGTTATTTGAGTGGTGCTGGAGAGCTGGGGGGGCTGGGCTGCATGTCTTCGTAATGCTTTCCTGACCCCCTCCAGCTTGGGGCCTGGCAAAGTGGTGCTGGGCCGCAGAGCTTCCTCCTGCAGGGGGCCTGGCAGTGATGTGGTGTTGGGCCCCCAGGCCTCCCGCAGCACGGGCCCTGACCTGGTGGCCATGCTGGGCTTCCAGGTGTCGGGCAGCAGGGGCCCTGAGCCGGAGATGGACTTCTGCACGCCGGTGTCCTCCTGCGGGATGCCTGGCCCGGAGGTGGTAGTGGGCTTCTGGGCGTCCTGCTTCGGGGACAGTCCCACCGCAAGTTCTCACGTCCCGAGACCTTAGGCTGCTGGTGGTCCTCCGGTATCAGGGTGCAGTGGGCCCCATCGGGACTGAGGAGCTTGGGGGAGATGGCAGGGTCCGGCCCCTCCTCGTCCGCCCACTGCCTGGAGAGCAGCATGAGGTAGATCCCCATCACAGGGTCATACCTGCCCTCTAAAAGCACGCTGTCGATGACCTCTTTCCGGAACTCCAGGCAGTCCATGGCTTCCATTGCGACCTTGTGCGGGCCCAGGGATTGCTCACGGCAGAGCGAGAGCCCATTCATCAGCCCCACCCAGGGGTGCTGGATGACACTGTCCAGGTTGCTGTGGCTCTAGGGGTCAAGCGTCCTCATCTTCCTCAGCAGGTCCCGGCACTGCTGGGAGAGGTAGTGCGGCTCGTGGTAGACGATGCTCAGCACCCTGGCCCGCAGCTCCCCAAGGCTAGTGCCCTCGAAGGGCAGCTTCCCAGTGACCATGTCATAGAGGACCACCCCCAGGCTCCAGACATCTGCCGCGGGGCCACTGTACTCCTGGCGACGGAGTATCTCGGGGGCCACGAACTGCAGGCTGCCACAGGGGGTCTTGAGCAGCGCCGCCACTGAGAACTGGGCGCTGAGCGCAAAGTCTGCCAGTTTTATGTTTTGGTGCCGGTCCAGGAGCAGGTTCTCTGGCTTCAGGTCCCGGTGAGCCACACCCCAGGTGTGGCAGTGGCTGAGCGCTGCGAGGATCTGATGGAAGAGGTGGTGCACCTCCATCTCCCCCTGGTCAGCTCCCCCCGAGATTTCTGGCTTGGAAATATCTGCATCTGGGGTTCTCGTTGGTGCAGCGGGTTGAGCGCAGCACTGTGGAGCTGTCCTCACCTCTGCAGCTCCGGTTCGATTCCCGGCCCACCAGGGTGGTGAGCAGACCTCTCCTTTCCCGCCCGCTGCTCCCCTCAGCAGTGTATTTCGTCAGTCTGCCTGTTCTGCTCCCACTCTGTCTCTGGTGAATCATCTCACCCTCACACCTCTGGCCTGTACCCCGGTTACTTTATAAATATATCTTAAAAAAAAAGACTATTTTTAAAAAAATCTGCTTCTTGCTCGAACTCTGGGTGGGGGGGGGCAGAGGTTGGCAAAGGCCAGGTCCAGATGCTGTGGCCCTTTCCCCCCCCCCGGGAACGGCCTGGCTTCTGGAAGTGGTAGGTTCCCGTGAGCAGTGGGGTCCGCTGCTGCTCAGGTTGCAGGTTCCCCCCTCCAGGCCAACCCTGATCACTCACGCACAGCATCCGCTGAGGACCAGGTCTCCCCTGAGCAGCCTGGGGCGCGGCCAGAGCCCCGAGGCTCAGAGCCTGGACTCAGGGGTTCGGGCCCGGTGGCCCCAGCGCCGCGTGTCCCAGGCCCGGAGGGCGGAGGGTGTCATCCTCTCGGGGGACAGGACGCTCAGGGCAGGTTCCCTTGGTCCCGCCCCTTGGGGACCTGACCCAGCAGCGGCTGGGAGAGGCCGAGCTGCTCCTCCTGCGACCGCGGCTGCTCCCGGCTTCCACGCAGTGTTCGCGGCCTCTCCCGTGTCGGGGGTGGACTCGCGGGCCCGTTCCTGTCTTTCTTCCCAACCTCCACAGCCGCCTCAGGGGAGTCCGCGCTTGGCGGCCGCCTGTGTCCACGCCCGCCTCAGCCTCAGGGCTGCAACCCCACGGAGGCTCCGCATCCCTCTCGCCTCTGAGAACCCACGATGCCCCACCAGCCTGGGATGCTGCGCGTCACGGGCCAGGGCTGTGGCCCCGCACTGGTTCCTCCCCTTCCTTCACCCTCCCCCACACCAGGGAAGAGCGAGAGCATCAATCAGATCATCCACTCGCTGGCCTCACGCCTTCCCGTGGCCCTACTGGGCGTGACACTTCCCAAAACTCCTTTGCACAGGCTTCCTGCCCCGCTGGCCTCAGCCCTGCCCCCCACCTGCCTCTCACCCTGTCCAGCCTGCTGGGTGAGCTGCCCTTCTTTTTTGTTTTTAATTTTATGTATTTTTACATCTTTTTCATTTTTGCCAATGTATGCATTTTCACCTTGGTTATAGTCCCGTACAATTCCCAGCCCCCTTGTTTGATCCTACTCCCTCCTCCCCCGCACAGTAGTGTGTCTCTGGCTTGTAGTTGCTGTTGATTGTGATTTTTACTTCATTATAAT
>NW_023601851.1:8386573-8444154 GCF_014898055.3 Talpa occidentalis | reverse complement strand
AAATACAAATGGCCATGCAAGTCTTCAGGGGAAAATGGCACCACAGAAAGAAAACTAATATCCAGAGCCAAGACACAGGAGATGGAAGAGTTTTTCTTCCTATCAGACACAGAATTTAAAAGTACATAAGAAAACTAAATAATTGGAACAATAAAATGGAAACTCAGAAAAACAGTTTAGAAATTTAAGATAATCTAGAAATGCAAATTAATGTCATGAGAAACACAATGAACAGAAGATCAAAATTAAAACTCTAAAAAGAAAATACAGAAATGCAAAAAGTAAAGAGAGCAATGGGGGAGATAAAAAATTCTGGAGAAACCAAGGAAAAATGACAAACCTAATGGAAGAATGAATCAGTGAGTTCAAAGACGCAAATGAGGAAAGAACAAAATAGATAAAGTGAACTAAAAGAGAAAAATGAGAATTCAAAGAATATAAACATCAAAATGATAGGCATAACAGGAGAGAGAGAACCGAAAATGAAAAACTATTTAAAGAAATAATATAACACTTCCACAACTTGAAGAGTGAATTGAACATGCAAATACAGGAATATGAAGAAAATCAAGCTACTAGAGGAAAGGAAACCTATAGTCAGACAGAGTAGTATAAACTTACCAGAGTTCAAGATAAAGAAAAAATAGTTAAGCTGACAAGGGAAAAGAAACAGATATAAAGGAACCCTGAGTAGGCTAACACCAGACTCTCCAAAAAACACTGTAGGCAACAAGAGAATGGAGTGACATATTCAAACACACCCAGATAAAATTTGCCGAAAGAAAACTCCTTCCTGCAAAGATAGAGAGAGAAATAAAGACCTTCTCAGACAAACACAATCTCAAGGAGTTTGCAGTCTTTACCTCCCCTTCTCCAAGAAGTATTAAAAGGAATTTTTGTATTTAAATGAAAGAGATGGGGCCTCCCCTGTGGCACAGATTGTTGAGTACAGTGCTGTGAAGAAGTCCACAGCCTCTGCAGTGTGGCTTCAATCCCGTCCAGCCAGGGAGACCCACATGGTGCGGCAGACCTCTCCTGTCTTGCCTGTTCTCCCCTCAGCAGTGTATTTCAGTAGATCTGCCTGTTCTGTTCCCCACTCTGTCTCTGGTGAATCCTCTCACCCTCCCGCACATCTGGCCTGTACACCAGTTCTTGTATGCATGAATAAATAAATCTTAAAAAATAAAAATAAATAAATGAAAGAGAGGAACAAAAACTGAAACAGCAATTAAATAGAATTAAAACAAAACAAACAAAAAAATAAGTATGACGGCTATATCAAATATCAATGTGCTGAACTGGCAAAATAAAAGCTATACAGTATGAAGTTGGAACTGGAAACAGAATCCAACCTTCTGCTGCTAACACACCCAAATCCCAATGATAAACATAGACTGAAAGACAAGGAAAGTAAAATATTCTACAAGCAAATGACACCCTAAGTAAAGCTAGGACAGAGATATGAAATCAAATAGGCTTCCAACTTTAAAAGGTATCAAGAGGCAGAAATGGACAATAATGACTAAAGAAACAATACAACAGGAAGATATAACATTCATCAATATATACTCAACAGAAGAGCACCAAAATACATTAGACAACTAATTTCTAATCAGAAAACAGACACTGGAGAAAATACATATGACCTTGCAGACTCTAATATCCCACACTCACCAATGGACAAAACAATCAGACACAAAATATATAAGGACACAATTATCCTAAACAAAGGAATAGACCACATGGGATTAATAGACATACATAGGGTACTGCACCCCCCAAACACACATAGACAAAAGCCAAATACACATTTGTCTCAAGTGTACGAGGATCATTCTTTTTATTTATTTTTTTTATACAAGCACTGGGTACAGTCAGAATTACCGGAGGGTGAGAGAATTCACCAGAGCAAAAGCGGGGAACAGAACAGGCGGACTGACGAAATGCACTACTGAGGGGAGCAGCAGGCATGACAGTAGAGTTCTGCTGCACCATGTGGGATTCTCACTGGCCATGCTGCAGAGTCTGCAGGCAGCTTCACCATGTGGCACTCAACCACCTGTGCCCCCAGGGAGGTCCTGTATAAGGATCATTGTTCATGATTGACCACATACTGAGTGACACAACAAATGTCAATGAATTTTGGGAGATTCAATCATACCAAGTATCTTCTCTGACCATAAAGATATTGAATTAGAAATCAACTACAAAAAGAAAACAAAGTCTCTAATACAAGGAGCTGAAAATGCACTACTGAGAAGTCACTGGATTAATAAGAAAATCAAGAAAGAAAACAAAACTTAATTTAAGATAAATAATAGTGGGGACACAACCTTCCAGAATACGTGGGACACCTCAAAAGCAGTACCAAGAGGGAATTTTATAGCAATACAGGCCCACATCAAGAAACAAGAAAGAGGCCAAACTAAAGAACTTGTGCCTAATCTCAAGGAACTTGAAAAAGAAGAGCAACAAATTTTAAAAGTCAGTAGAAGGAAAGTAATAATAAAATTCAGAGCAGAAATAAATGAAATAGAAAGGAAAAAGACAGTTTAAAAGACCAATATGAACATTAACTCGTTCTTTGAAAAAAAATGTATAAATTCAACAATCTAAATGAGATGGATAGAATTTTAGATATTAGAGAATTATCCATGACTATATAGGGAAGAAATAGAAAAACCCAAACTAATCAATCACAAGCAAGGAAATTGAAAAAGTCACCAAATTGTCCCAGAAAACAAAAGTCCAGGACCAAATGACTTCTCCGGTGAGTTCTACAAAATGTTCAAAGATGAATTCCTGTACTGCTAAAATTCTTCCAAAAATTGAGAAAGAAGGCATATGTCCAGATAGATTTTATGAGGTCCACATGACACTAATACCAAAAGCAAACATGAACACAAAGAAAGAAGAGACAGTGCACCTAATAAACACAGATGCAGAAATCCTCAATAAAAGCTTAATGAACCAAATCCAACAATGCAATGAAAAGCTGACACAACATGACCAAGTGGGATTTAAACCAGTACCTGAGAATGGCTCAGGATCTGGAAATCCATCAATGAAACTCACCCAATTGATAAAAAGGAAAGTGAAAGCCATGCCGTCCTATCAACTGAGGCTGAGTAAACATCTGACACATTCAGCATCCATGTATGATGAAACCCTTGGCAAACTGAGTGTACATGGCACACACCTCACTATCATAAGAGCCGCAGAGGACAAGTCCACAAGGAGGGTTGCACTGGCAGCCTGGGGTTCAGGGACCTGTCACCAGCGAATGCTAGTAAAGCAGAGCCGGGAGCGGAGTCTTTAAACTGTGCTTCAATGAGGCAGCTGCAACCTGGAACTTGGGGAATGAACACCCTGAAGAAACCGCCTTAACATTCCATTTCCAGCTGCCTTTTTATAGCGGTGGTCCGGGGGCGCAGCGGGGGTTGGGGTTGTGTGTGCGTGGCAGCCTCCACGTGACCCCTCCCGTGGTCCTAATCCGTGGTTCCACTTCTGTTTCTCAGCACAGTCCACCCCCGAATCGTGTATCAAGGGTCCAGCTGCTGAGGGCACCAAAACACCGCATTCTGCTGAGCAGGCGTGTTGCTGCTGCTGTGGCCCCACGCCCAGCGCCCCGCGCGGTCCCAGCAGCTCCAGTGCGGTTCCCCTAAACCAGGCCCCAGAGGCGCCCCGCCCCCCACCGGCCATCACCCAGGCGCCGACGCCTCCCCGACAGGGAGACCCGCCCTGTCCTCTGCACCGCGGGACTGTGGGCTGCGGGGCGCACTGGGCCGCCCGACCGCGCGTGACACCGGAGGCCTGCGGGACACCATGGCGTCGCCCGGGGCACATGCCCAGCTGTGGGTTCCGCCCGCGCTGCTAACACCCTAGGTCACCGGGGAGGACCGGCCAGGCCGCCAGGAGGGAGGGGCGAGGACGGGGAGTCCCTGCTGTTCGCCCCCAGAATCCAAGGGCTTCCAGGTGTCTGGCTGAACAAAGCAGGGATCCCCAGCTCGGCCCCCAGGTGGGGCCTCATCGGTGCACCCCAGCTCAGACTGAGGGGGCCAGAGAGCGAACCTGAAGGTGACACATCGGGAAATTATGGCCCGGAGGAGGAGGCAGGCCCTTGCAGCCCGCGCCCTGCCAGCCCCGGCCGCACCCCATACCCCGCATGCACCCCCACGTCCAGCCTGCCCTGGCCGTGCCCCACGCCCCTCCTGCACCCCCAGGCCCCACAAGCCCCAGCTGCGCCCACAGGCCCCGCCTGCCCTATCCACACTCTTCCAAAATGCCCAGCGAAAAGCCATGGCTCTTCCCAGCCCCCCGCGGGCCGCCGTGGCTCCTCCCAGCCCCCCCCCTGCGGGCCGCCGTGGCTCCTCCCAGCCCCCCCACGGGCCGCCGTGGATGAAGTGGCCGCCGTGGGGGGGCCGTGAGAGGGTCGCGTGTCACGCGCTGGGGACAGGACGGCGCCCACTCACCCCGGGGTGGGTCTGCTCGTCTCTCCAGCGCCGGCGCCGCCTGAGCGGCTGGAGGCCAGGGCTCCGCGGGGCCGAGGCTCCTGCCCAGGGCGCGGGGACTGTCTGCTCGGCCCGGGCCAGCGCGAGCCGCGGGCCGGTCGGCTCCTGCCGCTCCCCGAGGCGCGCCGACTCCGCGGGTGCGCGTCTCCCTCCGCCGAGCCGGTCCGAGACCCAGGACGCCTTCCTCGGGCGCCGCCGAGCCTGAGCCGCCCCGTCCAGCTGCCAGGTGGCCTCGGCTTGCGGCCGGAGCCAGACAGGACTGGCCCCCGCCGCCTGGGGGGCCGGAGGGCTCTGTTCAGGCGGGGCCTCCGAGTGCGCGGGGGCTCCATGGGGCGGAGCTGTCCGGTCCACCCCGTGTCCCCGCGTCCTTCCCCGTGTCCGCCCGTGTCCTGCCCGGCTCCCCGCTGCTGGGGTCTTCGCCCCCCCATCCCCACGGGCCTCGGGAAGACCCAAAGCACAGAAGCCTCAGGCCTTGCTGCTTGGTGACCCCGAATGCAGGACGGGGAGGCTGCTGAGGCGCGAGGCCTGGCCCTTCGCGGGCAGGACAGTCCCCGCCATGGTGCGAGGGAGGAGGCAGGGAAGAGGGCGGGAGACCGGGTGCTCGTCCGCAGGTCGGGTCAGCACCGGCCCCAGCCCCGTCGGCTCCACTTGAGGCCTCGCTGCTGTGACCCCCGAGGCCGCACCCGGAGTGCCTGGCTCCCATCTTATCCCAGGCGTCCACTGTGCATCTCCAGGCCCTGCCTCGCCCCTGATGTCTGCCCTGTCCGGCCACCCAGCCAGGGTTCCCAGCTGACTTGTAAGGCCCCTCGGTGTTGGCGCAATAGATTGACCGGCAGCCTGACCTCGTGGACTCAGATGGGTCAGCAGACGCACGGTGCATCGCCTGCCTGGAGGGGAGGGACCGTCACCGCTGCCCACGGGCAGCAAGCTGGAGAGGTGCCCATTACATGGTGCTGGGGACGCAGGCCCCAGAGAGGGAGCCCGACCCCAGCTGCACCCGAGCTCTGGGCCAGAGTAAGATGGCATGGCCTGGCAGCACAGGGGGCCTGCTGGCAGGAGCCTGGGCAGAGAGACGCACTGGGGAGGCGCCCAGACCTGCCAATAGCATGGCCTAAGGACCCCGTCTGGAAAGGGGACGACAGGGGGGCGGTGAACACGGGGGACCACGGGCAGGGAGGGGGGACTGCCTTCAGAGTGATGAAGGAGTTGAAGGCCAGAGGCCCCCGAAGACAACAAGAGAAAACAGGTGCCTGCCGCTCAGGAGTTTGTAGCAGGACCCACATGCCAGAACCCAGTGGCAGAAAATAGGTCCGCAGGCCCCAAGGCCTAGGTCACAGGCTGGGGGGGGTGAGGGGGGGTGAGGGGTCAGCTGCTGTGGGGTTTCCAGGCGCAGACCTGATGGGGAGGAAGGGGATTAAACATACCACTTGTGCTAGTTTTATCACATTTCTCCATTCAGAATGTCGACAGCCTTTTAGAGGCCAAGACAGGCACGAGTAAAGGCCCTACAAACACAACATGCATACACAGGCCGTTTTCTTAGTTATGCCAGGAGGAATAATTTGCACAACTGCAATTTTTTCTCCATAGGCTTAGGGAAAAAAAATTCAAACTCCACAAATGTGGAGTGTTGTTGGCAGAAATAACAGGTTCCAGTCGTCACCCTACAATCCTGAGACTTTGAAAACAGGGTAAGTTTAGTGAGAACAATTACAAAGGAGTCACATGGCCTCGTGTATCACTTTAGGGTTGATCGTGGTCAAGCCTTCATGTTAGAAGTCAGTCCTGGGGTGCCCTGGACATCAGCTCAAAGAGCAAATTCTACATCAAAGTACAGATGACCCCTCCCCACACTCAGGAGAAATGGCAACCACACAGGGGAGAAAAACCCAGTAGAGTTACGTGATGCACGGAACCGGTGCTCTGACCACAGCCGCCCCTGAATGCTGATGTCTTTTGGCAGCTATGCGGTCAGCATCAGTCCGTCAATGCATGAAATTCAGAGTGATTTAAGAATAGGTCTCTTCCTCTGACAAGGCTCAGCAAAGTACACTGAGGGTAAAAGAGCATCACGATTTTTAGATTACCTGAACAGAAGCCAGAGAGAATTCACCAGAGCCAGAGCAGAGAGCAGAACAGGCAGACCAACAAAGTACACTGCTGAGGGGAGCAGTGGGCATAGCAAGAGATGTCTGTGCAACATGTGAGACCCTCCCTTGTGGCCGGGGATTGAACCGGCGCTGCAGAGGCTGTGGGCAGCTTTGCAGCCCAGTGCTCAAGTGCCGCACCACCAGGGGAGGTCCTCAGCAAACTTCCAAGAAGCTTCACAGACTCAGGCTTCTCACTACCAGTTTGTCCCATCTGCTCCTCAGGAGCCCCCAGTCCTCCCAACACAGCCGGGCCTCAGGCCTGTGCCTATCAACATTTGAGGCTTTTTTGCCCTTGTATCCCCCACTGTGGGGGCAGGAGCCTGTCCTCCCCTCAGGCCCCTGTTTGTGCGCCATTGCCCAAGACTTGCTTGGGGAGCAGGGATAGGGAGAGGACTCTGAGAGAACCGAGAAATAAAGAAATGACAGAATAGGGTGGAAGAGCAGCAGGACTCAGGGTACACCAGCCTTGGGATCTGGCTCAATTGTCCTGCGTGCCCAGGGCCACTTGTGTTGATTGGGCCTCCATTCCTGTGGGGGGGGCTAAAGCTGCAGGGGGGACACCTTCACTGGCTCCTGGGCAGCCACCCCAGCAGGCTGAGGTCACCATCCTCGAACCGTGCAGAAGAGGGAAGCAGTGTCGGGCTCAGGTCCTCGCTTGGCTCCCCCCTCCCCTTATTGGGGGGTGTAGGGTAAATGGTTTTCAGGCTTTTCTGCCATCCCAGCATTAGGATTGCCCAGCCTAAAGGGTGCCTGCAGTTGTTACATTGTTGTGTTGTTTACTTCTGTGGGCCAAGGGAGGAGTAAAGAGATAGTCACCAAGGAAAGCAGAGGCAGGAGGAAGAAGCAGGAGAGAGGCAGGAGAGAAAAAGGGGAGAAAGAACACCAGAGAACCCAGCCAGAGTGAAGACTTGCCGGGGGCTTGGAGGCCTTGGCCTCCTGGCCCCTCAGCACCCCTGCCTGTCGTGTATCTGGTAGATGCACTACATGTAAATGCTCAATAAAAGCCTGAGAAACCCACCGAGGGCTCCAGGGCTCCCCTTTACCTGGTCTGCTCAGATCATAGAAAACCTGTTCTGTGCCCTTCCTGCCCCTACAGGGGGAAAGGATGTCCTGAGCAAACTCCATATGGGCTTTGTGGATGCCAACCCCACTCCATCAAGTCACTGGGAACTACAAGTCCCATTATCCCCAAAGGGTGGTGTTAAGCGGCCATCTTCTCTGTTTGTAAATAAATCCAGCCCTGTTAGGGGGTCTCGGGGACTTGGCTCGTGCTCTCGTCCAGGCAGGTTTGGTCTCAGAGGGTCATTGGGATTCCAGGTCGGAGGAACGGGTAGAAAAAATTTAAGACTTTTATCTCCCTTTTCTCCCTGAGTCATTCATTTCCTCATTCCCCTTCCCTTGTAAATAAATGTTTGTTAACCTTCTGTGGGTGACTGCAGTGTGAGTCCCCTTGAAGCGGTTGGGTGAGGACCACAGTCCAGCTACCCGCTTTAGAGCAGGGCTGCCCTGAGACCCTCAGCCTTCCCCTTCGACCCCTTGTCTCCTACCAGAGCACTGCCCGCAGCAACCAGGGGGCAGTGCTGCCCGCCCAACCCTTTCCTGGCCCAGACATTCCCACCAGGCCCACCAGGCCCTGAGCGGTGATGGGGGTGCAGGGAAGACACCCCCCACATCTTCAGGGAACTTCCTGTGGCCCGACAGGCCAAGGAACATGGGGAACAGTGTGGATGGAGCCGACAGGGTGGGGGTGCACTGAGCTGCCCCTGCCCAAGGGCTCAGGGCCACAGTGGACAAAAACAGGGCTCCAGGGAGCTGAAATCCACCCTCACCACCCACCAGGACCCAGCCCCCCACAGCTGTCGGAGAAGGAGAGGACCTGGACCCAAAACGCACAGTGCCCAAGGCCTACCATGAGCAGGGAGCGCCCAGAGGCACAGCAGGGAGAGGTGGGAACGAGGGTGAAGGGCGAGACTGGTGGTGGGGGACAGATGGGGGACAGATGGCGCCAAAGCCTTAAGGGTGAGGATGAAGCGGTGCTGGGAAGCACGGATGCAGGGCTCCCCTCACTCCTGAGAGCAGTCCCTGCCATCTTCCCTTGGCACTGGGGCCTGAGAATCAGCCATTGAGAAAGAGCTGTTCAGTGTTTGGGAAAGGACTTTGGAAAATGAAAAAATCTGTACTTGTGGAGATGTCCCTGGCACTTCATTTATCTACAGGAACAAATGCTGGGAAATAACCTCAGTGAAAACCCCAGGAGCAGTCCAAGAGTTCCATATACATAAACTGCCACCGTGATCCCTGAAGAAATGGGCGTGCATGGTTCATGAGTTGGTGCTATACCAGCTTGGATAGAAAATATAAATGGAATGATCCAGCGTGCCTGTGCCATAGAAAGGGACATGTACTTGACATTGAGTGGAATACTCTACGCAGTGAAAACACCAGCCTCTGGCCACAGCCAAGCCTGTGGATCGCCTCGCCCACGTAGTTGAGTGAAAGAGCCTAGAGAGGAAAATGAACATAATATGATTTATTTATATTTTAAACACCAGGCAAAATAAAAAGCTTGCTTTTATTATACATTTAATACTACATGATTGTGTAGGAACGTGTCATGATGAGCAAAGGAAACAGTGATTGACGGGAAGATCCTAGCTGTGACTAGTTCATTGCCTTTACCAAAACACAAACCAGAAAAATAGGACAGAATAGAATGAAATTCCTTGTGTTTCCAATGAACTCGCCCCACGTTGAAAGCCATCCCGGTGTCCTGCCAGACGGCACCCTGTCATTTTCTGTCTCCCCCTAGAGCTCAGATCCTGAGGGCAGAAGAGGGTCCACAGTCAACAACAAAGATGGTGGCAGCAGAACAGAGAGCTCCACTTTGCTGAATTGCAGCCATGGGCTGACTTCCGAGAAGGCTTGCCACCCTACAAGGTCAGAAGTACCATCAGTTATTTGGGTGCTAAGATGCCAGCGAGGAACTGAGGAAGGAAAAAAAAATACTGTGCAAATGAGCAGATCCATGTCAAAGGACCATAAGCACACCAACATCTAAAGTCCTTAAATGGTGCTGGGGAAACTGGATTGCAACATCAAAAAGAATGGAACTAGACCACTACCTCACACTATACACAAACCAACACAAGTGGATGAAAGACTTGCATGTGGAACCTGGAACCATAGAATACACAGAAGGGAACATAGTAAAACACTCCATGACACAAACCTCAGTAAAGTCTTTGAGGATTCTTCTCCAGAAGCAAAGAAAACAAAGGAAATTGTAAACAGCTGGGGCTCCATAAACATAAACATCTTCAGAACAGCAAGAGACAATGATCAAAACAAAGAGACACCTTGCTGAATGAGAGAAAAAAATTGCAAGCCATATAACAGATGAGGGACTTGATATCAAAGATCTACAAAGAGCTTACGCAACTCAAAAAAAACTAATAATTCAGTCCAAAAAATGGGCAGAAATTAAAGGACTCTTCTCCAAAGAAGAAATGCAAATGGCCAACAGGCACAGATAAAAGGTTCAGCATCACTCGTATCAAGGAAATGCAAATCAAAACCGCAGAGATGACACCTCACTCCAGTAAGAATGCTCCACATTAAAAAAAACGGAAACAACAAATGCTGGAGGAGCAGCGGAGAAAAGGGAGCATCCTACTCTTCTGGTGGAAAGGTAAACTGGTCCAGCCACTATGGACATCTGCGTGGAGTTTCCTCAGAACACTGAAAATGGTTCTACACATGATCCAGTGAGTCCACACCTAGGAATCTACCCAAGGGACAATAACATCCCAGGAAAACCGAACTCCTTTGTTTACTGCAAAATTATTTTCAATAACCATGGCATGGAAACAACTCAAAAATCACAAAACAGATGAATGGATCAAAATGGTGTGGTGTAGATACACAAGGCAGTATTACTCAGCCATGAAAACAGACAAATTCATGCCACTGTTGGTGATATGGATGGAGCTGGAAGGGATTATGCTGACCACAATACATCAGGAGAAGAAATATCAGATGTGAAATACAGAGAAACTGAACAAAATGTAAAGAAAAAGACAACCGTAGCAGGCTGACCAAGAGCTAAGGCATCCAGCAGGGAGAGGGAGGGAGGGGGGTAAACAGAGGGGAGGGAAGAGCACAAGGGATTGTGGTGATGAGTCACAGCTGCTGTGGTGGTGAGACCATTATGGGTACCACCCCTGGGAGAAGAAACCAGTAACTAGACAAAAATGAACAAGGATGTAAGAAAAGAAGAAAAAAAAGAGATGGTCTTTAAGGACAGGGAAGACCCTAAAACAACATAAATAAATGCTCTTAAAGGGGAGTCTCATCCTGAAAAAATACTGCTGGCACTGCAGATGCATCCACTCCTCAACAGATCTAGAATAGATCTCCAGGAACTTTCTCCGGTAGGTGCAGCAATTAAGCCTGCTGTGTTAGAGAAACAGTTGGCGAAAATGCATTTTTTAAAGATTGATTTATTTTTATATAAGAGCCCGGGGTGCAGGTCAGAGGTGCTGCAGGGTGAGAAGATTCACCAGAGACAGAGTGGGGAGCAGAACAGGCAGATGGACCGAAATACACTGCTGGGGGGAGCAGCAGGGAGATAGGAGAGGTCTGCCGTGCCATGTGGGTATCACCCAGGTCGGCTGGGAATTTAACCCACACTTCAGAGCCTGTGGACATCTTCACAGCATTGTCAACCCACTGTGCCACCGGGGAGGCATGAAGGGAGTGGTCTGCACACCCTGTGGGACCCTTGCAAGTGGCCGGGGATGGAACCAGCGCTGCAAAGGCTGCGGACAGCTTTGCAGCCCAGCACTCAACCGCTGCACCACCGGAGGCCCACCAAAAGAGCTGTTTTTAACTGAAGTCTCTTATGACTAGCAATCATGTTTGGGATGAGGGGCGTTCTAAAACTATTAAGTAATTCATGTTCAATATTAATGACAGCATTCTCACATGCTACAATGATACCTGAAAGCTTTCTTATGTCTCGTTTTAGCCCAAGCTCCTTCCTTATGGAGGAGGACGCCCAACACCCACAGACCTGTTCTGAGGATGGACAGAAACTCCTTCCCTCCCCCAGCCTCCAAGAGGCTTATAATTTAGCATCATTATAAATCCTCTGGTTCAGTACAAAATACAAATATTTGGGAGTCCAAAACTATCTGGCCCTTGTCCTTATTTTTTGATCTCAGAGACATTACTGATCCCTTTTTGACCACAGGGTCCACAACTACAGTGTAGGAATAGTATCTCTATAGCGTCATTAATGGAGATCACTGAACTAAAGCAATAAACTTGTTGCACAGAGTAAGGTAATCTCCATCAGATGCTCAATAAAGGCCAATTCCTTTCTTCTTTTTAGAGAAATTCAACTTATCTCCAAAGCAAACATAACAGAGGAAGTGGCAACACGTTTAATAGTAAAGTGCAGCTTTCTCCCCCACCCCCCACCTATGGGCTAGGGGTTAAATCCAGTGTTGTCACCATGACAGCCCGAGTTCAATCCTCAGCCAGGAGTTGACCCACTAGGTGCAGCAGACCTCTCCTGTCTCACCCGCTGCTCCCCTCAGCAGTGTATCTCAGAAGATCCTCCTGTTTTGCTCCCTACTCTGTCTCTGGTGAATCCTCTCACCCTCCCACACATCTGGCCTGCACTCCAGTTTTTGTATGCAAATTTTTTTTTTTTAAAAAAAGGGCCTCCCCTAGTGGGACAGCAGTTGAGCGCTGGGCCGCGATACTGCCCGCAGCCTCTGCAGCGCCAGTTTGATCCCTGGCCACCAGCGAGGGTCGCACATGGTGCAACAGACCTCTCCTGCCATGCCCTCTGCTCCCCTCAGCAGTGTATTTTGTCAGTCTGCATGTTCTGTTTCCGGCTCTGGCTCTGGTGAATTCTCTCACCCTCCCACGCTTCTGACTGTAACCCAGTGATTGAATAAATATCTTTAAAAAAATCTTTAAAAAAAGACACATAAAGGGGGTTTTCTCCAAAATATCCAGTTCCCATGAGTCTTTGTGGTTTACTCAATCCCTGAAATATGAGGGATCCTTTTAGCACCATCTATAGAGAAAAGATCTCAAGAGCTTAGGAAAGCACCCTTCAGTGTAAAAGATGCTCCACATTTAGAAAGTTTCCTTCCCTGTTAGTGACAGCGCCCAGCTGACCCTGCTGAAAGGTTTGTTGGCAGTGTCCTTTAGTGATGCAGAGAGGACCACTGCTTTCACTGCAAGGAGTCGGTTAATAATAATCCATTTTAGAAAATCAAACACTTGTAGCCAGCGTGTAGCAGGCTGTGTGGCTCCTGGTCACTCAAGTCTCTGGGAAGCCTGGATTCTCTTCAAGGGAGAGTGTAAAGTTGCCTCCTGAGGCAGTGTCCAGGGGTCCAAGGTCCCTCTTCCAGGCTCTGAAGTACCACGTCAGCTGCACAAAAGGGAAGCAGCTCTGCAGCCCTCACATGTGGGCGCAAAACCAGCAGGGGCAGCATATCAGACCCTTTGTGAGAAATGCAGAGCCCCAGGCACCAGCAATCCTCTGGGTCAGAACATGTGCCCCCAGGAGACTGGGACACGACTCTGCCCTCCTGCCTGCTGGACCTGGGGTGGGGAGGGGGTGTCAGCCCCAGAGAAGATTACAACATGTAAACTTATAATTCCCCAAATTATATTCTAAGTTCACAGAAATTAAACACACAAATCAGTGGAACACAGAGGGGAGCCTGGCAAACCCACCCCAGGGGTGATCAGTGCAGCAGGGAGGCGCTGGGAGCAAACACGGGGGACGCGCTTTCGGTCAGGGGCGCTGCCACCACGGGGTCACACTCAGGAACAACCTGACGCCCACGTTCCTCCAGGACCCAAAATGACCCGAGCAGAGCTCTGCACCCCCAGTCCGCCCCACCCCGGGTCCCGTGACTGGCCCGCTCTGCACCAGCCACCGGCAGCGACTTGTCCTCACCTCCCTCTTGCTCCGGGTGGCTCCTGAAGAAACGGGGCTCCCGCAGGCAAGAGCTTCACCCGAGTCTGGAGCAGCGAGTGCCAAGGAGACCCCAGCAGCGGGGGAGGCGGGAGCGGGCGCAGGGCCAGGGGTGCAGGGGCGGGTGTCGGGGCGGGCCCAGGGCCGGGCCAGCGGGAGAACCCGGGGGCTCACGGGGCGCCCCGCCCGTCCTGCTGCGCCGAAGCTCAGAAAACCCAACTACACGGAGGCGAACACCCCGCGTCTCCACGACGCCGTTAACGTAGAATTTCCACGCGACTCCACAGCAAGTCGCGCCCCGTGACTGAAAACACGCGAGGATCGTTCACCCGCGACCCCACAGGCCCGAACCCGCTGCCGCCACCGGGAGAGACGGGGCGTCCCGCCCCCCATTATTCCCTGCCTCGCCCCGCCCCGCCCCCAGCCCGCGCGCTCCCCGCCTGCGCGCTGCCCCGGGCTGCTCCCTCCTGGGCCCGCGGGCGGCTCCACCAGGCCCCGCGTCTCCGCCACTTCCGCTCCCGCGTAGGCGCTCAGGGTCGTGACGTCAACACGCAGGGGGCCGGGGGAGGCCCTCGGGGAACCAGGCACGGAGACTTGGCGCGCGCCACCTGGTCGCAGGGGTTGGGGCTGGTGCTGCCCTTGCAGGATAATGGAGGGTGGAGGCCCCAGGCCCTGCCAGGGGCGCAGGGGTTATGGAGCCAGGGCTGAGGGGCGGGTGAACCCCGCCAAGGGGAGACGCGGCCGCTGAGATCGTGGAGGGGGGAGGCCCACGGAGGGGGGGCAGGAAGCGGGAGTGTGTGACATCATAGCCTTCAAGATGGGGAGACAGAATGACGTGGAGGCAAGAACCCGCTGAAATAGGGGTCCTCGCTCATTCAGGAAAATTTTGCATCGCCCTTTTTTGGGGAACTTTGACTTCAGCTATTAGAATTTGGAATATTATATATATATGCATGTGCATTAAAAGAAATAGTAATGCAGTTTTTGAGACATGACCTAAGGAAATGCTGTGGACACAAATAAAATTGTATATCTGTAAAGATGCTAACCATAACTTTCTTGTACTAACAAATAAAGTAAACTATCTCCATCAGAACTCAAGGAAAGAGTCAAATACGTGACAATAAATGTAGCGATTATGTACCATCATTCTGAATATTTATCGATGACTTGCAGAACACTTATGTTATTTTTTTAATATTTATTTATTTATTTATACAAGCACTGGGTACAGTCAGAAGCGCGGGAGGGTGAGAGAATTCACCAGAGCCAGAGCGGGGAGCAGAGCAGGCAGAAGGACCGAAGTACACTGCTGAGGGGAGCAGCGGGCAGCAGGAGACGTCTGTGCGCCATGTGGGACCCTCCTCCGGTGTCCGGGGAGCAGCCGGGGATCGAAACGGCACTGCAGAGGCTACGGGCAGCTTTGCAACCCAGCGCTCAACCACTACGCCACCGGGGAGGCCCAAAACACTTATGTTATAACATTTAATGAAAAAATAATAGAAAATTGCAAATATAGTTTTATTCCAGCATGGATATAAATTTTTTATGAAAAAATATACTGTGCATGTAGAACAGAAGGGAGAAGTTACTTTGCATTTGGTGGAATACTGTACAACAGCGAAAATACAGAGACTCTAGCTAAATCCAATATGTGGGTCACCTTGCCTACATGTTGTTGAGTGAAAGAGTCAAGATATAAAATGAACATAGCATGACTGATTTAAATTGTAGATACCAGACAAAATTGAAATCGTGTGTGTCACTTAGTGACACACTTAGGTGAAGAACTGTCATGAAAGGCAGGGGGAATACTTGTAATGACAGCCACATGTTTGTGCTTACTCGGAGAAGAAGTTTATGATGGTGTGGCCTTGTGTTTCTTCACCCAGTTAATGGAGTTTATTTAGTCACTCAGAAATTTCACGTTTATACTATCCAGGACCCTTGCACACAGGTGTTAGAATGGTGAGTCTTCGTTAACCCTGGAAGGGCAGCTCATCTCTTCTAATTACTGTCATTATCTCAACTATCCGAGTGACTCTCAGCCATCAGTTACATCCTGTTTAATGTGCTATTTACCCAGATGCACGCAACAGATACAGCACCCAGAGCAAACCTAGAATATGTGTCCCCTTCTTCACTGACATCAACCACCTGCCCCTGTTCCATGGAAATCTTGTGATCACCCCATAGGAATAGAGGATATTACCACATGTGACACAGACACCCACAAATAGGGATGCCACAGAAACACTGAAAGTGACGGATGGCCTGTTACTATCTTACTGGAATCAGGTTATGTTCAAGTGTGTGATGATTATAGATCCTTTCTGGCGATTTATTTTTCCCAAAACACACTCTAAAATATGATTTAACAAAAGAGAGAGCTAGCAGGATTTTGTAGTTTATTTTGTTATAAAATTTTATTTTATTTATCCTTTGTGCTAAGCTATAATTTATAATCTTTTTAAAAGATTTATTTTCTTTATTTATGCTACAAGAACTGGGATGTAGGCCAGCATTACAGGGAGTGAGAAAAATTCACCAGAGTCAGAGTGGGGAGCAGAACAGGCAGATCCACTGAAATGCACTGCTGAGGGCAGATGACCCACCCCCATGAGCCATGTGGTTCAGCTCCCTGGACAGGGTCGAACTTGTCCTTCAGTGGCCGTGGATAGCTTTATAGTACTGAGACTTAACCCCTGCATCACCAGGAGGGACCCTATAGTTTGAAATCTTCAGAAATTTGAAGATACATTAATGACTCTCTTTTTATTTTCTGAAATTACAGAAAGGAATAAGCAAGGATATATGTGGGGGAATAATTGTATATACACACAGGGTTGATTGATTCCAATATCCACTTGCAGAGCCACTGTCTCCTGTCAAAAGGCAAAGAGCTTACTTTTTTATTTTTTTTAATTCTTATTTATTTGTGCATGCAAGAACTGGGGTACAGGCCAGAGGTGTTGGGCTGAGAGGACTCAGCAGAGAGAGCAGGGAGCAGAATAGGCAACTGACAGAAATACACTGCTTAGGGGAGCTTTGGGGGAGAGGAGAGGTCTGCTTTGCCATGTGGGTCACCTCCTTTCCCAGAGATCAAATTCCTGATGCAGTAGCTACGGATTACATCATAGTGCTGATGCTTAACCCCTTGCACCACCAGGCAGGCCAGAGCCTACATTTTTTAAATTGAATGGGAAACCAAAATATATATTTTTTTCCCAGATCTAGCCTGATGGTTTTGTCACACCTCCCAGGGTGTCAGTCCTCAGCCCTGATCAGTGGTAAGTGGGGAATTCCTGATGTTGCTGGGAGCCTCCACTTGTGCACAGGAACTAGGGATGAGGATCACTTGGGCCGCATTGGGGCAAAGGGACAGCAGGGCCTGATCCAAACAGAGGACATGCACCCGAGCTGGGGTGTCTGCCAGTTGATGGTACTTTAAGGTGTAAATCTATTCTGGAGAAAACATAGTTTATTCGCATTGAAGGCACCTGTCTTCCCAAGTTCTGTGATTGAATCTCTGATTCTTCAGTTAGTGGTTAGTGAGCAGTGTTCCAGCTGCTCTTCCTCTTAGTTTTCACAATCCTGGGTCTCCAGGCGCTCCTGCTTGCTGTTCAGTGTGTACCCCCTCCCTGCTGCACAGAGCAGAGACTCCCCCACAGGAAATCTAAAGCTACTCTCACCTGAGAGCCGCCCCTCCCAACCCAAATCCAGTCCGATACCCCGAGGGGTGTCCCAGGGAGTGCTCCACAGTGAGGTCATTCACTCTGACCTTCTCAGGCCATGGCCTCTCTGGAATGGGGGGAGGGGCTGTATTTCATGAAGAGCAGATAGAGTTTACACACAGACGTGTATCTGCTACTTTTAAAAAGGTCAGTGAAAACACGGACGAGAATAAAAGGCCACACGTGACATTGTGGATGGACCCTGGAGACGCGGACACTGTCCACGCACAGGGCAGCCGCCCGCAGAGAGGTGGACAGGGGCAGGGACTGGTCTCTCCTGGTGCCCCCCAGAGGAGCACCCCGATCTCTTGCCTCTGACAAGTCTGCCTCCTGAAACCTAGGCGGAGAGAGAGTATTCCTGGGACTACACAGGCGTCCCCAGGGTGTCAGGACAGGGTCGCACCCGTGCCCGCTGCTCGTGGACTCTCAGCCCCACCACAGTGGCCCCCGGGGGACAGGCCAGAGACCCCCGCGCAGACCTGGCCTCGGGGTCAGGCCCGCCGTGTTCACGAGGGTCCGAGGCGTCCAGGGGCCCAGGGCGGCTGATGTGGGGTCCCCGGGGTCTCTGAGCAGCGACCTCAGTGGCTGAGGCACCTGCCCGCGCTCCCCCAGCCCGGCCCCGCCCCCCTCCCGTCACCCCCTCCGTCGTCGCCAGGGGGCGCTGCCCTGCCACATGTCAGGCGCCTGGCCAGAGAAACTCCATCAGTCACTCCCCAAACTTTTTGTCTACACCCAGGCCTTGTCCAGCATAACTTTGGCTAATGAACAACTCAGGCTCACATTTTTCACCTCAGGACAGTGTAAGAGCTGTTAGGCTCTTATTCCTTTCCACTGGGTAACTCATACATAAACATGTCTTTTTTTTTTTTTTTTTAGGTGAAATGATAAACAAAGTTTAGATTTCCTACAATAAGAAGCAAAATATAAACCAAAACCTCATTAAGTAGTCACGTTTTCATTTTATTGAACTTAGGAGATCCTTAGTTTTATAGGAGAAATATTCCTATAAAATATTTAATATTGATAGAACAGATTTAAGATAGAGAAAACAGAAGTAGCTTTAGTTTTTGTTAGGATACAAAGTTCAAAATGCAGCATTACAAATGAAACAAATTCATGTACCAGAGGTTTTTTTTTGTTGTTGTTGTTGTTCTTGTTAATTATATATATTTTTTTTTATTTTTGCTAGGGCAAGGGGAGGAATAATCAATGAAGGTGCTCACCAGTGCTTTAATTAAACCATTGCATTTTGAAATCATTTTTGTGGTGGACTCCCCGGTGGTACAAGGGGTTAAGCATCACACTGTGAAGCAATCTACAGCCTCTGCAGCATGAGTTCGATCCCCAGCTGGCCAGGGTGAAACCCACATGGCGAGGCAGACCTCTCCTGTCTCACCTACTGCTCCCTCAGCAGTGTATTTCAGTCAATCGAACTTTCTGCTCCCTGCTCTATCTCTGGTGAATCCTCTCACTCCCTGCATCTCTGGCCTGTATGCCAGCTCTTGTATGCATACATAAATCAATCTTAGAATATATAATGGCACCATTTTAAACTGGCAACCCTCTCAAGACAAAAGACACAAAGGTAAAAACAGACACAGAGATCTCTCATTTAGAATTTGGGCCATTTGCCCTAATTTTTAGAGAAAGATATTTTACCAGTATTTGTGACAACACTGACAACAATTATTAATTTACTTTTTATTTTTTTTTTGGTGGGACCCTCGCTGTTGGCTGGGAACGAACTGGAGCTGCAGTGGCTGTAGGCAGCCTCACAGCCCAGCGCTCAACTGCTGTACCACCAGGGGAGACACTTAAATAATCTTTTTTAACTAATTCTTTCAGATAAGAAAACATTCCTCAAGTTTTATTTGTAATAATGTCCTTAGGTTCTAAATAAAATGTGGCACAATATTCCCTATGAGTTTTTTTTTAAGGCCACTTTTTCCTTAAATTCCTAGAAGACATTTTGGATGGGTGGTCAGTTTCACCAGAAGGATATACTTTTTAAAGAGAAAGCTGGACTAATTCCTAAAACAACTTAAGTTTTTCAGGTTAAGTCGATATAGCCATTTAAGTTTCTTTTATTTTTCCTTTGGTAATCAAGGAGGTTTCTAATTTGAGATGGAAACTGAAGTTCTTACATGTTCTAATAAGTGTCCCATTTTAATCATTTTAAAACCTCTAGAGCCCACAATTGGAACCATTTTAAAGACAAGCAGTGAAAATTCAAATTGTTTTATAAAGTCCTGGTTTATATTTGACCTCACAGATGAGGCCTGCTCCTAAGAAAGATTAAAGACACCTTCTACCTGGGCCATGCAAAGGGAAGGAATAGAAATAGATTGGGCCTCCCTGATGGCGCAAGGAGTGAAGCACAGCACTGTGAAGCGCTCCGCTGCCTCCACAGCATAGGTTCGCTCCTCAGCCACCCAAGGTGTTACCCACACGGTGCAGTAGACTGCTCCTGACTTACCTGCTGCTCCCCTCAGCAGTGTATTTCAGTAGATCTGTCTCTTCTGTTCCCTCTCTGTCTCTGGTGAATCCTCTCACTGCCCCGCACCTCTGGTGTATACCCCAGTTCTTGTATGCATAAATAAATAAACCTTTTAAGAAAAATATTTGACAAGGTATATCATTTACAGAAACCTATTATGTAGCTTTTGATGAATAAATTGATTATTTTAAGTAAAACTTGGATATTTAAAGAAACCTGTGATTTTTTTTTTTAACAGAGGCATGTTTTATTTATTTATTTGTTTGTTTGTTTGTTTTTTGTTTATACACGCACTGGGTACAGTCAGAAGCGCGGGAGGGTGAGAGAATTCACCAGAGCCAGAGCAGGGAGCAGAGCAGGCAGAAGGACCGAAGTACACTGCTGAGGGGAGCAGCGGGCGGCAGGAGAGGTCTGCGCGCCATGTGGGACCCTCCTCTGGTGGCGGGGGAGCAGCCGGGGATCGAACCGGCGCCGCAGAGGCCGAGGGCAGCTTCGCAACCCAGCGCTCAACCGCTGCGCCACCAGGGAGGCCCCAAGAAACCTGTGATTTTTAATGGACAATAAGAAGTTTAGAAATTTTCAAACCAACTGTCAAGCTTCATTTATAGCTGACTAGAAATTCCAAAGTAATTTGGACAAAACCAACTGTGATCCCGAGTGTGATCCCAGAAGTGTGATCCCAGAAGTGTGATCCCGAGTGTGATCAGAAGAGGCCAGCCAACTCAGAGGAAGAAAAGGCCTCCTTACAGTGGAGAACACTCTCTTCAGCCTACTTTCCATCCCATTTTCACAGTGACAGGTGGATACTGAATTGGCTGTCTGACTAAACACATAAAAATAAGAAAAATGCCAAATTTCTATATAACCAAGATCTGCTTCCGCATGCTTGCTTGAATTCCTTACACAGACACAATGTTCAGATTCACAAAACTATTTGCACAAAGTGAGGACCAAGTAAGGTAAGTAGAAGCCCCAGTCCAGGCCCACTGCACTCACTGGGATATTCCAGCCCTCCCAGCCACCTGCCAGTGTTCAGAGAGTCCGGGTTGTCCAAGGTTACCCACGGCCAAAGTGCCTGAGCTTACCTTGGATGTCAGGGTGAGACTGCAAGAGAGGAGAGTCACAAGGAACTCACGCCTGAGCCAGCCCGTGTGGACAAAGAGCGCACACTGCCTGGACTTTGTGTTAGGAAAGCATCAGTCTGTCCCCAACTGTCAGCTGCTCCTGGGCTTCTGCAGGGAAACAGTGACAAGAGCTGCTTCTTAGACATGGGTTGGCAGCTACAGGTCCCTAACTCAGTTAACACTGTCCCCAAGGGGCTTTCAGATGAAACAAATATGGCACCTCTCACCATTTTAACCACATCCCTGGCTTCCAGAAAAAAAAAAAAGGAAACTCCAAATACCAGACACCAAATAAAAATACCGCATGTTTCCCAGTTCCCACTCAATAGGGCTTGACACAGGAAAGGTGCCCCAACTGGGGGAGACTCATAGACTCCCTCCCAAACTGAGGGGAACTGGACTCCCTCTCAGAGTGGGACTCTGATTCCTCCCAACTGTGTGCAGGGCAGGGGATTGTTGTGCACCCCTGGGGACCACCATCTTCCACCAGGTTCCATCTCCTCCATGGTGAATCCAGGGGGCAGAGAATGATGTGCCTCTCCTGGGGAGACTTTGGGAGGTTCCATGGAGGAAAACACCCACAACTGCTAGGACTCTCCCTCCCCCTGGAGAGAGGGCATTCCCTCTGAACACAGGGGTCAGGATGCC
This sequence comes from Talpa occidentalis, assembly GCF_014898055.3. Taxonomy (NCBI): domain Eukaryota; kingdom Metazoa; phylum Chordata; class Mammalia; order Eulipotyphla; family Talpidae; genus Talpa; species Talpa occidentalis. Next base: position 8,422,490 of record NW_023601851.1, on the reverse strand, counting down.
AACCGGGATGTCCAGGCCCCCACTCTGATGCAGATGGGGAAGCCTGGCACGCTGCCTTGGGCTACTGCTCCCTCCCTGGGAGTCAGAGGCGGGGCTGGCAAAGCCCAAGTAGCATCCAGCTCCCGGCTCTGGCCTGCCCAATTGTGAGTGAACGCCGGCCTCAAACACAAGGAAAGTGGTTGAATTTGTTGGGAAAGGAGGAGGGCAGCAGGCTCATGACTGAAAGACACGGTCCTGCTCTTGGGCAGAGGGCAGGGGTGTGTCTACCAGGGGACAGAGGGGAAGACGGCGAGGGGCTGCAAAGGGGAGGAGGAAGGGCCACTCCGAGTCAGGTGGGCACCAGCTTGCTTTTCTCAGCTGCTTGGAACGCAAGAAGCGAACCTGTCAAGCAAGGGCGGAATGGGAAGAAATATGGGAGAGGCCACCTTGTTATCGCTTATGGGAGAGACCCGCCATCCGCGACCGCCTCGTCGTTTCTCTGACCCGGGAAAGACGTTCTTGATCTGCGCAGGGGCTGGTTTTCTGACCCGTCCCGTCTCCAGCCACCGCCCGGGTGTGTCCTTGTCTCGGCACTTCATGCCTCAGGGGTGGCCAACATGTGCTGACCTCGTGTTTCAACTACATCACACACCTTGCGCGCGCGCACACACACGCACACAGGACGCAGGAGGCGCGCAGAGGCGGCCGCGGCCCACACACACTCCCCGTCCTCCTGAACGCGGTCCCGGGGTGTGTCTCTGAGGGGGGCGTTCCTGGCTGGTTGCTGAGGCGGTTCCCACCGCTGGTGACTGAATAACGCGCCGGGGACGGCCTCGCCCATCGAGGGGTTGGAGCATCTTCCACGCGCCCCCAAACCCCGCCGACGCCGGCCCCGAGGCCGGACTCCCCGCCCCGCCCGGCGGGAGGGCGCTCGCGACGCCCTGGGGATGGGGGCGCCGGGTCAGCGCCTCCTCGCGGCACGTCCCATCCAGCCGCGTCTCGGGGTTCCACATGACCTGTCCCCCTGCCCCCCGCTGGGCCTCCCGGGCCTCCTGCCCGAGCCCTCACCCCCATCCCCACGCACCTGCACCCCCGGATCCATCCCACAGGCCCGTCAGCTCCTGGGGCGGGCGGGGTGTCCAGGGGGCACGTCCGGCGCCCCCAGGCCTCAGACTCCGTGTTGGCCCCGTTGCGCGTCCGAGCCCCCTCCCTTCCCCTCCCCCCGCACCTCCCCCCTCGCCGCTCCCCCCGCGTCTTCTCTCCTGGGCCCGTGGATCCCCGCCCTGCCCGCCCCGACACTGACTTGGATCCCCCCACGGCCGCCCCATCTCCACGCCAGGCCCCGGGCACGGAGGGTGGGTATGCCAGTGCGGGCAAAGCCCGAGCGGGAGCAGCGGCCGAGAGCGGGGCAGCGCCCCCTGGCGGCGACGAAGTGGGCGGCGGGGGGGCGGGGCCGGGCAGGGGGAGGGGCAGCACCCCCTGGCGGCCACGGAGGGGGCGGCTGGAGTGGGGAGGGGAGGTTCTGAGGGGGGAGACCGAGACCCCAGGGACCCCACATCGGCCGCCCTGGGCCCCCTGGACCCTTCGGACCGTCGCGGACACGGCGGGCCAGACCCCGAGGCCGGGTCGCGCAGGGGTCTATGGCCCGTCCCCTGGGGGGTCGCTGCGGCGGCAGGGCCGAGAATCCGCGAGCAGCGGGCACGGGCACGACCCTGTCCTAACGCCCTGGGGATGCCCATGTCGTCCCAGGAATATTCTCTCTCCGCCTAGAGTGCAGGAGGCAGACTTGTCAGAGGCAAGAGATCGGGGTGCTCCTCTGGGGGGCACCAGGAGAGACCTGTCCCTGCCCCTGTCCGCCTCTCTGCAGGCGGCTGCCCTGTGCATGGACAGTGTCTGCGTCTCCAGGGTCCATCCACAATGTCACGTGTGGTCTTTTATTCCCGTCTGCGTTTTCACTGAGCGAAAGTGTAAATGAAGGTATAAGAATGGCCACGGAGGCTTGTGTTCTTGATTAGTAGCATAGACTAGATCAGTATTTTCCCCTAAGACTGGCAGCACTGCCCTGTCTTGCGTGTTGTGTTGCAGGTGATTGACGTCAAGCGGAGTTACGTGACGATGACCGCAACAAAGATTGAGATTACAATGAGAAAAGCTGAGCCTATGCAGTGGGCAGGACTTGAGCTTCCTGCAGCCAGAAAGCAGAAGCAGCACAAAGATGACAAAACAGAATGAGCTGACAGGACGATGTTCCTGCCTGTTTCAGAACCCTTAGTGTGTGGTGACGTGGTGGCTTCTGCTGTACGTTTTTTTGTTCTTGATGATGTTGAATCTGGCATTTCAGGGTCAATAATTGGTTCTTAAAAACCAAAGTCAGTTTCTCTTTTGTGTCTACCATCTTCATTTTGAGTTGCTGCCTTGCTTGTTCATTTCTTCCCATCAATAGAACTATATGATTCCTGTACTTGAAGCTGGGTAAGAGCCATCAACAGTTACAGTATTTCTTAGTGTAATATGATGTTAAGCAGAGAAATGTAAAGCAACATTTGTTGCACTTACATATTTTTCAATTAGCCTGTAATTAATAAAACAGGTGAACTGTCAAATTTTAATTAATGTTTCCATGAGTCTGCATTCCTGTTGACACATGAACCTCTAGGCCTGACTCACAGGGCTGTGCCCATGCACCAGGCAGGTCTCTGCAGTGACCCTCTGGAGCTCCTCTGCTGAAGAGTTACCCTGTGCTGCCTGTTGACAGGATGAGTTCAGGGCATAGGAAACACAGGTGAGAGCTTTGAGGTATCAGCTTGGCAACATTCAGCACTCCACAGACAGAGCAATAACTTCAACCCTCTTTGGCCTGCCTGCAGTGTCTGAATGGTGTCATGTCTAAATTGTACCTGATTTATAGCCCGTGGCCTCCTCAAACCTGTAGTTATATAAAGAGAAATTGTGTACATTTGTGTATAAACCTGGCCTGCCTCCTGGTGGATAACTATATCTGTAAACTTGAAGACTTAACAAAAATAAATTAGGGCATCAGAACTAAAAATTCAAACTTTGTGACAATTGTCACACATTAAATAAAATAGCTTATTTCTTTTGTAGTGTTTTTTTTTTTTTGAGATTTTCATGAAACAGCTTGGCAATCCTAGGTGACACTGTGTTGATTATTGCACTTTATCAAGTAGCCATTACACAGAATTAGTATTCATGCTGATTGAGCCGCCCACTGAATGATAGGTTCATTTTGAGGCACTGCAGAGTTAATGAAGAAAATTAAAATTAATTTTATGAATCCAAAACTGTGGCAGAGCATAATAATTATTATTCTAGAGAGTTAAATTCTTAGTTCTGAAGCCCTTTGTGTATTTTTCTTTTCTTGGAATATTTACAAAGAAAAATTTGTGCAAATACAGTGTCTGAGTGCAGTGTCAGCCCACCGCCTGTGACAGCGGCCACTGCTAGATGCAGTGATGTGAGGCTTTAATGGCCTGGCCTGCAAAGAAGTAAACATGTGGCAATTTGATTTTCATCACCTTCAAAGCTGTGACGGGAAATTTTTGGCAGTAAAGGTTGGACCCGAGGAGACGGTGTCAGTTTGCAACATGCCACCTTTTGCGGTTCTTTTGTTATTTGGGCACCTTGGTTCATTTGAAAACATGAAATCTTGCTGTTTGGGGGATGGATGGTACTTTATTTGATTTGAAGTAATTGTTAAACCTTTGTTTAATGTTTTCTTCTTGAGGCTTTTTTCCCCAGTCATATGAACATATGAACATTTGTGATTTTTAATATTTAAAGCTAGTGCGTTAGTTAAATAGCACTTTTCAGTACTCTCCGTATTTGGTTTGGCTTCATTAGTAGTACTTTCCTTTTTTACTCCAAAATACCTCTGGATTTGTTGGCCAGATACAAATCTAGGTGGCACTGACCTTAGATTAACCTATAATTGAGTAGAATGTTTCATCAGTGTGCCAAAATTTTTTAAATGGTAAACTTTCATTGTTTCTCTAGAAATAAGCACTGTCTCAGCACTCAAGGTAATGACTATTAGCAATGCAACCAGCCGGTTTATCACATTCTTGGTAGCTAATGTGAGCGCCAAACTCAACGTGGGAAATCTCATGTAACATAGAACCTTCACAGAACTAAGCAGTTAGCAACTTGGACAAGACTGTTAACTACAGTGTTCATTTTGATCACCTATTTCTAGGTGCAGCTGTATTTAAGGACAGTTCTTAAGGCCTAGCTTTATTTTTTTTGTAACAAGGAAGTAGTTTATAAACAATTTATAAGTTGAAACCAACTTCCATCGACAGATGTTCATAGGTCAATGATATAACATCTTGATGAACCATATACTGGCAAAGAAATGTAATGATCTTAAATATTTGAAAATTTTTTTAAGATGACTTTGGATTATTGTTCTGCCACCCCTTGCTTAAAAAAAAAATGTCATTCCCCAATCTGAAAATGCATGTCATGCAAACACCCACAATAAATAAAATTTTAAAAGCTTTTTTGAGGTCTGGCATCAGTTTTAGGACATTTGGATATGCATGTTGTTGCCTTTTGTTTTTTTTTTTTTTTTTTTTTTTTTGAAATTGGTACTTGTGATTTCCCTGTTGGAACATGAACATGTGTGTGTTTGTTTCATTGCAAATTATTTTGATCTGGTTTTCACAGTGGGTATTTGATTCTTGTGCCTATGTCGTTATTCCATGGCCTAGGGTCTGAAAAGCAAGCTAAGTTCAGCTTGTTTTAGGTTTTCTGATAGGTTTTACCTTCCTTTCTTTTCGTTATTGGCTACCCGGGGTTGGGTGGGTGTTTTGTTTTTTTTTTTTTTTTCACCTGCCTGCTTTTAAACACTAGCATTACTGAAGTCCTGAACTTGCAAAGATTTTCTTCTGCGTAGTAGTGATTTTAAATTTGTATGTAGTTCTGAGTTATGAAGCATTCCTCAGGAATGACTTCTAAAGAGCATGTTCTTATTACATGGTATCAGTCTTTATTAATTTTGGAATTTAGTAGGCCGTATTTAATTTCCATTGAAGTGAAACAAGATTCTTAGTGGCCTAGGGGTGGAGTCTCAGATGTCACTGCCAAGGCCTGAATTTGATCCCCAGCCAGGGAGCTCCCCACAGGGTGCAGCAAATGTCTCCTGTTTCCCTGCAGCTCCCCTCTGCAGTGAATTTCAGTGGATCCACCTGTTCTGCTCCCCACTCTGGCTGTGGGGGGTCCTCTCACCATCCCGCCACCTCTGGCCACACCCCAGTTCTACGCAAATAGAATCTTAAAAGAAAAAGTGAAATAAAACCTTCACGCATCATCATACTACTTTCAGATTATGTCAAAATAGCTTAATTTTCACTCTTTTTGACTGGGTAGCTCATACTGTCAGAATGCTTAAATAAAGTGTCACTGATTTACTAGGACGAGGGAAAACCTGGAACCTGCTGTTCTTTCCCGCTTCTGACAAGGAGACTGGGTCGGGGGGCGGAAGGCTGTGTTCTGTTGGGGTCCCCCGCCGTCGGGGCGCAGCGGCTTCAGGAGGCAGACTCGGGCCTGGGGCCATGTCGCGTCTCAGGTTGGCGCTCTTGCTGGAGAGGGTGTTTGTGGAGGAACGTGTGGCTCCTGCCCAGAAAGGTCAGCCTGACCCGATGTCTCCGGATTGGAGCCGTGTCTCATCGCAGGGTGGGGCTTAGGCTTTGCCCTGGAGAGCCTCGGTTTCCGCAGCCTCAGGGTGCAGTGTTCGGCACGTGCGGTTGCAGTTGGTGGTGGTCCCCAGGGGTCTCCCGCTGGAGTCTTGTCCCCATCGCCTCACTCATCAGAAATGGTGAGTGGGCCCCGAACGCGCCACTTCGTCCCACTGTTGTTTTGAAAGCAACAGCGGCAGGGACTTCAGATGCAACTCACGTTTTTCTCCCATTGGCCAAATCATTTCGATGCATTTTAGAACAACCAGGGACTTGCAGAGAAGTGGCAAGGCCGCTGCGCCGCCCCTCCTGCCGCCGGGGAGCTGGCCTGCCCCACGTCCTCACACCCGCTCCCCTGTCTGGAGGGCAGGTGGCCGCAAGCCCCGCGGCAAAGTGGAGACGCTTTCCCCCTGCCCTGGCAGCCACCGATGTTTCATCTAACGGCACAGAAAACACCCTCTTCTTCACGGAGCTGCTGTGTGTGCTCTCGGCGCATGGCAGTTATCCATAAGAGCTATGCAACATTCTACCATGGCCGACCCATCACTCGCCCGTGGCACACACCTGGGCTGTTTCCACGAGGCTGTTGCCATCAGGCAGGTGTCATACTTATTGCGCTTGTGTTTCGGTTAGTGCTAGAAGTAGAACCTGGGGGCTAGTAAGTATGTTTTGTTTTATAAGAAACTGCCTGTTTTCCAAAGTGGTCCCCAAGGCTCCAGTCTTATTAACGAGGCATCCACTGACCAGTCCCTGGGGCGCAACAGTCAGCTGGGTGTCCCGGTCATACCTCTGGATGTGCAACTGCTGCCCCAGTGCCGTCAAGTGTCCTGCTCTTGTCTAACTTGAAAGGAGCCTCTAAGCTACACCCACATTCATCACCAAAGCCTCTTTTGAGATGAACAAGATAAGAAGTCTAAAATCAAAATACAGTCTGAAAAGCAAGAATTTAGGATACTTTGAGTAAAGCCAGGACCCTCACCATGCAGACTTCTGGAGCTACATCTCTTTCTTGGGATGAATTTTTTATGTGAATCCAAACCACCGTGTGTGTGAGTGCAAACTTCTAATGAATAGCTCCCGGATGTGGTCCCATACTTTGCTTCTCTAACCAGTTCCCAGGTGCTGCTGCTGGTCTGCAGGGTCACACTTGAATGCTCCCAGGAGTGTACATGGGTCCTTCCTATCAAGACAGCGAACCTGCTTTCAAAAGTCACATTTCACATCAACGTGTGAAAGACTTCTGTGAAAGTATGAAGCAGCCTGTAAGTTTTTCACAGCAGAAAGTAAGGAAGATTTTACAAGTAAGAGAGAATCCAAGCACTCTGCTTTCTAGAGTCTGGCCTGCCTGCCCTCCCCACTCAAGGCAGGAAAGACTGAACCAATAATGAAACCGCTTTTTTGTGGAGCCTTATTACAGACACATGGCCATTATTAGAAAATATTATACAAAATAGAAAATGGTTAAATTGGTTCTGAACTGAAGAATCTAGGACAGACTATTCAAATCCATCAATTACCAGACAGTATTGCTTTGTCAGTATATAGCATTGGGACTATTAAGTCACACACTGGATACACCTGGAAATAAGCTGTGTTCCTGTAATTACTAAGCTGCTTAAATTAGTCATGTAAAATCCCATTTAAAGACAAAAACTGGTGGTGCAAAGTGTTGAGTCTCAGAACTGTGAAGCTGTAAGCAGCTGCAGCACGAGTTCCATCCCCGGCCAGGGTGGGTCCCACATGGCGGGCAGACCTCTCCTGTGTCCCCGCTGCTCCCCTCGGCAGTGTGTTTCAGTCAGTTTGCCTGTTCTGCTCCCCACTCTGGGGAGTCCACTCACCCCACCCCACCCCCACCTCTGGCCTGCACCCCAGCTCTTGTATGCATAAAGAAATAAATCTTAAAAAAAAAAGACAAACCATGACAAACTGATAAATCTAGACAAAGAAATAGGATCAGGCCTGCTGTGGCCAGACTATGTTGACAGCGTTTCCCAGGACAGGGTCGGTGCCCGGCGTGTTCTCCAGGCCACATCACTGTGGGCTTCCCGCGGGAGCCCCACAACGCGTGGGCGCCCGTCGCCGCAAGGCCCGCGCCGCTGCGGACTTGGCCTCGGCACCCGCAGCGCCCCGCGTCGTGAAGGACACGCGCGCCCCGTCCAGGGAAAGCGGCCCGCGGGGCCGGGTCATCGCTAAGGACGCGATCCCAAGCGCCCAGTCCCCCCAAGCCCGCAGGACTCGCGGGAGGGGCTCCCCAGGCCCCCCTCCGGGAGAGGAGGCGGCAGACCAGGGGGTGGCGACCGGGCCTCGGGCCGCAAACACGTGCGCTGCGGGAGGGGGCAGCGCGCGGGCCTCCCTTGCCGCGCCGCCCCGGCACCATGCCCGGTCCCTCCCGGGCGCCCTGTCGGCCCCTGGACCACCTCATCACCCCAGAGCTGACGCGCGTCCCGAGGGCCTTGATGGCCCTGACTGGCGCACGGGCTTCAGGGTAATGTAGTTCCCCTCTGGCCGGGGCTGCCTCGTCCTTCTGCGCAGATGCGGCCCCGCCCACGCCCAGTCTGTACCGGAAATCCGGGCTGCAGTTACCTCAGCAGCCGGGGCCTCCACTGGGCGGGCTCGTCTGGGAGGTGTGTGCTGGTGGGCGGCGGGGGCTGAGCTGCGCGGGCCGGGCCTTGCAGGTCGGAGGCGTCTCCTCAGCGTCTCCTCAGGCCGCGGTCCGGGGCGCGCGGGACTGTCCGCGGTCAGGACTAGGCCCGGCGGGAGGAGGCGCCGTCGGGAGCCGGAGGGCAGCGCTGCCGCGGGGGCCGCCGACCGACGTGGGTGCCCGTCGAGGCGGGGGGCGGGGGCGCCTGTCACCGCGGAGAGGCCTGTGCAGCCTCGTGGTGCTGGTCCTGGGGCGGCCTGTTCCCGCCGCGGGGACGCCTGGAGGGCGCCCGGCCCCCCGCACCCAATCTCCCCCCGCCCCCGCTGGGCCGCGCCGCGCCCCCTCAGCCCTCGCCAGGCCCCGCCGCGGCCCCACCGCCCCCCTCAGCCACTTCCGGACAACGCCGCGCCCCCTCAGCCCGCCCCCTAAGGCCCCTCAGGGCCCCGCCGCCACCCTCAGTCGCTGCCCCCTCAGCCCTCGCCAGGCCCCGCGGCGCCCCCTCAACCCCCCACCGGCGCCGCCGCCTGGCGGGGCTTGAGGCCCGTGGCGCCGCGTGTCCGCCGGGTCCGCCATGGCGTCCCAGAGCCGCCTGCTCGAGCCCCGCATGGCCTCGGGAGGCACCTGCTCAGAGTCTGGAGCGCGCCTTTCCCGCGCCGTGCGGCCGGGTCGGTGGAGGGGGGGGCGGGCTGCTGCCGCCGGGGGGCGTGGTCACGGCCCGGCCCGGGAACTGAGCCTCAAGCGCCCATCAGCCCGCGGGCCCAGCCTGCTCCCCCCGCTCGCGGTCGGAAGGAGCCTGCGGCAGCGGCGGGGCACGGCCAGAAGAAGCCGCGGGTTCGCAGCGGCGTGGCCTGGCGGGTAGCCCCGGCCCGGCGCCCCCACAGGCACGGCGCGCGCGTCCTCTGCGGGGCTTTCCTCCTCGGCCGCGGGGCCGCGCGGAGCTCCTGCGGGCGGGCGGGGCGGGGCGGGGCGGGGGCTCGGCCACAGGCTCATTTCTGCGCGGCCCCCGCGGGCCTTGATGGCCTCCCGAGCCAGGCGGAGCGCGCCTGTCCCCGCTGGAAGGCAGAGTCCCCGCCTGCCTCGCGGCCGGGGCTCCCCATGGCCTTCCACCCGCTCGGGGGCTGGCGGGCTGGCGGCCAGCTCGGAGCCGAGGCCACGTGTTTTAAGCCTGGCCTCCCCCGGCTTCCCCTCTTCACCCGCTGCGCGCTGGAGCCCCGCAGTCCCCCTCCAGCAGCTGCGTGTCCCGTCAGGGGAGCCCACGTGTCCGGGATTTTCATAATGAGGAGCCACCTGCCCCTGATGGAGCCCGCTGGGCCTCAGCGCTCCCTGGGCAGCGCCAACTCCAGAGCAACAGACTAAGCTGCGCTCTCAGATCCCAGCTCTGGCTGCTGGCACCTTGCGAGCCTGCGCCCGTGCTCATCTTACTGCACAGCTGAGGAGTATTCCACTGTGTAGATGGCACCTCCTTAACCCACTCTTCCGCTTTTGAGCACGTAGGTTGTTTCCATAACTTGGCTTTTGTAATAGTGCTACAATAAGCAGAAGAGCATCTATATTTCTTCAGATCAGTGCTTTTGCATTATTTGGATACATGCCAAGAAGTGGAATCATTAGATCGTATGACATATCTATTTTGATATTTTGAGAAACCTCTACACTATTTTCCATAGGGGCTGAACCAGTCTGCATTCCCGTCAACAGTGGTGAGGATTTCTGTACATCCTCACCAGCAATTGTTGTTTCTGTTTGTGTTTGTGTGTATGTTTTAATATGGCAATTTTCAGTGAGTTAGGAGGTATCTCATAGTAGTTTTGATTTGTAATTCCCTGAGAGTAAATTATATTGAATCGTGCTTGTAGACTGTTTGTGTGTTGTCTGTGGAGAAGTATCTGTTTAGCTCCACTGTCCATCTTTTGATTGGATTCTTTGTTCTCATTTTGTGTTGTGTGAGTTCTTTGTACATCCTGCATGTAGCCCTCATCAGATATATGATGTGCAAATATTTACTCCCATTCAGTGTGGTATATTTTTGCTTTACTGATAGTGCCTTTTGCTGTACAGAGTCTTTTAGTTTGATGCAGTGAAAATAAAACTGTTTATTTTTGCTTTTATTTTCCTTGCAATTGGAGTTGAATCCCCCAAAGACTTCCCTGAAGCCGCTATTGTGGAATGTTTTGCCTACGTTTTCTTTTTATGTATTTAGTGGATTTTGGTCTTATATCCAAGTCTGTAATCAAACTTTAGTTGGTTTTTGTGCATGGTGTGAGAGATTAGTTTAATTTTTCCGTATGTGACTGTCCAGTCTTCCCAGCACCATTTTTTGAAGAGACTTTCCTTTCTCCATTGCATACAATTGGCTCCTTTATTGTAGATCAACAGTCCATGTCAGTGTGGGTTTATTTTGTGGCTCTCAATTCTCTTCCATTGGTCTTTGTGTCTGTGTGATTATTATGGACTTGCAGTCTGGAAGTGTGACACCTCTATACTCCTTTTTGTCAAAATTACTTCAGCCATTCAGGGTCTTTTATGGTTCCATATAAATTTCAGTAATATTTCATGTATTTCTTTAAAGAATTCGGATAGAATTTTGATAGGGATTGCATTGAGCCTGTAAATTTCTTTGGGTAAGATGGACGTATTCACTGTGTTAATTCTTCCCATCCACGAGCATGGACTTTCTTTCCATTTCATCGTGTCTTCTATTTCTTTTAGCAATGGCTTGTAGTTTTCATTGAATAGATCTTTCACCTCCTTTGTTCACTTTTTTCATAGGTACTTAATACTTTTTGATGCTAATGTAAATGGTGTTGTTTTCTTGATTTGTTGGTCTTCTAGTTTATTCACACATAGGAGTGTAACAGCCTTTTGTATAATGATTTTGTGGTCTGCCACTTTACTCTGTTGATTTATTGTTTCTAATACTTTTTTAGTAGGGGCTAACAGGTTTTCTGTAGCTCTGTAGTAATACCATCTTGAAGTAGTCATGTTTTTACTACTTTTCCAATTTGGATTCCTTTTCTATGACTCTTGCCTAATTGCTCCAGCTCAGCTGTCTGATACTATATTGAACGGTAGTGGTGAGAGAAATCATCACTGGCATGTACCTGATCTTACATGAAAAGCTTTAGGAGCTTCTCACCATTGAGTATGATGCTAGCTATCGGTTTATCATATATGGTCTTTATTATATTCCTTCTAATCCTGTTTCACTAAGTACATATCATAAGTAGGTACCAAATCTTGTCAAATGCCTTCTCTGCATCTGTTCATATGATCATATGAATTTTATCTTTCCTTTAATGACATTGATGGATGTATGTTGAACCATCCTCATATTCCAGGAATAAATTCCATTCAACTTAGCCATGATGTATGATCCTCTTGATATTTTGTTGAATTTGGTTTGCTAAGATTTTGTTGAGGACCTCTGCATCTGTGTTCATTGGCCATCTCAGCCTGTGGTTTAGTCCTTTCGTCCCTATGCTCATGCTGCTTGGGTGAAATGTGACGTGTGGTCACTTGATGCAGTGGGATGGCTGCTGGGTTTAGGAGCTTCGTTTTGGTGGTATGTGCTGTCTGTTGGCATTTCTCTCAGCTGATCTCTATAAAAAGGTGCATAGGTGTGCTGTTTGATGTTACATTTTTTTGGGCAACTGTTACAAAATTAATAAATGTTTATGAAATTGATAACAGCTATTGAGGCTTAATATGGCAGATATAAAATGTGGGTATCCGCTTTGGCCCACTGAATGTAGTCCCAATTCACTATGTGTAAATCTCACCAATTTATAATTAAGTTGCCGTCAAATCCAGTGACTAGTCCCTGGTTCTCTAGTCTGCCTTAATTGAACCTTCTGCTGTTTATGTCAATACCACTCGTGCTCTGAAAATTCCTGCTTTTTGCTTCTGTCACTGCCTCTCTGGTGATTTCTTCTCTTTCCCCTGAATGCTTGTGTTTTTTCTCATAAATGTCATCCATCCATGTGTTCAGTTCTGTGCCCCGTTCTTCATACTTCAGTTCTCTCTGAGTCAGCCCCTGTGATTTGACTGTCCCTACTGTTTCCATCCTGCTTGGACCTCTTCCCAGGGGTTTACAGCATTGATTGAATCCTTCTTGAATTTTTTTTTTTGTAGCTGACCACAGCACTTCAAATCCCCTTTTTTTGTAGCTCACCACAGCACTTCAAATCCCCTTTTTTTCTCATACACACGGTTTTATTTCCTGCCAGCCAGTGACTTAAAAATGAAGTGAAAACAGGGCCTCCCTGGTGGCACAAGGGATTGAGACACAACCTATGAAGCTCTCTACAGCCACTGCAGTACGAGTTCAATCCCCGGCCAGGTAGCTACCCACAGTACAGTACAGCCGACCTCTCCTGCCTCGCCTGTTGCTCCCCTCAGCAGTGCATTTCAGTGGATCTGCCTGATCTGCTCCCCACTCTGTCTCTGGTGAATCTTCTCACTCCTGTAACACTGGCCTACTCCCCAGCTCTTGTGTGCATAAATAAATAAATGTTTAAAAAAATCATAATTTGTTATACCCAATACTTGGAAAACCATAGTGAATCACAATTACCAGGCTATAAAAGTAATATATACAAGTCCTCCATACATGAAAACACTCAGCCATGGGATACTGGCTGTGTTATAGCAATGGTAGGTCTAGTTTCTGAGTCTTGCATGCACAAGGAGTCGCCAGAGTTAGGGCCTAGAGTGCTGGCACTTGCAGGACATCAGTAGTGTGCCAGCCCCTGTCACCTAGGGACAATGTGTGACGTGCAGGCCTGCATCAGGCAGGACATTCACCCTACAGACAGCCAAGTATTACCCAGTTCCATTCCTCCTCCCCCACTGCCCATTGTGTTAGGGTTAGTGCTGTGTTCTATATGCCTACAAGTCTGCTACCACAGTATATGTAACGCTGTCCCTCTGCTTTGTTCTCTGACTTTCCCTTATGCATTTTCCCATTCTCCTGTTAGGGGATGACTGTTAAACTACAAATTCCACCATGTAACTTACATACTTTTTTTTTTTAGATTTTTATTTATTTATGCATAGAGAACTGGAGTTTAGGCCAGAGATGTGGGGGGGGGGTGAGAGGATTCACCAGAGATAAGAGTGGGGAGCAGAACAGGCAGATTCCCTGCAATACACTACTGAGGGGAGCAGTGGTCGAGATAGGAGAGGTCTGCTGTGCCATGTGGGTCAACTCCATGCCTGGGAATTGAACTCAAGCCACAGTAGCTGGTGATAGCTTTAAAGCACTGAGACTTTAACCCCTGCACCACCAGGGAGGGCCTGTAATTTACCTATTTGTATTCCCTTGTTATTTACACCCTGTGGTTTAGGAAAGTGTTTTGCTCACTTGGGAGTGAAAATAAGCCTTTAGGTAATTAGGATGTATGAAAACTTTAAATAGGTTATTAGAGACATGTTGATCACCTAAGACTTTTATTGCCAGAATCAGGTTGTATCTGGAAATGCAAACTAACTTCATATTCAGTCTTTCTCCTATCTCACCTCACAAGCTAGGAGCACTTTAATTTGCTAACTGCTCTTTATTTCCTCACATCTTGATTTCTGCTACTGCCTCATATTCATGAGAACATGTAGTTTATGAAATTGCTAAACATCTTTGGATGTTCAGTGAAGTACAACCTGAAAACAGATAGTGTTGTTTCCCGCCCCTCCCCACTCCTTTTTTAACACCAGGCTACACTAAACTTGTTTTTCTCATAGTTGCTTTAGGACATTATTCCAGATGTATGTCTAGGCTTAAGTCAGCAATCTAGATTATAAGCTTCTTTGAGGACTAGGTTTTTGTTCATTCTTTCATCCTTAGCATGAAGGACATTTCCAGATTCATAAGGAAAACTAAAAAAGTACTTCTAAGAACTAATGAGTTAAGACAAGTGGGGTAATTCTACTGTGGAATCACTTTTGTACTATATAGAGTACCAGTGATGGCTGCTTCCTACACAAGATAAAAACATAAAAAATTGAGCTCCCAGTCATGTCCTATGCTTCTTACATAGGCTGATGCCTTGAATTGAGAAATGTTCATTGCAGAAGATGTTGTTATTTGAGGATGTGGCTGTGGTTTTCACCTGGGAGGAGTGGCAGGACCTAGATGATGCTCAGCGGACTCTCTACAGGGATGTGATGCTGGAGACCTACAACAGCCTGTTGTCCATGCGTAAGTGAAACTGCCCTGTAATAAACAAGTGAAAGCACTGTTTTATCTTCATTGATAAATGTACAGCTGTTTATAAAATTAATGTTATTTAGTTCAAGATGGCAAACCTGGAAGGTAAGGGTATTCACCCCTGTCTGAGAGCCACACCAGCCTTTCATTGCTCAGCTCTTAAAGCTGTGCAGTTCTTGTCTTCAAAGACTGAGACAAAAGCAGTTCTCTCTAAAGTCAACATTTTCTCTTTTCAACAGGGTTTTGTGTTAGCAAACCTGAGTTCATCATCAGATTGGAGCAGGGAGCAGAGCCATGGACTGTCAAGGAACCCTCAAACCAGAGCCTCTTAGGCCAGTCACTGCATACTAGGAAGGGAGGCTGGGAGGAGGAGAGCCCAGGACTTCTAAGCCCTAATGAGCTATTTTTCCCCATATCCAGACCTTAGAATGGTTGGTCTCTGTGTATATAATTTGTTTATTATTTGCTCTCCAAATATGGCTCCCTAATTAATCTTCCCCTACTTTTATAATGGTTGTAAGTATCCTTCGAGTAACTGGTGTGCAATCGCTAACTACCTTCCTCTAGAAATGTTTTTTGGTTTATCAATCTCTGGAGTCTCATTTTTACTCCATTCTTAGGGACTGTCCTTCCAGGCATTTACTCATACATTGGTTTATTCTTTCAACATGTTTAATGGTAAGTTGTGTGGATAACAACAGTAATCAAAGGAATGTGTCCACCCCCCCTTTTTTAAGATTTATTTATTTATTTATTTATTTATTTATTTATTTATTTATATAAGCACTGGGTACAGTCAGAAGCGTGGGAGGGTGAAAGGATTCACCAGAGCCAGAGCAGGGAGCAGAACAGGCAGAAAGACCAAAGCACACTGCTGAGGGGAGCAGCGGGTGGCAGGAGAGGTCTGCGTGCCATGTGGGACCCTCACCCAGTGGCCGGGGATCGATCCGGCGCTGCGGAGGCTGTGGGCAGCGTCACAGCCCAGCGCTCAACCGCTGTGCCACCAGGGAGGCCTCGCCCACCTTTTTTAATGGAGTTTATTTTCTGTGAGAAAGGGAGAGGAAGCAAATACACATTAATTAGATAAATGCCACAGTATGGCCAGCATGAGTGAAAACGGACAGTATTATTTTAGAATGTGGGTTCAGAAGGGACTTTCGCAAAGACTGTTTACATTGTAGGGTATAAGGTTGAGATGACTTGCATGTGCAATCTGGAGTAGAGGTTGGATATCACTATTGGTGGTGCAGATTAGGAATTTGTTAACTCAAATCTTGTCGGTTCCAAAGCCACTGAACCAAGAATTTCAGGTTGTGGGAACAGGGGCCTTGGAATCAGGGACTGAAGTTGTGCCCTGATATTGAACGGGTTGCCTGACTGTGGGTCCTCACCCAGCACGCTTACAAGGGACTTATTAATACTCCACTACAGGCATACATAAAAGGTTAATAAAAGGTTTATTTACAAGGGAAAAGGAAATAAGGAAAATGTATAACTCAGGAAGAAAATAGGGAAATATAGTCTTTAATGCGTCTTACCCGATCCACCAACCTGGAAAACCAAACAGCACTCTCCGAGCTGGTCGGACGCTGTGAGCTGGCGGAGAGTCAAAATGGAGGACCCCTCCAAAGCCCACGTGTCTGGCTTTATACCAACCTAACTTCTTAACCCATTCCTCAGGTCCCAACCACCTTCCCTTTGGTGGTGATGGGATTTGGAGTTCCCTGTGTCTTTGGCTTTAGCCTGGGGTGGGGGTGGAGTCCACAAAGCCTGTATGGAATTAGCTTTAGAACATCCTTTTCCCCCTAACAATGTCACCTTCTTTTTGGAAATAGTTGGGAGAAAAACGAAAACCAAGAAAAGAAACAATGGACTCCGATTTAAGTTTAACTAGGATGCAGTGAAATTCTAAAATATAAGCTAAAATCTTCAGATGCAGTGAATTTCAACTAGGAACATGTGCTGAGAAGTGGAGTTCTAATACTAGGAATCTTAGTATCAGAGGAATGTGGGAAAAGTTTTTTTTCAAAGATGTTGAGTATACCCTTAAGTTGCAAAACCTAAATGCTTTAGATCATCAGGGAAGGGTTGCACAATGTGATGAGCCGATTTTCTGTACCTACTATGGTTCTGAGAAGCCACTGGTATACGGTTTAGTTAGAGTTTCACAGACAATTGAATGTGTCTTAGAGAAGGAAGAGGATATGCCTTTGAGAAATCCCCCAGATGCCTGTACATGTTCCCTAAAGAGAAATAAACACTAAGCAAATGTAGATGCAAAGTCTTTGTCCTGGACCAAAGTCCTGCTTAAGTGACAGAAATGGCTCTCCTTAAGCCTAGTAAGTAGGTGATCAGGATGATCATGCCATTTACAAAGAATGTTCTGATTGTACTGAAAAGACCTGCTCAAGATGCACAGTTACAAGAGAAAATATATAGAAGGAATAGGATAAATAAATGCTAGGTGGAAAGCTCTCAGTCAAAATCTCTACCTACAGTGTAAGTCAGTATGTTGACCAAGTATACCCTTATGAATTTAAAAAGTAAGATACTAAATCAATGTTTTTCATACCTTTTCCATCAATGTGTTTGACATTAGAAAATTTATTAATGTAATTTCATACCTTCATTTATTATGTAAAAGAATCATTTGCATCATAATATTAATGCCTTTTTTGGAATTAAAAAATCTTGTCCTCGTGTGGGAAGAAACTCCTTTACCTTTATATCAGAAATGCTTAGATGCCTAGATGTTGTTTATGGAATGGTTATTTTTATCTCATTTTAGATGTCCATACTATGGATGACCTGATTAAGACCAACCAGGAAAACCAGGGCAGGCATGTGTGGCAAGTTATAATCGCCAATGGCAAAACATCAAGTAAGGAAATAATTGACTTAGGAAAAACACTTAATTTGCATCCAATGTATAATTGAATTTGAGTATAAATAATGGCATTCATTCAGGAATGATGCCTGTAGAGTTTCATACTTGGAAGAACATGTTCTTCCCTGGTGAGCCTGATGAGATGCATGCAATAGAGAAAATTGAGAGGCCTAGTGTAACTAGAAAATGCCCTGGATATCCCGAGTATCCTATTCTTCATGGTATGATTCAAACTTTGCAGCAACCTTTGGAATTTAGTGGAGAAGGGAGAGACATCAACAAAGAAACAATATATTTTTTTACCCATAGAAGGGATTTGATGGGAGAGAATGCCTTTCAATATAAGTGTAGGAAAGGCTGTTATATGTCAGCTCTCATTGCCCAAGGTAGAGCTCAGGTCGGGCAGATATACTATGCATGTAATGAATGGGAATCATCCTTTTTTGAGAAACCAACACATTTGAATCTTCATAAAGATTTTGAATACTACAAATGTAATCAAAGTGGGGATTATTTTGGAACAAAATTAAACCTTACTCAGCTTCAGGAAGTACCACTAGGTGAGAAAGTTTTTGACTATAATATATGTGGGAAAACATTTTATAAATTATCTTTCCTTACTCAACATGAGAAAATACAAGCAGCTGATAAACTTATGAATTAGGGAAAATGTCCGATAATTCAACCCTCAAAAGATGTCAGAGAACTTGGACTGGAGAGACACCCTTAGTGTTTAAGCAGTGTCAGAAAACTTATTTCTGGAAGTCAGGTCTTACTGAACATCAGCTGTCTCAAACCATGGAGATGATTATGAATGTAAAGATTGTAGGAAAACTTTCTGTCAGAAGTCAGCCCTTATTGTACAACAAAAACTCACACAGGAGAGAAATCTTATGAATGCAGGCAGTGTATGAAATCTTTTCACTGGAAATCAGCCCTCAGTAAACATCAGAAAACTCATACAGGAGAGAAACCTTACAAATGTCGTGAGTGTAGGAAAACTTTTTATTGGAAGTCAGCCCTCACTATTCATCAGAGCAATTCTCCTGCACTGTTGGTGGGAGTGCAAACTGGTCCAACCACTATGGAGAGCTGTGTGGAGATTTCAGGACCTACTAAACATAGAGCTTCCATATGATCCAGCAATTCCACTCCTAGGTATTTACCCAAAGGACACAGAAACATCAATTCCAAAGAACACCTGCACCCCTATGTTTATAGCAGCACTATTTACAATAGCTAAGCTTTGAAAACAACCCAAATGCCCCAAAATAGATGACTGGATCAAGAAGATGCGGTACATATATGCCATGGACTATTACTCAGCATTCAAAAAAGATAAACACATGCCATTTGCAGCAACATGCATGGCGCTGGAAGGGATCATGCTCAGCAAAATAAGCCAGAAAGAAAAAGAAAAATACCGGATGGTCTCACTCATAGCAGGAATCTAGAAAACTTAAATAAGGGACCAGGAAAATGAATAACTATAAGAAAGTTTTTTTAAGAAAGTAAAAATCAAAATCAACAAAATAATATGAACCAGAGACACTTTTTTGGGGGTGGGGGACGGGAGGGGAGGGATGGGGTCAGAATGGGGGGGTTGCAATTGTATGGGGGAATATAAAAATAAAATTTATTATTTAAAAAAAAAAAAAACAGAAAATAAATAAATAAAATGGCAATGAGGGACACACTCCCTGTGCGCCCTGTCTGCACCGGCGGTGGGTTCCCGCTCCCCCTCTGGGCTCGGACTTCAGGCCACAAGGGGCCTGGTGTGGGCAAACTTCCCAGCTCACCTCTAGCTCCTCCGGGAGCCTTCTGCTGGTTTCAGACAGTCTTTACTGAAGAAATGTCCCTGTTCTACAATGGTGATGCAGGATGCACTCCCTGCTTGCCCGGTCTGCCCCTGCTGTAGTTTCCTGCTCCCCCTCTGAGCTGGGACTGCAGTCCAAAAGCAGTCTGGCATGGTCAAACTTCCCAGCTCACCTCTGGCCCTCAGGGAACCTTCTGCTGGTTTCAGACAGTCTTTCCTGAAGAAATGTCTCTGTTCTAAACTGGCGATGAGGGACAAACTCCCTGCACACCCAGTCTGCCCCAGCTGTGGGTGCCTGCTACCACACTGAGCTGGGACTGCAGGCCACAAGGGGCCTGGCGTGGGCGAAATTCCCAGCTCATCTCTGACTACTCCGGTGGCCTTCTGCCAGTTTCAAGCAGCCTTTATTGAAGAAAGGTCCCTGTCCTAAAAAGGCAATGCAGGTATGTAATCCTCTGAGCATTCGGTCTGTCCCAGCCGTGTGTGCCCGCTCCCCTCTGGGCTCAGACTGCTGGCCAGAAGGGGCTTGGTGTGGGCGAACTTCCCAGCTCACCTCTGGCCCCTTCGGGAGCCTTCTGCTGGTTTCAAGCAGTCTTTACTGAAGAAAGGTCCCTATTCTAAAATGCAATTTGGAGACAGGCACACTCTTCCGCGCACCTGGTCTGCCCTGGCCAGGGGTGCCCGCTCCCCCTCTGGGTTAGGACTGCTGGTCAGAAGGGGCCTGGCGTGGGCGAACTTCCCAGCTCACCACTGGCTCCTCCAGGAGCCTTCTGCTTGTTTCAGGCAGTCTTTACTGAAGAAAGGTCCCTATTCTATGGGGTGTTGGTGATTTTTTCTCTGGTCACTAGGTGGCGCCAGAGATCTCTCCTAGTGTCCTTGGGAAGCTGTTTTTTTTTCACCCCGTGGGATGGGGAACAGAGTGGGAGTGGTGGGGAAAGCCTCAACGGCTTTAGTGTGCTGTGTCTGCCTTGTGCCCCACCGTCGTGGGGAACCCATGCCCCGAATTCTGTGCCCCGGGTCTTAGTTCCAAAGCCCTCAGGTCCAGGACGCAGGCTGTTGCCCAGTTCAGTGTCCGCAGAAATGGCGCCTTTTGCACACTGCTCCCGTGTCCAGGCGCCTGGTTTCTGATTACTCAGTGAGGGATATTCACCTCAGTGAGGGCCCCTGCGCATCTCCCCACAAGCCTAGTTCACAGGCGCGGGGTCCTGGGCAGCCGCGATCTGCATTTGCTTTTCATGTGCGCCACTTTCCCGCACAAGCTTACCGGCTGGCTTGGGGCTGTGTGTAGGTCTCTGGGAGTCTTTGTTTTTCTCTAATGGGCCTGGAGCCATTTGCTCACCTCCATGGTGAATCCTGCAGGGTTCTCCACAGCTCCAGTTTACGGTTGTGGTGGCTGAAATAGTTCCTTTCCACTCACAGTCCTGCTTGATGCGTAGTTTGTTCTTGTTGTTTGTTTTAGTTTTTTGTTTTTTTTTGTTTGTTGGTTTTTCCTCCTTTCTGTTGGTCAGAGAGTGTTGACTTTGTGGTTGGGGGAGGGTAGCAAGGTTCTGAGCTTTCCTCCCTTCTAGTCCTCTTTTATGGCAACTTTCTTCTTCGGGTAGTTTGCTGGAGTCATCCGTTTATCTTCCGTGTCACAGTTCTCACTGGGACCTGCCACTTTTCCTCCCTATTAACTTTTATTTTTAATGGGAGATCTTACTCGCAGTGTTTCCTCACCGCCATGTTGATCCTCCCCCCGAGCTGCATTCTTTTGCATGTTGCAATCCAGTTTCCCCAGCACCATTTATGGAAGAGGCTATTCTTGTTCCAATGTATAGTCTTAGCTCCTGTGTCATATGTTAGTTCACCATTGGTCTCTGTGTCTGTTTTTGTTCCAATAATGTTTTTATTATAATAGCTTTGTAGTATTCTTTGATGTCTGGGAGTGTAATACCTTGTGGGTCTGCTACTCCTAAACAGATTGTTTTTATCACCTATAGATATAAGCAAGGTCAAGATGGCCCGGTCAGTTATGTGCAGAGCCCAACCCTTCAAGGTGCCCTTTCAAATCAAACAAGAGCACAAAGCTGGATCACGCTGGGAAGGCTATGCATCTGTGTGACGGGGAACACCCAGGGGGCTGAGGACCAAGGTATAACATGTACTTTTGACTTATGCATCATCAAGGTATGACCAGGAACGCCCGGGGGTGTGGAGGACCAATGTAAAACAAAGGACCCCAGAAGCTGATCAGTGAAAGCCTTGTTGATAAGATTAGAACCATGGCTGGAGATTAGGGTGTGATCTCAAAGACAATACCGAGAGTCTTCCAGCAGATGAGAAGTGCCTGGAAGACAGATTCACAATCCCTGATCTTCTACATTCTTCCCATTTCTTTCATCTCCTATCCCTTAATCTCCTTCCCCTTTCTTTTTGCTCCTCGCCCTTATAACTAATGCTGTGAATCAATAAAATGGCCAGGATCGTGCTCTTCAGCAACATTCTGCATTATGTAGCCTGCTCCATGACTCTGGTTTCTTTATCAGTGTGGTGTTGCCAACACAACCATACCTCCTTCCCCCACCCCTGCTTTTAGTCAGAAGAACTTTCGCTACTAGAGGTTTTTGTGATCCTGTTAGGGGAAAGGATTCCTGAGCTAATCCCATACAGGCTTTGTGGACTCCACTCCCACTCCAGACTAAAACCATCAAGACATTGGTAAAGACAAATCCCGTCACCACCAAAGGGAAGGTGGCTGGGACCTGAGGGTGGAGTTAAGCAGTCAGGTTGGATATAAAAAACAAACACGTAGGCCTTGGGCTGGCACGCTGTTGCTTGCCTCCTGGCTTCATGGCTCCTGGCTTGCAGCCAGCTCTCAGAGTGCCATTTGGGATTCCAGATCGGTGGATCGGGTAGGACTCATTTAAAACTTTTTCTCCCACTTTTCTCCCTGAGCTGTACATTTCCTCACTTGCCCTTCCCTTGTAAATAAACCTTTCATTAACCTTTCACATGTGCCTGCAGTAGAGCATTGATTAGTCCTTTTAAGCGCATGGGTGAGGACCCACAGTCAGCCACCCCCGTTTTGTATCGGGGCTGCCCTATAAAAATCCCATACGAATTTGAGCCATATTGGTTCCATTTCATTGAAGAACACCATTGTGATTTGTATTGGAATTGCATTGAAACTGTAAATTGCATATAAATAGGAAGTCCCATCTAGGTATGTTACTTTTTTCCAATTATGGAACATTCATAAAACAGAGTGTTAATAAAAAATGTAGGTGTTATTTTCTGTAATTTCTAAAAAGGTGTTATTTTTATAACTTCTAAAACAAAGTAGGTCTGTTCTTTAGAGATGAAGAAAGAATGTTTCAGATTGAAAGGCAAAGGCAGTTTATCATATAATAGATGACCAGTTATTGATTGTATAATATTAGGATATACTTCCACTTTTACACTGATGGAACACTAAGTAAGATCGTCCTTTTGTTATCTGCTTCATGGTGCCACCACAGAAAATGTTGCACTTAAGTGACTTAATTGTATGCTTTATAAAGGAATCAAGGAGAGGAATTAAGTCAGGAAATTCAAAACGTGAAACTGAAAAGATGAAATTGATAATAAAGGTAGAACTGTTACAGGGCAACCCTGAAATAAAATGGGTCGCTGACTGTGGGCCCTCATCCATGCATACTTAAAAGGGACTTATTAATACTCTACTACAGGCACATACAAAGGTTAATGAAAGGTTTATTTACAAGGGAAGGGGAAATGAGGAAATGTACAACTCAGGGAGAAAAGTGGGAGATAAAGTCTTAAATGTGTCCTACCTGTTCCTCCAACTCAGAAACCCAATGGCACACTGCAAGCTGACAGAGAGCCAGGAGCTGTGAAGCCAAGAGGAGCCCCCCAAGGCCCACATGTCTGGTTTTCTACCAAACCTGGCTGAATAACTCCACCCTCAGGTCCCAGCAACCCTTTTGGTGATGATGGGATTTGTCTTTCCCACTATCTTAATGGCTTTGGTCTGGAGTGGGGGTGGAGTCCACAAAGCCTGTATGGATTAGCTCAGTACATCCTTTCCCCCTAACAATTGGGTAGTTCACCATTGGTGTCTGTGTCTGTTTTTGTTCTAATACTGTTTTCATTATAACAGCTTTGTAGTATTCTTTGATGTCTGGGAATGTAATACCTTGTGGGTCTGCTACTCCTAAGTGGATTGTTTGGCGACCATTTTGTCACCTATAGTTCTAAGCAAGGTCAAGATGGCGGGTCAGTTAGGTGCATAGCCCAACCCTTCAAGGTGCCCTTTCAAATCAAAGAAGAGCACAAAGCTAGATCATACTGGGAAGACTATGCATCGCGAGGTATACCTGGAACACCTGAGGACCTGAGGACCAGTGCATAACAAAGGACCCCAGAAGCTGATCAGTGAAGCCTTGTTAATAAAATTAGAAACATGGCTGGGGATTAGGGTGTGACCTCAATGACAATACCGAGTCATCCAGCAGATGAGAAGTGCCAGGAGGGCAGACTCACAATCCCTGATCTTATACATTCTTCCCCTTTCTTTGATCTCCTATCCCTTAATCTCCTTCCCCTTTTCTTTTGCTCCTCGCCCTTATAACCCATGCTGTGGATCAATAAGAAGACCAGGATCTTGTGCTTCAGCAGCATCCTGCATTATGTAGCCAGCTCCACGACTCCCAACTCCCGTTTCTTTATCAGCGTGGTGTTGCCCAACACAACAATAGCTCCTTTCTCCTCCACCCTTTTAGTCAGAAGAACTTTCGCTACTAGAGGTTTCTGTGATCCCATATGAATTTGAGCCCTATTGGTTCCATTTCATTGAAGAACATCATTGTGATTTGTATTGGAATTGCATTGAATCTGTAAATTGCATACAAATAGGAAGTCACATCTAGGTTTGTTACGTTTTTCAATTATGGAACATTCATAAAACGAGTGTTAATAAAAAATGTAGGTGTTATTTTCTTTAATTTCTAAAAAGGTATTGTTTTCTATGATTTCTAAAACAGACAAAATAGGTCTGTTCTCTAGAGATGAAGAAAGAATGTTTCAGATGGAAAGGCAATGGCATTTTATCATAGAATTATGACCACTTATTGATCATATAATATTAGGATATTAATCCACCTTTCTGCTTATGGAACACTCAGTAAGATCATCCCTTTGTCATCTGCTTCATGGTGCCACCAGAGAAAATGTTGCACTTAAGTGACTTACTTGCATGCTTTATAAAGGAATCGAGGAGAGGAATTAAGTCAGGAAATTCAAAACGTGAAACTGGAAAACATGAAGTTGATAATGAAGTTAGAGCCACGTCTCTGATCACGTGTGTCTGTAAAATCCACAATCCTCGACTGTGGGCTGGTCACCCGCCACTGGACAAGGCAGGGCCAGACCCACTGATCCGTGGATGGTCCTTTCTGAAGCTGGGCCTGGGGTCTGAATGTGTAGCTTGCTGCTGTTTTGGGTGGTTTGATTCACGTCCTCCTATCTTTGCCTCCCTGGGGAGAGGAAAGGGAGGAAACAGATGTTTCCTGAGGGCTGTCTGTAGTCCTTCCCTCGGTCCTCGCTGCCCTCACAAGTCAACCTGTTTGTCACGTCATTTATTTACAGCCTCAAAAATATCTTCAGTGGCTCCCACTGTCCGCGCTCAGGCTAAAGTCCAAGCCTCCAGACAAGCTTACGAGAGTCTTGCCATCTGCTCCTGCTGTCTCAGGCCCACAGCCCCTCTCTGACAACCTCCTTCTCTCCAGCTTCCCCATTTACCTGACCGAGTCCATGTCAAGGCTCATTCCGCAGCAGCCCTGCTGGTCGCCCCCTCGGCCAGGAGCATGTCAGGTGTCCCTTCCAGGGAAGGCTGTGGCGTCTCAAGCACCTGTCACAATTCTTGTGGGTCTGTGAGGTTCCCTGTGCTCCCGATTGCTCCTGAGGGTGCTCTGAGCTGTGGGCTCAGCTCAGCCTGTGTCGTCATCCAGCAGACAGTGGTCGCTCAGCAACAACAGGTGAAGGGGTCGTGTCTGCCACTCAAGTCAAAGGGATACTTTCCTTTGTACAGATATGGAAATGGAGGCTCAGGTATTAGAGGAAAAAACTATCTTCCACGCCCCCGGGCCTGTCTGATGAGCGTAGAACCTTCCATTTTTCAGAGGAGGTGGTTTCTGGGCTCTGGCCTGTTGGCTCCTCTCTCCCCTACTGGGTGCTGGCAGAGGCGCGGCCCTGGTGCCTGCTGCGGGGAGGTGCTGGGGCAGCACTGTCCGCCTCTCTCTCAGCAGTCAGGGGCCTCCTGGAATGACACTGCCAGGCTGGCGCTCATCCCTCGTAGGCAGTGAGGAGAGGGTGCGGTTGTCGTGCCCCCAGGGTGGGGCTTCCGGCCACAGGGAGGGTGCAGGGGCTCAGAGAGTCTGTGCAGCTTCTGTCCCAGGCGGTGACCATTTCCAGTGGGACCGGGGTATGGTGGACACTGCTGCAGGGCGAGCTGCAGGGTGGAGCGCAGTGCATTTTTACCTTGTTCCGTTGGGTCCTCCGCTCAGAGCGCTCAGAGCTCAGCTTCATGTGCTGGTGGGTCTCCTGGCACCACCCCCTCCACAGTGCGGGTTCTGACCGAGTGGGCTGCTCAGAAGTGATCCCGGACCTCTGTGCTCCATGCCCACAACGCAACCTGCCAGTGCCTGGCGGATTTCCACATCCAGTCCTCCCTCCCTGGGGTCCTCCCGGCTGGTGCCCCCCACTCTGCCATCAGCCGCCCACAGGAGATGCTCCTCACTCTCCCTCTCTGTGGGCTTCCCTTCTGCTCAGATGGAAGCACAGA
Organism: Talpa occidentalis; assembly: GCF_014898055.3. Taxonomy (NCBI): domain Eukaryota; kingdom Metazoa; phylum Chordata; class Mammalia; order Eulipotyphla; family Talpidae; genus Talpa; species Talpa occidentalis. The sequence goes on along the minus strand of NW_023601851.1, from coordinate 8,396,449 downwards.
GCATGCCTCCCCGCTGGGTCCTGCAGGAACAGTTCCCTGCCCTCACCCTGCCGGCCCCACTCCCTCCTTAACCGTCCTTCCCCCACCTGTAGGCCCAGGCCGGGACTTCACTCCAAGTCTTACGGCAGCCTGGATGGAGAGGACGGGACTCATGTGGCGACACCCACCTGATGGTCCCGCTGCATCATGACAGTGTGGAAATTCAAAGTGAGATAGAGGTAAATAGCCCACATTTCCTCGAAGATGGTGACAATGTAAAAATTGTAAGATGAATGAGGAAGGCTCGAGTGTCCTTCACGTCTGGGATGGAAATGTTGGTGAGGATGTCCATTTTGTGGTGCCTGTGTGCAATTCCATTTCAACATTGCTCAAATGGGTTGAGACCAGAACATCTGTTGCCATTGTTGCTGCCTTGAAAGTCACCATGTCAGAAACAATAAAGGTCACAGATAGACATGGCAATACCCTTCTGCTCTGTGTCAGTGGCTTTCTTCCAATGACAGTGGATAAAATTCATTTAAAGGGTACCTTTTTAGCCAAAAATAAAATCCCTTTTTAAAAAATGGGAGTTAAATATTGTTCGCATTCTTTCATTCCTTGATGCCTCTTACTATTCCCAGTTGTTGTTTTTTTTTTTTTTCCTTTTCCTTGAGCCTTAGCACCCTTTCATTTATGGAACTTCTGATCATGTATGGTTTACAAGATTACCCAGAAATAAAACCACTTTTGAATTACCAAAAAAGAATCTATATAAATTTTGACACCACCATATTTGTCAATGATGGAACCTCTGCTGAAATAATCAGGTTTTCATTTCTAGGATGAGACAGAAAATGAATGTGTTCTGTTTGGCAGGACACTAGATTTATATCGATCTATGACAGTTGACTTGGAATACAGGATTTTCATTCTATTGTCTTCTCTATTTCTTTTTGCAAAGACAATGAACTAGGAATATAGGATTAGAAATGATACCCCTGGATGTAGATTCTGAGGACAAGATAGGCCTTTGAGGATAAATACTGTAGAAAGGAGTATTGAGGAGAATTATCTGAGGAGATATGACATGTTGGGAAGCAGATTCTGAGGAGATGACAGGCCTCTAAGGAGAAAAAATCTGAAACTGAGAAGAAATACTGTAGTAAAGAGTGTTGAGGAAAATATCAAGTGAGAAATGACACGTTGGGAAGCACAGACTGAGGAGAAGACAGGCCTCTGAGGAGAAAATAGTGAGGAGAAATACAGCAGTAAGGAGTGTTGAGGAGTAATATCTAAGAGAAATGACACATTGGGAAGCACATTCTGAGGAGAAGAATGATCTCTAAAGAGAAAATCTGAGGAGAAATACTGTAGTAAGGACTGTTGAGGAGAAATATCTGAGGAGAAATGACCCCTGGCAAGCAGATTCTGAGGAGAGGGCAGGACTCTGAGGAGAAAAAAAGTGAAGATAAATACTGTAGTTAGTAGGAGTGTAGAGGAGAAATATCTGATGATAAATGACACGTTGGGAAGCAGGTTCTCAGGAGAAGACAGGCCTATGAAGAGAAAATCTGAGGAGAAATACTGTAGTAAGGACTGTTGAGGAGAAATATCTGAGGAGAAATGACACATTGGGAGCACATTCTGAGGAGAAGACAGGCCTCTGAGGAGAAAGAACTGAAGAGAAATACTGCAGTAAGGAGTGTTGAGGAGGAATGTCTGAGGAGAAATGGCACATTGGGAAGCACATTCTGAGGAGAAGACAGGCCTCTGAGGAGAAAAAAATGAAGAGAAATACTGTAGTTAGGAGTGTAGAGGAGAAATATCTGATGATAAATGACACGTTGGGAAGCAGATTCTGAGGAGAAGACAGGCCTCTGAAGAGAAAATCTGAGGAGAAATACTGTAGTAAGGACTGTTGAAGAGAAATATCTGAGGAGAAATGACCCCCTGGGAAGCAGATTCTGAGGAGAAGACAGGCCTCTGAGGAGAAAAAACTGAAGAGAAATACTGTAGTTAAGAGTGTTGAGGAGAGGGCCTCCCCGGTGTTGCAGCGGTTGAGCGCTGGGTTGCGAAGCTGCCCATAGCCTCTGCAGCACCGTTTTCATCCCCGGCCGCTGGGTGAGGGTCCCACATGGTGCGCAGAACTCTCCTGCCACCCACTGCTCCCCTCAGCTGTGTACTTCGGTCCTTCTGCCTGTTCTGCTCCCTGCTCTGCCTCTGGTGAATTCTCTCGCCCTCCTGAGCTTCTGACTGTACCCAGTGCTTGTATGTATAAATAAATAAATTAATATTAAAAAAAATAAAGAACAAAACGTTACATTAAAAAAAAAGAGTTCTGAGGAGAAATATCTGATGATAAATGACACATTGGGGAGCAGATTCTGAAGAGAAGACAGGTCTCTAGGAGAAAATCTGAGGAGGAATACTGCAGTAAGGAGTGTTGAGGAGGAATATCTGAGGAGAATTGACACCCTAGGAAGCAGATTCTGAGGAGAAGACAGGCCTCTGGAGAGAAAATCTGAGGAGAAATACTGTAGTAAGGACTGTTGAGGAGAAATACCTGAGGAGAAATGCCACATTGTGAAGCACAAACTGAGGAGAAGACAGGCCTCTGAGGAGAAAAAACTGAAGAGAAATACTGTAGTTTGGAGTGTAGAGGAGAAATATCTGAGGAGAAATGACACGTTGGGAAGCAGATTCTGAAGAGAAGACAGGCTTCTGAGGAGAAAATCTGAGGAGGAATATCTGAGGAGAAATGACACCGTAGGAAGCAGATTCTGAGGAGAAGGCAGGCCTCTGAGGAGAAAAATCTGAGGAGAAATACTGCAGTAAGGATTATTGAGGAGAAGCGTCTGATGAGTAATGACACGTTGTGAAGCACAAACTGAGAAGGCAGGCCTCTGAGGAGATACAACTGAGGAGAAATACTGTAGTTAGGAGTGTTGAGGAGAAATAACAGGTGAGAAATGACATGTTTGGAAGCACAAACTGAGGAGAAGACAGGCCTCTGAGGAGAAAAAACTGAGGAGAAATACTGCAGTAAGGAGTGTTGAGGAGGAATATCTGAGGAGAAATGACCCCCTGAAAAGCAGATTCTGAGAAGACAGGCCTCTGAGGAGAAAAAACTGAAGAGAAATACTGTAGTTAGGAGTGTAGAGGAGAAATATCTGAGGAGAAATGACACGTTGGGAAGCAGATTCTGAAGAGAAGACAGGCCTCTGAGGAGAAAATCTGAGGAGGAATACTGCAGTAACAAATATTGAGGAGAAATATCTGAGGAGAAATGACACCGTAGGAAGTAGATTCTGAGGAGAAGGCAGGCCTCTGAGGAGAAAAATCTGAGGAGAAATACTGTAGTAAGGAGTGTTGAGGAGAAATATCAGGTGAGAAATGACACGTTGGGAAGCACAAACTGAGGAGAAGACAGGCCTCTGAAGAGAAAATCTGAGGAGAAATACTGTAGTAAGGACTGTTGAGGAGAAATATCTGAGGCGAATTGACACCCTGGGAAACAGATTCTGAGGAGAATACAGGCCTCTGAGGAGATAAATCTGAGAGGAAATCCTGTAGTAAGGAGTGTTGAGCAGAAGTATCTGAGGAGAAATGACATGTTGGGAATTATTCCCATACAGCAGGCTTAATTGCTGCACCTGCCAGAAAAAATGTTCTAGAAAAAATATCTAGAACAATTGGTGAGGAGGGGATGTCCCAGCAGTGGCTGCAGTATTGTTCAGGACGAGACCCACCTTTAGGTGCATTTATTTATTTATATTGTTTTAGGGTCTTCCCTGTCCTTAAAGCCCATCTCTTTTTTATCCTTCTTTTCTTACATCCTTGTTCATTTCTGTTTAGTTATTGGTTTCTCCCCTCAGGCGTGGACCCCGTAGTGCTCCCACACCATAGCAGCCGTGACCCATCACCATAATCCCTTGTTCTCTTCCCTCCCCTTGGTGATCCCCCTCCCCACCCCCGCTGGATGCCTCAGCTCTTGGTCAGGCTGCTAGGGTTGTCTTTTTATTTACATATTGTTTAGTTTCTCTATATTTTGCATATAAGTGAAACCATCTGATATTTCTTTCTCCTGCCTTATTGTGGCTAGCATAATTCCTTCCACCTTCATCCATATTGCCACAAGTGGCATGGGTTTGTGTTTTTTTAATTGCTGAATAATATTCCATTGTGTATTTGTACCACAACATTTTGATCCATTCATCTGTTTTATTGCATTGTTGCATTGTTCCATATAGTGGCTATTGAATATAGTGCTGCAATAAACATAGGAGTTCAGGTTTCCTGTTTTTTTTTTTTTTTGTCCCTTGGGTAGATTCCTAGGAGTGGACTCACTGGATCATGTGTAGACCCATTTTCAGTGTTCTGAGGAAGCTCCACACAGCTGCCCATAGTGGCTGGACCACTTTCCCTTCCTACCAGCAGTGTAGGAGTCTCCTTTGTCTCTGCCGCTTCTTCAGCATTTGTTGTTTCCAGTTTTTTTTTTTTTTAATGTAGAGCATTCTTGCTGGAGTGAGGTGGCATCTATGGGGTTTTGATTTGTGTTTCCTTGATATTAGTGATGTTGAACTTTTTTCTGTGCCTGTTGGTCATTTGCATTTCTTCTTTGTAGAAGTGTCTTTTGACTTCTGCCCCTTTTTTGGACTGGATTGTTTGCTTGTTTGTTTTCAGTTGTGTAAACTCTTTGTAAATCTTTGTTTTTTTTTTGTTTTTTATAGAGGCATGTTTTATTTATTTAATTATTTGTTTGTCTGTTTTGTTTCTACATGCACTGGGTACAGTCAGAAGCGCGGGAGGGTGAGAGAATTCACCAGAGCCAGAGCGGGGAGCAGAGCAGGCAGAAGGACCGAAGTACACTGCTGAGGGGAGCAGCGGGCGGCAGGAAGGTCTGCGCGCCATGTGGGACCCTCCTCCGGTGGCCGGGAGCAGTCGGGGATCGAACCGGCGCCGCAGAGGCCGCGGGCAGCTTCGCAACCCAGCGCTCAACCGCTGCGCCACCGGGGAGGCCCCTCTTTGTAAATCTTTGATATCAGTCCCTTATGTGTCATATGGTTTGCAAATATTTTCTCCCATTCAAGGGGGCGTCTCTTTGTTTTGATCACTGTCTCTTGCTGTTCTAAAGATTTTTAGGTTTATGTGTCCACAACTGTTTACATTCTCCTTTGTTTTCCTTGCTTCTGGAGAGGAATCCTCAAAGATGTTTCTGAGGATTTTGTCATTGAGTGTTTGCCTATGTTCCCTTCTATATAGTCTATGATGCCAGGTTTCACATTCAAGTCTTCATCCACTTGTGTTGGTTTGTGTATGGTGTGAGATAGTGGTCTAGTTTCATTATTTTGCATGTTGCAATCCAGTTTTCCAGCACCATTTATTGAAGAGGCTATTCTTGTTCCAATGTCTATTCCTTGCTCCTGTGTCATGGAAGTGTGGTATTATTTCTGGGCATTAAATTAGATTCCATTGGTCTCTGTGTCTGTTTTTTCTGCCAATACTGTTTTATATATATATATATATATATATATATATATATATATATAATAGCTTTGTAGTATTGTTATAGGGCAACCCCGACATGAAATGGGTTGCCTGTGGTTCCTCACCTGCTGCTTAAAAGGGACTTAATGCAGGCACACACACAAGGTTAATAAAAGTTTTATTTACAAAAAGATGGAGAAAATTTGTGAATGTGTCCTACCAGTTCCATTGACCTGGAATCCCAATGGCACGCTAAGAGCTGGTGAAAAGCCAAGAGCTATGAGGCTAAGAGAGAGAGAGAGAGCCAAGGCCCACATGTCTGGTTTTATACCAAACCTGGCTGCTTAACTCCACCCTCAGGTCCCAGCAATCCTCACTTTGGTGATGATGGGATTTGTCATTCCCAGTATCTTGATGGCTTTGGTCTGGAGTGGGGGCGGAGTCCACAAAATCTGTATGGAGTTTTCTCAGGACATCCTTTCCCCCTAACAGTATTGTTTGATGTCTGTGAGTGTAATACCTCCATTATCCCCCCCTTTTTGTCAGAAGAATGTTCACTGCTAAAGGTTTTGTGATCCCATATGAATTTGAACAGTATTGGCTCCATTTCATTGAAGAACACCATTGTAATTTTTATTGGAATTGCGTTGAATCTGCCAATTGCATACACATAGGAAGTCCCACCTAGGTATGCTACTCTTTTCCAATTATGGAATATTCATAAAACAGAGTATTAATAAAAAACATTGGTGTTATTTTTCTATAATTTCTAAAAAGACAAAGTAGGTCTATTCTCTAGAGATAAAGAAGGAATATTTCAGATTGAAAGACAGAGGTGTTTCATCATATAATAGATGACCAATTATTGATCGTATAATAGGATATTCTTCCACCTGTCTGCTGATGGAATGCTAAGTAAGATCAACCTTTTGTCATCTGCCTCATGGTGCCACCAGAGAAAACCATTGCAGTCAAGTGACTTAATGGCAGGATAGTGCCAGTATGTTTTATAAAGGAATCAAAGAGAGGAATTAAGTCAGGAAATTCAAAACGTGAAACTGGAAAACATGAAGTTGATAATAAAGATAGAACCACGTCTCTGGTCACCTGTGTCCGTAAAATCCACAATCCTTGATTGTGGGCTGATCACCTGCTGCTAGACAAGGCAGGGCCAGACCCACTGATCCGTGGATGGTCCTTTCTGAAGCTGGGCCTGGGGTCTGAATTTACCTGGAGAGCAAGGGCACATCGCTGCTGTCCTGGGCGGGCTGGTTCCAATCCCCCTATCTTTGCCTGGCTGGGGAGAGGAAAGGGAGAAACAGAATGTTTCCCAAGGGCTGTCTGCAGTCCTTCCCTCGGTCCTCTCTGCCCTCACAAAAGACAAACTGTTGGGTCACATCATTTATTTACAGCCTCAAAGAGCTCTTCAGTGACTCCCATGTCCTCACTCAGGCTAAAGTCCAAGCTTCCAGACAAGCTTACAAGAGTCTTGCCATCTGCTCCTGCTGTCTCAGGCCTGTGGCCCCACGATGACAACCTCCTTCTCTCTCCCCCACCCCATCCACCTGACCAATTCCACTTCAAGGGTCGTTCTGTAGGAACCCTGCATGATGCCCCCTTGGCCAGGAGTGTGTCAGGTGCCCCTTCCAGGGAAGATTGTGGCATCACAAGCTTCCTGTCACAATTCATGTGTGTCTTTTGAAGTTCCCTGTGTCCCCAATTTCTTGTGAGGGTGTCCTGAGCTGTGGGCTCAGCTCAGCTCGTGTCCCAGGCATCTAGCAGACAGTGGGCACAAGGCAACAACAGGTGAAGGGGTCGTGTCCACCTGTAAAGTCGAGGAGATACTTTCCTTTGTACAGATAAATAAACTGTGGCTCAGGTATTGGAGGAAAAACCTATACCCCGTGGGCCTGCCTGAGCCTAGAACTTTCCATTTCGGCAGAGGGTGTGGTCTTGGTGCCCTTGCCAGTCAGCTCCTCTCTCTTCTTATTCAGTGTAGGTGGAAGCACAGACCTGGCAACTTCTGGGGCGGGGGAAAGTGCTGGAGCAGCCCTATCCACCTCTCTCAACTGTCAGGGGCATCGATGCCTGGAATGACACTGCCAGGCAGGCGCTAATCCCTCGTGGGCAGTGAGAAGATGGTGCGGTTGTTGCACTCCCAGGGTAGAGCTTCTGGCTACGGGGAGGATGAAGGTGCTCAGAGAGTCTGTGAAGCTTCCCTCCAGGCAGTGTCCAGCTCCAGCGGGACCCATGGTGTGATAGACACAGCTGCAGGGCAAACTCCTGTGTGGACCACAGTGCATTTTTACCTTGTCCTATTGAGACATCTGCTCAGAGCCCTAAGAGCTAAACAGTGATCAGACCTTCACGTGCCTGTGGCCCAGGTAAGGACTTCACTCCAAATCTTAAGAGAGCCCTGGCAAAGGAGGATAGGACTCAACGTTGGCGACACCCACCCGATGATCTTGCTGCATCACAACGGTGTGGAAATTCAAAGTGAGATAGAGGTAAATAGTCCATTTTTCCTCCAAAGATGGTGCCAATCTAAAAATTCTAAGATAAATGGGCAAGACTCGAGTGTCTTTACATCTTGGGGGAAATGTTGGTGAGGATGTCCATTTTGTAGGTCAGTACTCAATTTCATTTCAACATTGCTCAAATGGGTTGAGACTACAACATATTGTCGCTATCGTTGCTACTTTGAAAGTCACACCGTCAAAAACAATAAAGGTCACGGATAGACATTGCAGTAGTTGTCTGCTATGTATTAGTGACTTACTTGCATTGACAGTTGACAAAATTCATTGATAGGGTAGCTTTTTAGCAAAAAATAAAATTCCCTTTTTAAAAAAATGGGATTTAAATATTTTGGCATTCTTTGGCTCCTCATATGACTCTTGCTATTCCCACTGTTTTTTCTTTCTTCCGTTTCTTGAGCCTTAGCACCCTTTTCTTTTATGATGCTTCTGACCTTGTATGGTTGCAAGCTTACCCAGAAATAGACTCACTGTTGAACTACCACAGATGAATCAATATAAATTTTGATATGCCCATCTTTCTTGTCAATTATGGAACCTCCACTGAAATAATCAGGTTTTCAGATCTTGGATGAGACAGAAAATGAAAGTGGTCTGTCTGGTAGTGTTATCTACCAGGGAGAGGGACATCCCAGGCCCTGCAAACCTTCTGGCTCTAAATAGGTTCTGCCATCTGCCACATCAACACAAAACATATGAGACTTTAACGAAAAGGAACTTTAATACAATTAGTAAACATACAGGACAGGCAAAGCATATAGTTTTTAAATCCAGCACCCAAAGTCACCCGTTGCCCGTGGGTCAAAGTCCACCCAAGCAGGCTTGGCCTAGAGCAAGGTCCTAAAGCTCCACAAGTCTAAAGCATCTTCCAGCAGGGACCCACAGACAAGGATCAGAAACCACCAGACAAGTCTGGGAGGAAAAGAGCAAAATCAAAATCAAGACAAAAACTGCCATTGTCACCACCCCATGAGTCTCACCCACATGTGTGTCAATCATCCATGACCAAAAGGCAAACACTGTTCTTCATGTGTCTCTCGGCTCCCTGTGCCTCCTCCGGGACTTCTGGCTCCATCCTGCTCCCTTCTTTCTCAGTCTCCTCTGCAGCTTCTTCTTGCACTCTCAGCTCCACCCTCCTTTGGGTGGGCAGGCAACCTGGAAACTCCCCCTTTCCTGGGACCACCCTGTTACAGTAGGACACTAGATTTATATTGATTTGTGACAAGTTGACTTGGAACACAGGAATTTCATTCTATTATGTTCTATATTTCTTTTTCTAAAGGCAATGAACTAGTCACAGGAAGGTTTTATCAGCTATTTCAAATTTTGTTTTATGAAATGTCATTGCTCCATTCAAATTTTGTCTTTTTCTTCCCATAATTCTGTTCAACTTTCAGCCCCCTTGTATTGTTTATTTTGTAAAATTTTTATTATTTATGCATACAAGATGGAGTTGTAGGCCAGAGATGCAGAGATACTCTGCTGAGGTTAGCAGTGGGCGAGACTGGAGAGGTCTACTGCACCATGTGGGCCAGCTCCCAGGCTGGGCATGGAACTCATGCCACAGTGTCTGCCAGTAGCTTGATAATGCTGAGACTTACCCCTTGCACCATGAGGGAGGCCCCAGACATCTATGGAAAGCTGGAAGGGTCTGGACTTTGAATTAGTGCCTTATTATTTTCATCATTTTTAATTTTTACCTATAACTATATGAAGCTTGTTGATTAAGTGCAATAAATATTTAAAAAATTATAAAGGTTAAAATGTGCTCATTTGGACCAAACAAATGAGCAGGAGACTTGGTTCAAACTAAAAAATTGAAAAGGCCCTTGATGGAATTAAAGATGATGAGGCTCAGTATGGGGGGGTTTCT
>NW_023601851.1:8278957-8386473 GCF_014898055.3 Talpa occidentalis | reverse complement strand
ATGGAGAAGCGACCTGGGAAACTCCTGGGTGTGCTGCTGAAACAGGGTCTGGGGAACATTTCCCAGAGTGAACCCCAGGACCTCGCACTCCAAAAACCCCATCACCCCCACTCTATTCCCCCGAGGCCCACGGAAAAAACCCGCAGTTCTGGAAGGACACTAGAAAGATCTCTGGCGCCCCCTAGTGCCCAGAACAAAATCACCACCTTCTGATTGTGGGAAGCCAGGGACCCCAAAAACCCCCTCAGGCGCTGAGAGGGGCTGGGCGGTGCCTACGGGGTATGAAGGGAAACCAGGCGTGGAGCAGAGACCCATCCTGGGGCTGAGAGCCAGACGCAGGACCCGGTTTGGGACGTGTCCTAGCAGCGGGCACTGCACAGGGTGACAGCCAGCGTTGGACCTGACAGCCCTGGAAATGAAACCTAGAGCGCAGCATTCGCGGGTGGGATCCATACAGCTGTGGGCACAGCGCCAGGTGAACGCGCTGCAGACACAGCACCCGGCTTGAACGACAGCCCCTGTGTTGAGGTGCCCCCCCCCTTTCTCAGAGAACCACTGGGGAAAAGCACAGGTCACCAAATGCAGGTCTCTGGCGCCACCCAGTGACCAGAACAAAACCACCGACGAGCTGATTCCCTGCTGGAACTGAGTAAACACAGAGGGCGGGAACCAAGGGGCAGAGCCCAGAAACAGGGCATCAGCGCCCTGGTGGCGTTTTGGCTCGCGGTGCTGGACTCGGTCCGGTGAACAGATGTCAGCAGGTTGACTCTGTGTTGAGGACTCTCCTGGCCAACTATATGGATCTTAAGTATCTGTGCACTTCTGCTATCTGCTGGAGGTGTGGGGGGTGTCATTCTCAAATACAACCCCAAGACCAAGGGATGACTATAAAGTTTCTGGGGGCTAAAAAGTCATACATGGATTTTCCACCGCCCGGAATCAGCACCCCAACCCCATGTTGCTTAAGGGCCAGTCAACAGTAAAGAAAAAAACAATCATGAGAGCTGAAAATACATGTGGTTCTGCTGGCAGGACAATCACAGACACTGCTACTACAACTGTAATTTGATGCCACCATTAAATAAATGCTAAATTTCAATTAGAATTAGGGAAAATCAAGATGCATTTTACCTCTTCCCTGATTCCATACTCCCGTCTAATTGAAGGATAAAGGGCTGAGTTCAGTGAACAGGGAGTGTTCAAGGTGGGGAATCTGAGCAGGTTGGAGACCAATTCCAGCTAGATGTTGTGTCAGGGATCTCAGCAGGAGAGGACCACCTTGGTGAAGTTTTTCAGAGGGCTGAGGGGAAGTGGAGCCAGATAGGAGTGAGGAAGACACAGACACCGTCTCTCGTGCAAGTATCTCCTCCTGAGGGTCTCAGCAGGTCTTTTTTTATACCTTAAGGCCAGCGGTGAGATGATATCAGCATAAGCATCAAAGCAGAACAGAGACCATCATTACATATTTTCTCATGAACATACAAAGACCCTCTTGATCTCATATCACAAAAGGACACTTCCTAATCAGATTAAAAAATCTACAGGGACAATGACTTCCCTAGGTACAACACTTTTTCTAACGTTATCCATTGTCTAAGACAGTACAATGTTCAGTAACAATCAATCACCCTGTCAAACCTTCCTAATTTCAGAGTGGACATGAAAGTCCATTGTTATGCTATATTACTAAAATCAACCATCCCCTAGTACTCAATTCCTCTAGCCCATTATCAATTACTTCAAAGTGATCTAAAGTAACTCATCAATACTGTTTAGTTCTACAGAAATCTAACTTTCAACTAGAAATACCGAACCTCCACACAACCTGCACACTGTTAACTTTTCACATACACCAGGAGATGTACTGTTGCCGCAAACAGGTACCCCCCGGGTTAGGCTATGGTTTCCAAGCACAGCTGGTTCAGAGCAGCTTGTTCTCCATAGTTCTCGGGGCGAAAACATTTCTTTCCTAACTATATCTTTAACAATTTTTACTTCCTTTGTGACAGTTCATGCGAAAGAACAATAAACCAATTGTCACCTGGGTCCAAATTAGGTTTTCACAGGCCAATGAATAACTAACTTACTTCAGCATTAACCAGGAACAAAGAGGAGAGCTTTAGCAGGCTTTGCCATGGAGACTCCCTAGTTCAGATCTTCTTTGGGAAGTGCAAGAACTCCTGTCTCTGGGAAGTACAACTTTCCCTCTTCAGGGGAGCACAGAGACTCCCCACTTTTCGAAGTCTCCCCTAATGCCCTGACGATGTCAAGAGAGAGCCTGAGTGGTGCAAGCCACAGAGCAGGCTGGGAAGGATGAGACCAAGCGATAGAATAAAGAGGGCTGCCTTCACTTCCTCATGCAAAGAGGAGGATACCAATGTACAGAAATGTCCGGAAAAACAGGTCCGGAGACCCATGTCCGAGGCCTCAGTTCCAATGAACGAAAGCAAGAAGTCATTGTAAACAGGTGGGGGACATACTTGGAGGTCACAGGCCAGCTGATGAGAGAGAAAACCCAGGAGAGTTCTGAGGACAGAGCAGGGAGGCTCAGGACAGCTGAGAACAAAGACTGACACAGCTGAGGGAGGTCCACTCCTGCTGGGCTCTTCCCAGGGATGTCCTTCATAAACGCTCTGGTGCAGTGGCACGCGATAAAATGTTACTGTGATTAAGAAAGACAAACTCACGTCATCTGCGGTAACAAGGATGGAACTGGAAGGCTACACTAGCCGATGTAAGTCAGAAGGAAGAAGATAAATACCGGACAGTCTCACTGATATGTGGAATATAGAGAAACCAAAAAAAAAAAAAATCAAGAAAAAGACAAAACTAGCAAACTGACCACAGAGCTGAGGTACAGACCAAAGGAAGGAGAGTGAGGGGGGTTAGACAGGAGAGGAAACACAATGATGGTTCACTGGTGATTTGGTAGTGGGAAGGCTATGGGGACTACTAAAGGAAAAGAAATGCTCTGGTGCTGAGTGAGGCCTGGAGGCAGGGCATCTGAGAGCTGAGAGGAGATAAGAGGCTGCCTACACAGAAAAGCCTTCATGACTGATGCCTGAGGGGAAAGTGTGTGCAGGGGCCTTGGTTAGGGGACTGACAGAAAGGGTGATGTGGCAGGCAACGAATACTTGAAGACTGCAGGTTTGGGAAAATCACAACTGGAAAGCAACAAAAAGGGAAGATGTGTTCCAAGGTCCACCCAGGTATTGTGGCACTCCATATAAAGTTGGTATTAAAATTCTACTAGAAAACGCCAACAGCTTGATAGCTTTGATATGCTCTAGAAGTGAATCAGCCAGACTTTTGAAAGTTCCTGTAAGAATTCCTCCCTCATTCTTTCTCATGTGCCATCCCCCTCATACAAGCTGTTCTCAGAACACAGATAAAGGCCCGTCAGCCAGTGAGGAGCCATATTCCAGACATCTCATGTAATGCTTACTTTTCTCCAGAACCTTCCATGTCTTAGATGTGCCTTTCATCTGTCTCCCCCTTATCCATTTACCCTTGGCATGGACTCCAGGTCAGCTCCTTCCCTCTAGCACCCATGCTGCCTCCCATCACCTCCAGCAATCCTCTTTTCTCATCCCTTCCCTCCCACTGCTTCTTCTCTAATGCATATAGTTCTAGCACTTCAGAGCCAGACTGATTCACAGCTGCTCTTCCAGGTACTCTTTGGTTCCTGAGGAAACCTAAATGTCAGGTCCAGATTCCTTAGCCCAGCACACTGAAGATTGACCGACTTCTCCAGGCTCCCCTGCGAACTCCCCACATACCAGGTGAGCAGCCTCAGAAGACCAAGAAAGACTAGGTCACAGGTCTTGTTACCACCAATAATCTCATTAGTTACTGTTCCTGCTGGTCCTTGATGATGGGGTCCCGAGTGATTCACCAGGCCCAAGGCAGTCTCAAATAGCCCTTGTCTGATTTCCACCCCTCAGTGTGCTCTAAAAGGATATTAGAACTTGGGGGAATTCAAGACCGAGGACTGCTAAGCGTCCGCAGAATTTGTGGACATAGTCCCTATCAGCTGCTGTTATTAAGGACCCCTTGATGTTCTTGACAATTGTCCAGTATATCCTTCTTTCAAAGCATTGATTGCCAGTGTGCACAGGTCAGAGACAATGGGACTGACATACATAGATGTTCTAGAACATAATTCTGGAGTTGAACCCCCATCAAATTTGAGCACAAATATTGATCAAGAAATGAATTAGCGCCTCCCCGGTGGCACAGTGGTTGAGCGCTGGGCTGCGAAGCTGCTGTCGCCTCTGCAGCGCCGGTTCAACCCCCGGCAACCAGCAAGGGTCCCACATGGCGCGCAGACCTCTCCTGCCACCCGCTGCTCCCCTCAGCAGTGTAGTGCGGTCCTTCTGCCTGCTCTGCTCCCTGCTCTGGCTCTGGTGAGTTCTCTCAACCTCCCGCGCTTCTGACTGTACCCAGTGCTTCTATAAATAAATAAATAAATCTTCACCAAAAAAAAAAGAGTCTGCCCATCTCTTCTGAAAAAAAAAAAAAGTGATGAAAAGATTATGTATGAATGAAATTAAGATGTGATGCTACTATACAATTTACAAACATGATCAGGAGGAGAAAACAACAGAATTAAAACATACAGATGAATGACAGACATTGAGAATCTGTTTGAGAAAAATCTCATAGTTTTGAGGACAAAAATACAAATTAATTACAGACATAAAATGAAATTGTAATTAGTGAGCATAACCAATGGAAATTCAACATAAAAAATGTTGTTGTGCATTTACAGAAGAAAACAAAAAGCAAAGAGAAAACACTAGATAGATGACTGATTGATGATAGAGGGATGGATGTATAGATCAATCAATCGATCAATTGTAGGTCAATTGATAAACAAAGACAAGAGATATAGATGAATGTGGTAAAGTTTCTAAACAAAAGTTTTAGAAAGAATCTTCTAAAATTCTAGAGATCTTTCAGAAAATTGTGTTCCCTTGTAAAGAAACACATAAAGTCACACCTTCTTGTTAATATTAGATGCAGGACTCCCTCGTGGCGCATGGGCATAAGACACAACCTATGAAGCTATCTGCTGTCATGCATCACAAGTTCGATCTCTGGCCAGGGAGCTTCCCATATGGTTTAGCAGACCTCTCCTGCCCCTCTGCTGCTCCCCTCAGCAATGTATTTCATCAGCCTGCCTGTTCTGTTTCCCACTCTGTCTCTGGGGAATCCTCTCACCCCTTGAGCTTCTGGCCTGTACCCCAGCTCTTATGGACATGTTTCATTTTGTGGCTTCGATGGGAATTCTTTGTGAAAGTTGAATTTGACCTGAAACAAGAAAAAAGAACCTGCTGCTTTGTTTGTAGGGTTCCAGAGACATCCAAAGAGGGTGAGGAAGCTTGCCTCCATTGGCAGGACTAGACAACTGGGAAAAAAAAAAAGTTCTGGTAACCTGGAGAATAGGAAACTCCAGGCGGAAACCAACTTTGTTTCTGAAGCCTACACGGACTAGATGTCAAGAGTTCACTCTGATCTTATATGGAGTTTTCCAGCAAAGTTAGCTAGAATTGCTGTTTGGTTACTCTGCTGTGTGATTTTATGCAAAAATAAGTAAATTGGTCTGAGAGTAGTTTTAGTTTGCAAATATTTTGCTGTACTATTGTATAAAATTGGGTCAAGGTGGAGAAAACTTGTTTTTAGAAAAGTTAAACCAGACCTCCCTGGTGGCATAGGGTGTTAAAGACACCATTATCAAACTATTGCCAGCCACTGAAGCATGAGTTTGATCCCCAGCTGGCCAGGGAGCTATCCACATGGCACAGCAGACCTCTTCTGCCTTGCCTGCTGCTCCCCTCAGCAGTGTATTTCAGTAGATCTTCTTGTTCTGCCCCCCACTCTCTCTGGTGAATCTTCTCATCCCCACCGTCATGGACTGAGTAATTTCCAGGAATGAAGGACTATCATACTAGACACGCACGGGCAATACTGGTGGCTGATTGTTATTCTCTAGCATACACTAAACTCCTGAGATTGGGGTTTAAAATACAAAAAAATAGGGGGAGTCTAGAGGAAAACTTGTGCCTATAGATACTTATATACAACATTTTATTTACTTTTAAATTCTTGAATTACAATTGCTTTGGTCTAACAACTGTTGAGCAACATCTCATTCCTACTTCCTCAGGGCAGTGGAGCAGCATTTTATGACAGCAACACCAAGCCCTAGGCCCTTGGTCATAGATTACTGTCCATCGCAAGGGCCAACTTGGCTGGGACCTTAAAACACTGAACATGGGGGCCCACCTGGAGGCGCAAGGGCTTAAGGCACAACCTATGAAGCTGTCTGCAGCCACCGCAGCAGGAGTTGGATACCCAGGTAGGCCAGGGAGCTTCCTACATGGTGCAACAGACCTCTCCTGACTCACCCACTGTTCCCCTCAGTGGTGTACTCCGGTCAATCTGCATGTTCTGTCCCACACTCTGTCTCTGATGAATCCTTTCTCTCACACAAACACCCCCACACCTCTGGCCTGTATTCCAGCTCTTGTATGCATAAATAAATACATATTAAAAAAAAAACACTGAACATGGGGGAGAGGGTATGTTACTGTTTCATTACCTACAGGACCACTTTGGATTCCAGCAGAAAAGGACCCATCTTATTCCAGAGCTCCAGCCATTAGCCATCTAGCTGCCACCTGGGATGCCACCTATGTAGGCCAACAGGAGGAACGAGGACCCTTCCCACTGACTGTGCTGTTCTCAGGAACCTCAGATAAAGACTCGATGCCCTTCAGGCTGCTGTACTCTGACATGATGGACATCATGTCAAACCCCCTAGACACCACCAACTCTGTTGTGTTTTGTTGTGACACTGTTCTACTAAACTCCTATTCTGATGTCACGGACCTTGGAGACAAACTATAAGGACAACAGACGGTAAAGTTGTCAAGAGATCAGCTAAACACTGTACAGACCCAACTGTCTTAGCCCTGTGACTGGACCTGTACATCCATCTGTGTAACTCCATTTGTATATAATCAGACTCAGGCTACATGGAAACATATTAAGCTACAATTTCAAGGAAATGTAAATATGTCTGAGCAAACGCAACACTTGCAACAAAATACACAGGGGACATTTGTTAAATGCTTATCAGCAGTAGGAGGGAAATATGTTGTAAATTTAATGATGGGGGTTAGCCAATTTAAATAAACTGAACTATGTAAAAGCTTTGGGAATTATCTTCATGTTAATTGCACTAATCCTTATTTTTGCATATCTGTTACTTTAAATTCTCTTCTACAAAAGTAAAGGAAGAAGCATGTGGGAGTGAAAACAACTGAATGTTGCTGCCATAGTCATTGTCAAGGCTACACTAAAAAACATAACAAAAAAAAAGGGACCTCCTTGCTGGTGCAAGGGGTTGAGACGCAACCTATGAAGCTGTCCAAAGCCAGTGAACACGAGTTTGATTTCCACCCAGGGGGTTACCCACATGGCACTGCAGACCTCTCCAGACACCCCGCTGCTCCCCTCAGCAGTGTATTTCCATTAGTCCACCTGTTCTGTTCTCCAATCTGGTGAATTCTCTCATTCTCCCACACTTCTGGCCTGTACCCCAGTTCTTGTATGCATAAATAAATAAATCTTTTTTTTTTAAAAATGGGGGAAGATGTGGAGACCCCTATGGCATAAAGTGCTGAGGCAAGGAAACTATCACGGTCATGGCTGAAAGACTGAGCATGGCTAAAAGATGGATCAGCCCGGGTCAGAAGATTGGCCCTCCTACAGATCAGCATGTTGTGTCAGCGAAACCAGGCCTGTGAGAGAAACTAGATTAGAAGAGAGAACAGAATAATCTGATAATGCAGAACCTTGGCTGTGCATGTGTGCCAGAATAATGCTGAATACTAAGGAACAAAAGAATAATCCACTGTTTTGTAACTAACCTAGGAGGTGGTCTTTCTCCATAAATCTGAGTTGTTCTGGGTGCTCTGGACGACTGAGCCAGAATGAGAAGCCTTGCATCCCCTGTGTATGTTTTATTCTCCCTGTTGTTTGCTTTCTATTTAGTTCTATGTATTGAGACATTGTGCCACTGGTGTTGGTGAGCATCTCTTTGGAGTGCTCCTCTAGGGGTGTCGGAAACTGTTCACCAGACTGAGACTAGCACTGGTAGGCCAAAACTCCACCAGAGTGTTGATGCTGTGTTGCTGGGCACTGTCCCTTACAGTTCCCTCCCTCTGTATTTACTTAGTTCCAACAGGGAATCACTTAGTTGGTGATTTTGTTCTGGTCATGAGGTGGCACCAGAGACTTGTCCTTGCTGACCTTTGCTTTTTCCGAGTGGTTCTTGGCTGGCCTTAGGCTATTTGTAGTTCTCCGTGGAGTCCTTGTCTTCCTCTGATGGCGCCCGGAGCCACTCGATCACCTCTGTGGTGATTTCATCACCGTTCTCCACAGT
The DNA here is from genome assembly GCF_014898055.3 of Talpa occidentalis. NCBI lineage: Eukaryota > Metazoa > Chordata > Mammalia > Eulipotyphla > Talpidae > Talpa > Talpa occidentalis. The sequence goes on along the minus strand of NW_023601851.1, from coordinate 8,378,021 downwards.
TCCCATTTGTGGGGTGAGGTGCCTGAAATAGTTCCTCTCTACTCAGTGTCCCACTTGATCTGTAGTTTGTTCTTGCTGTTTTTTTTTTCTTCCCTTCTTTCCATTGGTCAGAGAGTGCCTACTCAGTGGGTGGAGGAGGTAGCAGGGTTCTGACTCTTTCCCTATTTTTTAAAAAAAGAAATAATAAAACTTCTCTTTGGCAGAGACTAAAAGTCTCTCTCTTGTGGGGAAACTCACTGTGTATGTGAAAGGGGGAATCTGGTGAAACTTTTCTCAGACGTGACCCAAGAACTCCAACTGTGACCCCAACACCTCTCCAAAATATCACTCCTCACCAATGTCAATGTTACAAAAACAAGCAAAGTCAGAGAAACAGTCAGCAAGAGGCACATCAAAGAGAAATGGCTGTAACTGAATGAGGCAATATGGATTATGGAACATAAAATGTACATTAGGAAAACTAATGAAATTAAGCATGGAGTTTGGTAATTGTGTCAATATTGCTTCATTAGCTGTAAAAAAATACAAAAAAAATTCATGTAAGATGTTAAAGTGGAAATGGTGTGGGATAAATAAGAACTGTACTATCTTTGCAACTTTTCTGTAAATTTAACAGTATTCATTAAATGTTATATATTTTTTTAATGTCCTCAATACTAAATAGGTTGTAAAAGGAAAAAACGATCTACTTTCCTGTTCCCCCAGGTTTTGTTATCCAGAGGCTGGAGAGAGGGATTCTGGGGAGCAAAGCTGGAAACCTCACACCCAGGGCATTCCCCCGAGTCTCCTCTCCTCTGAGTCCTGCTTCTCTGAATCCTCACAGAGCATCTCACCACCAGGATGCCGCCCTCCAGGACCCCCTACTCTTCCCATTTCAGAACCGGTCGTGTCCGTGCAGCTCCACCAGAATCCGAAACACTCCACCAGAATCGGGAAACAGTCAGACAACCCTTTTTATACCAGGGTTGCCCTGTAAAAGTTTGGCTCAGCAAAGAAAGGGGGAGCCAAGATAAACTTTCTCAAAGGAAGGGAAAATTCATTGCACCCCCGGTGAGCTTTGGGTCCCAAGAAGGGGGGGGGTCCCTGAAGTCGTGCCCGTTGTGGGGGAGATGTCATTTTATAGGGTGAGGAGAGGTTAGGCAGGAAAACTGGGTTGGCGGGGGAGGGGGACAGGTTTAGGGGGAGCAAAGTTGTTTTTTCGTGGAGCCGAGTTGTTTTCTCCTGCTTATGGCTTCAGTTTCGGTTTGATGGAATCAGGGGTACTGGTGTCAGGACCATCTTGTTGTTTGTATGTGGGCTTCCTCATTCCTGGTCCTTGCATCAACCTTTCATACCAGCCTTTTTGTTGAAAAGGGCCAATGGTTCTTTCTTTGGCTACTTTCTGCTGGACAGCAGCGAAGACCAGGGTGGGGGCTCAGGGCTGGTTATGAGATAGTCTTTGCAGGGACGCAAGGATATGGGTGGAGAAGGAGTTGGTTAAAGGTGGTATGGGACAGTTATTGGATCCGGTGTTGGATGAAACAGAGTAAGCATGGGGCAAAAAGAAAAAAATGAGGAGATTAGGATAAGAGGCCCTATGAGTGGTAATACTTTGCCTGAGGCTGTGTTGATCTGAAATTGCCAGGCATAGACAGAAGAAAGGGAAGTGGCTTGAAGAGATGGGATTAGAAACAGAGGAAGGAGAGGAGCTTCCCAGGTGGTGCAGCGGTGGACGGTTGAGCGCTGGATTGCCAAGCTGCCCGCAGCCTCTACAGCACCGGTTCAATTCCTGGCCTCAAGGCGAGGGTCCCACAAGGCGGGCAGACCTCTCATGCCGCCCACTGCTCCCCTCAGCAATGTGCTTCGTCAAGTCTGCCAGTTCTGCTTTTCGCTTTGTCTCTGGTGAGTTCTCTGTGCTTCTCCTGTGCTTCTGACTATACCCAGTGCTTGCATAAATAAATCTTAAAAAAAAAAAAAACAGAGGAAGGTGAATCAGAGGGCCTCTACTTTACAGGCTGAGTGGGATGTGGACCGGGGGCGCAGTGATGTGTACCCGAGTTGGGCCCATGTGCCCGCATGCATACTGCTTGTCCACAGGGACCGGTTTGACCCTGGACAGCTGATGCCAGGACGTGTTGCCCAAGACCTTGACAGCCGTTGGTGTACTCAGGATGATTGTGTGTGGACCCATCCACTTTGGCGGAAGTTGTTTTGGAGAGATGGCTTTCAGAAGAACCTGGTCTCCAGGGCAGAGCAGGTTGACAGGTGCATCAGGGGACAGAAGCACAGGTTGTGGCAGACAACAGTCTGGGTATTCTTGGAGCAGCTGTCTGAGCAAAGAGAAGTATGGAAAATATCCAGCCAATGTGTCGGTTGGACGGGGAGTTCATGGTTAGTAAGAAGAGGTCTGCCATACATCCATTCAAGGCGGGGTCAGGAACAAGGGGCCACAGGGAGTGGCTCGGAGGTGCTCTAAAGCCAGTGTGAGCAGCTCTACCCAGGATTTACGCAGCTCAGTGGAGAGTTTGGTTAGGTGATCTCTGGTCAGACCATTCACCCGATCTACCTTACCAGAGGATTGCGGTCCGGAGGGAATGTGTAGTTTCCATGTGATGCCCAGGGAGGAGACCTGTGGAGTAATCTTTGAGATAAAGGCGGGTCCATTGTCCGACTGGTGATGGTGTCCACCATAGTAAGAAGTGGGTGTTATCTGCGTTAGGGAGTGGGACACCCTTGAGGCCTGGCATGATTGAGAGTTGAGGATTGGGAGAGGGAGATGAGATAAGAGGGTCTTTGACAAAGAGAGTAGAATCTAACAGACAAGAGGGTGATGGAGGGGAGAGAGCCTGTTGAATGAGCAGGCCCTTGAGCCTAGGTGGAGAACTAACGTTTACTGGTTGGCCCAGTGTGGGTTTTAAGGCCTGTCTAGGGAGACAAGCAGCTGCCACAAGTGCACGCATGCAGGGCAGCCATCCTCTTTCAGTGGGATCCATTTTTTTAGAAAAATAAGCAACTGTTTGCTGGACTGGCCCAGGTTGGTCCAGAATCTCTAGAGCAATGCCCTGTTGCTCATCTGTCCATAACAGGAATGGCTTTCCCGGGTCTGGGGGAGAGAAGGCTCATCTCAGAGAGCGTTGTATGGATAAAGCAGAAAAAACGGGGTGTACAAACAAAGAAAAGCTTAATCATGATCACTGGGCCTACTAGGGGCAGCATCCATGGCAGTAAGGGAGAGCTTGTCCACGTTTGGTTGTACTGGCCCCAGCTTCGGCTGACAAAGTATCGATCAGAGGGGGCTTTGCTGGTCAGATGAGCAAGCACATGAATGTGTTGAAAGAGGGGGAGACACCTGAGTACACACGGATTCTCACCAAAATCTCCCTCTCAGACATTCAACACTTTATTTTGCTTTCTTCCTTATGCAATTTCATTTTACTCATCCTGCTTTACATTATCTTAAGGCCCTTCAGAATATCCCTCTTTCATACATTTCTTTTTTCAAACACACATACCTCACCTCACTTGCATTTACCAGACTTAGCTAAATCTTAGTTTTAGAAGAGAATTGAACACCATCTAAACAATGATGAAAAAAACACAAATTTAAGGTAGATAGCCCCTGTAGCTTTTCGTTCCTGTACCCAGTGATTTAATTGGCAGAGACTGGTGTCCCAAGCCTGCATCTGTTGGGTGATATTAATGTTTCCAATTTGGCTAAGGTCACACTGTGGGGTTTGAATCCAGGGAGGAGGAGGGGTGGGTGGCCATCTGGAGAGGATTTTTAAAAGGAGAAATTCCAGCTGGGCTGACACTGTGTAAGAATCCCAAGCTGCAAAACCCTCCTGCACGTACTCCATGACAAGCTGCAGCTTCGGCCCAGGGGACACTGGACACCTAGGTGTGCTCTCTGGGGGACTGAGATTGATCATAGCCTAGGCTTCACTGAGCAGGAAGATGTGCGGATTTTCCAGCTGAGCAGGTCGTGGTCGAGTAGGGCTGCTCTGTGAATAACCTCTGCCCACCTTGGAGAGTCCCATTTGGATTCTAATATACTGGTCCCCGAGTCTTTCTTAAGGGGACCTAGAGAGCCTCTCTATCTGCTCCTTGGAATCTGCATGTTTTACCACCTGGGGACAAGCCTTTGCAAGAGCTCCTGCATCCTCTGCACCATCCGTGTGCCCAGGGGTGAGCAGCAGGTCTCTCCTACCAAGGGGGCAGAACCTAAGATGGGTGAGAGAGTTCCAGGGTTCCCCGCCTCTGGCCCTGGGGCCACTGGAGGCTCTGCGCACACAGCCCCACACCCCTCTCCTGATCCTGTACCTGCTCACCTCTCCCCAACCCTTCCACACCATACCCGTCACCCACTCTTCTCCCCTCCAGGTGCTTCACCAGTTTTGTTGCCCGCCTGGCCCTTCACCTGCTCTGCTCCAGGGACGTCTGTGCTCCAGGGACATCTGTGCTGCCCAGACTTCTGTGCTGCAGTCCTGTGAGTCTCATGCTGCTCCTGGCCCCTCTGACTGGGACCAGCCCCTGGGCCTCTCCAGAGCCTCAACCTTCCCTGGTGTACTCCTGTTCCCCATGGCCACTGAGTGGTAGTGCTTTGGGGGTGGGTGTCTTCTGCCAGCTATGGCGCTATTTTCAATCTTTGTTGCTCTCCAGTTCCAATGCTGCACAGCAGCAACAAAATTCCAGGATAATTTCTAATACTGTATCTCTGGCCCTGATGATTGCTGAAGGGGCCACTGCACTGGAAGGCCAGCCACGTATTGGGAGACATCTTAGGGCGTTGCTGCAGGGCTGGGGAGCTGGACAGATTGTGTTGGCCCTGCTTTCCTGGTCCCTCTCCAGCTGGGGGCCTGTCTCAGTGGTGCTGCCGTGCTCCCCAGCGTCCTCCAGCTGGAGGATTGACACCGAGGTGCTGCTGTGCTTCCCGGCATCCTCCTGCTGGGGTCCAGCCACAGAGGTGCTGGTGTCCCCCAGGCATCCTCCAGCTCTGGGCCTAGCATGGAGGGTCTGCCCTTTGGGGTGTCCTCTAGCAGGGGGCCTGGCCCTGTGGCAGTGGTGTGCTCCTGGGCATCCTCCAGCTCAGGGACCTGGCGGAGATGACCCTGTTGCCCGGGGTGGCATCCTTTCCCCTCTTTTGGACTTCTGCTTTTGCAGGATACCTGGCCTTTGGGCATTCCCCAAAACTTCAGGCTGCGGGAGGGGGGCGGTGGGCATCTTTTCCGCTCTTTTGCACTGGGTGCTTTCGCAGGATAACTGGCTTGGTGTATTCCCCCAAACCTCGGGTCACCAGGCTCCCGGAAGGTAACGCACTTCGGCACCTGGAAAGTGACGCTCCGCGGCTGCTCCTCCCCCTCCTCCTCATAGTCCTCCTCCCCAGCCTGCTTCCTGGAGCGGAGGATCAGGTAGGTGGTCATGACCTCATCGTACTTATTAGCGTCAATGGCCTCCTGAATTTCCTGCCTCTGGTAGCCCAGGAGCTCCATACCTTTGGTTATGGCTGGGTCCTGGGGTCAGAGTGACGGCTCGCTGAAGGGCAGGAGTCCCTTGCTCGTTTCTGCTACCCAGGCGTGCTTCTGGATGCTCTCCAGGGGGCGGAGCCTCCAGGGGTCCCGTGCCAGCATTTTGGCCAGCAGGTCCCCGCTCTGGACCTTGAGGTAGGAGGTCAGGTGGACGTTCCCACCCAGGACGCGCTCCCTGATTGCCCTGAGGCTGGGCCCCCTGAAGGGCAGTGTGCCGGTCACCATTTGGTAGGGCATGATGCCCAGGCTCCACACATCCACCTTGGGGCCTTTGTACCTCTGGCCAAGGTAGACCACGGGGTCCCTGTGTTCCGGGCAACAGCAGCACATGCTCAAAGCCAGGTTGAAGCCCTGGACGCTGATTCCGAAGTCTGCCAGCCTGACTTTTCCCTCTCGGGTCAGCACTCACCAGCCCTGACTGTGCTCACTGCTCTTGTGCTACCTCCACTGACAACTGACTCTCCTACGATATTAATAAATGTACTAGTACTAATAGTACTCAAGTATTCACTAAACCTCACTAAATACTGACAATGCTAACTTAACTCAACCAGCAATACTAACTTCACTCTCTTTACTAGCAATACTAACTACACTACAAATACTATGTGTATAAATTTCTATTTCCCTGTGTTTTCCTAATCTTAAAATCTGACTGTTTATTATAAAAATTGCTAAGTTACTTTGGACTTCTAATAATCTATACAGGACACCTAATGGTTGAGAAAACTTCCAAATTGCTTATCAGGTCTGTGTAAAGTTTTGTTAAAACTACTTAGCCTGCTAAAACTATAGAGTGAAAATTCAGCTCTTGCGAGTTAAATTCCAAACCTAAGATTTCTTTTTTTTTTTTTTAAAGATTTATTTATTTATTTATACAAGCACTGGGTACAGTCAGAAGTGCAGGAGGGTGAGAGATTTCACCAGAGCCAGAGGGGAGAGCAGAGCAGGCAAACCAACCAAGTATACTGCTGAGGGGAGCAGCGGGTGGCAGGAGAGGTCTGAGCACCATGTGGGACCCTCGAACGGCAGCCGGGAATCGAACCAGCCAGCCACGCAACCAAGTGCTCAACTGCTGTGCCATCGGGGAGTCCTCAAAGTCAGATTTCTAGTGAGAGTCCAGGAATAAGCGAACTGTAAAATAAGATCTTAATGTGTCTCTTCTCCTGTATATCTCATGGTACATAAAAAAAAGTTAAAGCCAAAAAGTCACTCTTAAAAATATAAATTTGAGGGCCTCCCCTAGTGGCCCAGTCATTTGAGCATAGTGTTGTGAAGCTCTCCACAGCCTCTGCAGTGCCAGTTCGATCCCGGCTGGCTAACGAGGGTCCCACATGGCACTGCAGACCTCTCCTGTGGCGCCCGCTGCTCCCCTCAGCAGTGTAGTGGCAGGATAGGCACAGCACAGTGCAGGTTCTCTGATCTGGCAGACAGGGTAAAGGAGAGTCTTGGAGTCCTCAGTGGCGTTCTCAAGATTCTATTGAGCTTTACATGCATTGCAGCAACCAGGTACATGGCAGGCTGGGGTGCCAGGGGCCCAAGAGTCCGGCAGGCCTCCAAGCCCTAAGTCTTCACTCTGGGCTTCTCTGTCTTCTTTTCTCCCCTTCTCTCTCTCTCTCTGTCTCTTTGTCTCTCTCCTCTCTCCTGCTTCTGCTTCTCTTGGTGACTATCTCTCAGGACTCCACTCATGGCCCACAGAAGTAAAGAAGACAGTTTGCTACAATGTAACAACTGCAGGTGCCCCATCAGGCAGGGCAGTCCTGATGGTGGGAGGGCAGAAAAGCCTGAAAACCATTTGGCCTACAATCAGTCTGCCACTCTGTCTCTGGTGAATCCTCTCACCCTCCCTGGCAACTGGTCTGTACCCTGGTTCATGTATAAATAAATAGGAGGGCGGAGCAACATGGCGGCAAGGAGACGCTGCGAGTAAGATCTCCCATTAAAAAAAAAGTTAATAGGGAGGAAAAGCGGCAGGTCCCAATGAGAAATGGGGCACGGAAGATAAATGGACAACTCCAGCAAACTACCTGAAGAAGAAAGTTGCCATAAAAGAGGACTAGAAGGGAGGAAAGCGCAGAACCCTGCCCCCCACCCACCCACAAAGTCAGCACTCTCCAACCAACAGAGAGCAGGAAAAAAACAAACTAAAACAAACAACAAGAACAAACTACGCAGCAAGTGGGAATGGAGTGGAAAGGAAATACTTCAGCCACCACACCCCGTGAACGGGAGCTGTGGAGAACCCTGCAGGATTCACCATGGTGGTGAGTGAATGGCGCCAGGCGCCATTAGAGAACAACAAAAACTCTGGAGACCTGCACAGAGCCCCGGGCTGGCCGGTAAGCTTGCTCGGAAAAGCGGTGCGCTTGAAAAGCAAACGTGGATCAGGATCGCGGCTGCCCATGTCCCCACACCTGCGACCTAGGCTTGCGGGGAGACACGCGGGGGCCCTCACTGAGGTGAAAGTCCCTCACTGAGAAATCAGAAACCAGGCACGGGAGCAGGGTGCAAAAGGCGCCATTCCTGGGGCCACTGAACTGGGCTACAGCCCACATCCTGGACCTGAGGGCTTTGAAACTGAGACCCGGGGCATGAAATTCGGGGCGTGGGCCCTCCACGTTGGTGGGGCACAAGGCAGACACAGCACCCCAAAGCCGTTGAGGTTTTCTCTACCATTCCCACTCTGTTCCCTGTCCCACGGGGTGAAAAACACAGCTCCCCAAGGGCTCTAGGAGAGATCTCTGGCGCCACCTAGTGACCAGAAAAAAAGTCACTAACACCTTTCTTCAGAAAAGACTGCTTGACCAGCAGAAGTCTCCTGGAGGAGCCCGTGGCCTGCTGGGAAGTTAGCCCACCCCAGGCCCCTTCAGACCAGCAGTCTGAGCCCACAGGGGGAGCGGGCACCCACAGCCGGGGCAGACCAGGCATGCGGAAGAGTGTGCCTGAGACCGGAAGCGCAGGGAGTGCGTCCCGCATCGCCATTTTAGAACAGGGATATTTTTCAGTAAAGACTGCCTGCAGAAGGCTCCCTCAGGAGCCACAGGTGAGTGGGGAAGTTCGCCCATGCCAGGCCCCTTCTGGCCTGCAGTCCAAACCCAGAGGGGGAGCGGGAACCCACCACCGGGGCAGACCAAGCGCACAGAGGAGTGTGTCCCCACATCTGCATTTTAGAACAGGCACCTTTCTTCAGTAAAGACTGCTTGAAAGCGACAGATGGCTCCTGGAGGAGACAGAGGGGAGCAGAGAAGCTCACCCAAGATGCCGGCCAGTCCCAGCAACACAGTGTCCCAATGCATACGACAAATTAGAAAACAGACAGTAGGGAGTAGAAGAACCACACACAACCTAACAAGCCCTCAGGAAAAAAGCACACCACAAAAGGAAAACCACCCCCCAGATTGCAACGACAGTAACTTGGAAGAACTTCTGAGACTTCCAGAAAGAGAATTTAAAATTGCCCTGATTAAAAAAATGACAGAACTCATAAAGGAAAGCAATGATCAGAAGATGGAAATTGAGTCCCTAAAGAGGGAAAACAATGGTCAGAATAATGAATTTGAGTCCCTAAAGAGGGAAGCAAAAGAAACGCAGGAGATCAAAGAATTAATGGAGGAACTAAAGAACTCTGGGAAAAGCAATGAAAGCAGAATGGATGAAATGGAAGAACGAATAAGTACTCTTGAAGAAACAGAAATAAAAAGAACCAAAACGGAAAAGGAAAGAGAAGTACGAAGGAAAAAGAACGAAGAAAGACTTCGGGAACTATCTGACTCCATGAGGAAACAAAATATAAGAGTTATAGGAATACCAGAAGGAGAGGAGAGAGATGTAGGAACAGAGAAAATATTCCAGGAGATAATTGAAGAGAACTTCCCAAATGTGAAGAAGGAGCTGAAAATTGATATACCAGAAGCAAGAAGAACACCAAACTTCCACGACAAAAGGAAAAATACAGCAAGACACATAATAGTAATGCTCCCAAGAATCCAGGACAAGGAAAAAATAATGAAGCTGACAAGAGGGGAGAAACAGATAATATTCAAAGGAAAAACCAATCAGGCTGACCTCAGACTTCTCCGAAGAAACACTCCGGGCAAGGAGAGAATGGAAGGACATAGTCAACAGACTCCAAGAAAACAGATGCCAACCAAGAATACTCTATCCCGCAAAGCTCTCCTTCCTCGATGAAGAAAGAATAAGGACCTTCCCAGACAAACAGAAACTCCGGAATTTCATTATGACTAAACCCCCACTCCAAAAAATACTACAAGTAATCCTAAAGCCAGAACCTCAGAGGGACAAATAACAACAAAAGAAGGCCAAAAAAAAGTTATTAAAATAATAAATAAAATCAAAGGAAAGACAAACACAATGGCAAATACAGATGCTAACATATCAATATTAACTCTAAATGTAAATGGACTAAACTCTTCAATAAAAAGACACAGAGCCGCAGCCTGGATTAAGAAACTAAAACCAACCTTTTGCTGTCTCCAGGAAACACATCTAGCTACAAAAGATAAAAATAGACTCAAAGTAAAATGATGGAAAACAATCCTACAAGCAAATGGACCAAAAGAGAAAGCAGGAACAGCTATACTTATATCAGATAAAACAGATTTCAAACTCCAAAAGATAAAAACAGACCCGATAGGTCACTACATTATGATCAAGGGGACAATACTTCAAGAAGAAATAACACTCATTAACATATACTCACCAAACAAAGGAGCACCAAAATATATTAAAAAAAATAAAGGCAATCAAGGTAATTTGGTAAAAAAAAAATTAAAAAAAAAAATGCCGTCCCTGGCAATTGGCCTGTACCCTGGTTCATGTATAAATAAATAAATAAATATTTAAAAAAATTTAAAATATATATACAATTTTGAGAAATATTTTCTCTAAAGGAATTAGTAAAAATAGTTTCTATATTTCATCAATACAAATGTCTCAGTATTATCACAGATAGAATAACTACCTTTTTTTAAAAACATAACTACTTTTTAAAATAATGCACATGACCAACATTTTAAAAAAAGAATCAAAAAAATATCCATTTCTATCACTGTCTAATGCCTTAGGAGTATTAGTTATAAATGACACCTATATAAAGTCTAATAAAAAATCCCCAATTTTGAACTACAATGGGCAGGAGGGAGCAGGATCAGAACTGGTGGGATGGTCACAGGGGACGGCAGTGATGCTCCTGGGGGAGTGGGTGCTGGGATCTCACAGGGACTACACCTGACATGAGAGCATACATTGTGCAAAAAATGAAGAATGATGTAAAAATAGATTAAAAAAAATTAAAAATAAAAAAGAATCGGAGTCTATGATTGAAACCTCTATGTCATGGTTATATGGTGTTCTGATTTGATTGCAGTCCATTAAAGCGTGTTTGTTTTAAAAATGTGAACTATTTTTGAAGAACTACGTTTTGTCAATTAAGTTTATAATTTTTAAGACACTTGTTGCTCTTGTGTTTATTTTTAGGAGTCCACATTTTAGGGATTCACAAGGTTGTTTGTTGATGTCCTGCACCTTGTCTTCTTCTCCACTTTCTGGTACATAGGAGTTTATGTCACTTTCTACATCATGTAAAGCAAAGCATGGCAATATCTGTAAATTTTATTTTTGGCAGCTTCTGTGCTGTCAACGCCGGTGCCTCACGGCTCCTCACCCACCCTGAGAACATGAGCTGGGGGGAGGCTCTTCCCTCATGTGTCCTCTCTGCAGTGGGACACGGTGTCTCCAAACACGTCTGAAGGATCATAACAGACTAAGTCCAGACAATATTTCTCTTATAACATGCATGTTAATGACTAGAACGAGACCATCGAGATTTCAGAATAAAATCTGTGTGGGGAAGCCCCCCAAGTTGCTCATCTTTCCATGAACAACCCTGAAGGCAGGTGTCTCCCACCTGGGTCTCCATCACTGTCAGGCCACGGCCTTTACCCACTTTCTGTCTTGGCTTTGAGCGAAGTCTCTAGACTCTGTTGAGAAGGATTTGACCTCCCAAGAGCAGTGATGTGGGGTCATGGTAATAATTGACATTTGTCACGTCTTTGCTATCTGTTTTGGGGTTCAATTGCTGCCCCTCTGTGTGTGTGGTGCCCCCCTCAAACTCCACAGAACACCCATGTGAACACCCTCCTGCCTCCACAATTCAAGGACAGGGAACCCAAAGGTTAATGAACAAGCGGCCAACCCACACTAGAGTGCTCCTGGGCCTCAGAAACCGCTGAGAGCACAGGCCATGAGCGGGGAGAAGCCATGTGCACCCCATACTCCTGACAAGGGCGAGTTTCCATCCACACACGTGTGTCCTCACCACAATAGGGAGCAGCACCCCAGTAAAGACATGGGCCAAGGCTGACACGGACAGTCTCTAAGGAGGACGCGCTGGTGCCTGCAGAGTCGCAGGCAGGTGGATTCAGGCTCCAGACCCTGCTCTGAGCTCGCTGGCGCGTCCTGAGCCTGGCACGGATGTGTTTGTTCCCGTCCTGGGTTGGGCTCATCCTGCGGGGCCAGCAGAGTCCAGTGTGTGATCGTGCCATTATTCAGCGTTAACGTCTAATAAGCTGGGCGGACTCTGTCCTGCTGCTTCCTGGGACCTTTGAGAGCTGACGATGATGACGCTTCAGCTCCTCACACTCAGCCCACACTTTCCACATGTCCCCTTCCCTCAGTGGGTGCTGGACACCAGGATCCACACGGTGGACAGACTCGAGTCTATGTCCGGAGTGTTTAAATGGGGGAATGTGCTCCTGGGACTGAGAATTCTTTCTCAGACGGGGTGAGCAGGAAGGACTGACCATTCCCTTCATTGGCTGAGGCGTTTCTACCAGAAGAGTTTAAGTGAGGACGCGGGATCCCCCACAACCCACGTGAGCATCACCCCAGCCCCTCCAGCAACCCATGACCCTCTCTCTGAGGCCTAAAGGACACTCCGCCCGGTGCTGACACCGCCTGCCCCTACCACGCAGGCAGAGAAGGAAGAAGTGGGTGTCGTCTCCCGGATGGTCTAGGGTATCCAGAGCATCGGTGGTCACAGTGCCCAGAGGCAGGATCCCCCAGGGTAGGCATGTGTCGTCTGCAAGGCTGAGGTGGGGGGACAAGTGGGCACATGAGAAGGCAGTCGGGGCGCAGGGTCTGTACCCTAAATGGCACCCATGGGGATCCTCAGAGTTGGGTGAAGCGCCAGGCATCCTCCTGTCTGCGGCCATTATCTGTCCCTGCTGGGCATCACGTGATCCCTCACCCCGGACTTGGCCAGTCCCAGGCTCTGAGCAGATACTGCCTGACCCCCACCTCCTGCCCTCGGGGCCGCCTCCGCCTCGCAGAGCCATTTGGGGAGTTCTGGGACTGTCCTGTGTGTCCATCCGTCCTGCGGGCCCAGCTGGGACCTCACATGAAGGGGTCACTTCACGTCAGGGGAGGAAATGGACTTCGGTCACTTTGTGTCCCTCCCCCAGCCTCAAGGTCCACACAGCTCCCCCGTGTGTGGACAGCTCTCCACTGACCACTGTCAGGTTGCCTCTGATGCCGGAGAGTGACCTGCTGCCGACTCCTTGCGTGGAGGAGGCTCCTAGCATGCATGTTCCTCAGCGTCCCCTGAGTCCTGTCCTCCCCACCTAGCGGCTGACCACGATCCCCCGGCTGCTGGCCAGGCTCCGGTGGCTGAGGCGGCGGCCTGGGTGGCACAGGCAGACCCAGACCCCTGACCCCCAGGGGACCCCAGCCCAGCCGTGTCCACCCCACGCTCACCCGGGCAGGACTGTCCACATGAAGACGATGTTCATGCGAGGTCAGCAGCAAGTCAGACTCTCAGGCACTAGAGGGGCCGGCGGGAGCATCAGGACAGGGAGAGTAGCTGTGGCACCAATGTTCACACTTCAGGGGATCCAGCCTCTGCCCCATCTCCACACGGTCCGGGGTGTCTGCTCATTGTCCTGCTCGCCTTTTCCCCCACTCGTCCCCTCCCGACCCGCCAGCATATCACCCAATACCTGCCAGGCCCAGGAGGGCACACGGGGGTAGAGATGACTTTCCTGCTCCCTGTGGACGGGCTCTTCCTGGCTCTGACAACGGGGCCACCATGGTACCTGCAAACATCAGGGGGGTTATGGGCTTGAGGGGGGACCAGGTTTTGTCCTCACAGGGGTAAAAACTAAGGAAATGGCCTCTGACACACTCAGGGCACTAATGATCACTGGGATGAGCCACAAGATGACGCCAATTATGACAGTGACCTGAGAAAGGGTGCTTGTCCCTCTGCAGTAAAATCACTTGATGGATGGATCTTGGACCATGTCCAACATGTGGACACCAGCTTCAGAGCTAAAATAGCCCAGCCCTGAGGCCCTGCTCTGTCCATGAGGCAGTGCAGGATGGGGTGGAACATCCTGTGAGTGCTCAGAGGCACCCCATGAGCCCTGACCATGGAGTGAGAGGCCAGGACACACTCTGTCCTGCCATGGGTACAACCTCAGGACAGAGACTTGACACGACAGCGGGAACTTCCCCCCCAGAATGCAGGTATCTGCCCCCAGCCGTTTGCAGGGGAGAATCCACTCACAATTGAGAGTTTTCAGATCAAGCTTCATTTTAGACTGGAGAACACGCTGTAGTTAAACTATTCACTTTGTAAATCACAACAACTAATGCTGGCTGACGGGGCCCAAGTCATCATGTCCCACTGCCCTGTCAGCCTGGGTGAGACTCTGTGAGAGAAAACATTTTCTCTTGTAATTTACGAATGCCAAACACATTGACTTTTAATACATTGAGCATAGGTTTTGATACATGGGAGATGTGATGATTTCTGATGCACAGCTGGGACGAGCATCAGCACACTCAGTGGGTTCTGGGTGCTGAATAAAAGCACAGCAATCAATAGAATTGCATGGTGATTAAGGCATTCCAGAGGGAATTAAAAATTACACATATTGTTTGATTCAGAATGTTATGCCTTTTCTCCTGAACATGATAACAGATATTAGTCAGGAACAAATTCAGTAATTTGTCAGTGACACTTTTGACGTCTTAAAGGCTCTGGCACTAACAAGATGGTGGCACCAACATCTGTCTATTTGTGGACGTGAACTTGGGATTTTTCCCCAACTCTACACTCAGGGATTGTCAGTGTAAATTTAAAATGAGTCACAGTATTTAATCAGGTCCTGGGGAGATATGTCACATTATTTTATCCATGTTAAATATGTATTTAAGGTCACGTGACAGATGTCAACATTTTTCACCACCATGAACCCTGATTTATTTTCATGTTTTCATGAAATTTATGGAATTATTCCCACCAATGTGTTGCAATTATTTTGTATTACTATATACTCCTAAAAATTCCTGCCTCCCCAGGGCCTGCCTCTCCGTCAGCCCACAGAGGGTATAGAGGGTGAGATTGGTGGGGAGGAGAGAGGGCAGGGCTGCCCCTTGTCCAGATGCCCCCACTCACGCACGGGCCTGGGAGGAGGAACAAACCCGCACCCCGGGGACCCTGGGCCCTGGGACCGGCAGGGATAGCCACACGCACAGACCATCCAAATCAGCCCCGGAACGGCCTCCTTCCTGCACAGACGTGGATGAGTCTGAGGGGGACAGAGGGGCCGGGAGGGACCTGGGGTTGACAAGCCCATCCTGCAGGAGGGATGTGTGGGTGTGACCAGGAGGAGACTGCAGGAAACGTGGTCTCTGGGTCCTCAGATGTGGGGAGTCAGGGGCAGGGAGATGAGGAGACGAGAGGACGGACCAGGAGGCAACAGTGAGGCCACAGGGGCAGGAATCTGACAGAGGAGGTGTCAGGACACGGTGCACAGGGACGCTGAGCCCAGATCATTCATTTCCAGGACAGTGTCGGGTCTTGGGGAGCAAGAAAATGGGGACCCGCACACCCCATCTCCCTGCAGATCCATCCCTGTGGGGCCTCCCCAGACCAGTGCTGTGCTGGAGGAGCAGGGACAAGCTCTCCAGGGTGGGGAAGGGCTGGGCTTGACCATGTGTCCTCTGGGGCTGTGCCCTGGTCAACCTCTGGGAGGTGTGCTGGGCATAGATGCTGGGGCCTGGTAGGCAGGGGATCCTCGGGCCAGGGAATGACTGGACACTGGTGGTCGGTCAATTCAGTTTACAGAGTGATCTGATATTCAGGTTTTATCATGGTCACTTAAGAATTCATTTCCTCACAAATTTATGCACACATGCTTGGACAATACATCCATAGTGCATTCACATGAGATAAAATATAAATTTGCTCAGATAACGATAAGCATAAATAGATTGTGTGATTGTTATATGTTGATAACCCATTTTGTGTTCAACATTGGAAGATATGACAATGTTTTCTTCCTCTTTTTTTTTTTTTTTGTACAGATGATGGCTCCAGGGGTGACCAATCTGACCATCGTGACAGAATTCATCCTCCTGGGGTTCCCCACCCAGGGGACCATGGGGTTCCTGCACCCGCTGCTCTTCTCCCTGGTCTACCTGTGCGCCCTGCTGGGGAACGGGCTCATCGTCCTCATCACCACCCTGGACCGGCTCCTCCACACCCCCATGTACTTCTTCCTGAGGAGTCTGTCCTTCTCGGACCTCTGCCTCATCACAACCATGGTCCCCAAGTCCATTGCCAACTCTCTGAGGCACAGAAGCTCCATCTCCATCCCGGGCTGTGTCGTCCAGGTCTTCATGGTGATTATGTCAGCATCTACAGAGCTCACCTGCTCACGGTGATGAGCCTTGCCCGCTATGCTGCCATCTGCCACCCCCTGCACTATGAGGTCCTCATGAGCAGGGACAGGTGTGTGCAGCTGACAGCTGTGTCCTGGCTAGGTGGGGGTGTCATCTCTTTGATGCTCACAGCTGCTACCTTCTACTTGTCCTACTGTGGGTCCAGAGTGGTCCACCATTTCTTCTGTGATGTCCCCCAGTTATTGCCTATTTCCTGCTCAAGAAATCTAATGAAGAAACTTGTCCCCATTCTCATCAGTGTGGTCTGGAGTATCTGCTGTTTCATTTTTATCATCGTTTCCTATGTCCACATCTTCTCTGCTGTCAGGAAGATCCCATCCACAGAAGGTTAGTCCAAAGTCTACTCCACCTGCCTTCCCCACCTGCTGGTTGTGGTACTGTTTCTCTCCACTGGATGCTTTGATTATCTGAAGCCGACCTCAGAGACCCCGTCCATGTCTGACCTGGTCATTTCTATGTTCTACACGATGGTGCCCCCCACCTTTAATCCCATCATATACAGCCTGAGGAACCAAGCCATGAAGTCCACTGTGGGGCGACTGATAAAGAGTCAGTAACCAGCATGTGAGGTATCACTGTTTTCCTAAATTAATTATGCAACCTACATTTATGACACCAGCAGTTATTTATATTTTCCCTCTAACTATTACCAGTCACCTTAATAGTAAAGTAAGACTTTTCATTACAGATTTCCTTTGCAAACTTTAACATTGTTCTATTCTTCAAATATTTTTTTACAAAAATAAGGCAGCCATTTACAAAACACCCATCCATGTGACATACATAATGTGAATTCTAGTTCTTTAAATGTTACAGCTGGTATGTGAAAGCATGTTCTAGAACTCACACATCCCCAACATTTTCATGAAATCCAGCAGTGGTAAGGGGTCTATCCTCGGGAGCACATGGTCACAGGACCCCAGTCCTGGGGCTCGGTTCCCACAGCCTGTGTGTGTCTCCCCTGAGGCTGTCCCTCTGGAGGGAGGGGAGTCATCTGCATGGGCCCCACCACCCCGATTCCTGATGGGGCAACTTCCTCTGAGATACATAAATGTTTCTGTCAAAGGTCAAGTAGAAATTACACTTGACATAAATCTCTGGGAGATGGAAGGAAGTTTCCAAAATAATCTGAATCTGTGATTGAACCTGTACTTGATGTTCATTCATACGGCGTCTGATCTGGTTACAGCACCTCGAGAGTCTGTTTTTTTTTAACGTGAGTTATTTTTGAAGAACTATGTTTCATCTATTGAGTTTTATAATTTTTAAGACACTTGTTGCTCTTGTGTTAATTTTTAGGGGTTCCCATTTGAGGGGTTCACAAGGTTGTTTGTGGATGTCCTGTACCAGTTCTTGTTCTCCACTTTCTGGTACGTCTGGGATTATGTCACTTTCTACATCATGTAAAGTAAGATACGGCAATATATGTAAATTTTTATTCTCTGGCAGCTTATGTGCTGTAAACGCCGGGGCCTCACTGCTGCTCAACCACCCTGAGAATATGAGCTGGGGGAGGCAACTCCCTCACGCGTCCTCTCTGCAGTGGAACACGGTGTCTCCAAACACGTCTGAGGGATCATAACAGAGTCAGTGCAGACAATATTTCTTTTAAAACATGTATGTTTGTTAACATTTGATAATGTTTTTTAACATTCTTTAAAATGCACGTTAACCGCAGACCGAGTCCATTTAGATTTCTGCAGCGGGACACAGTGTCTCCAAACATACCTGACAGATCAGAACAGATTCAGTCAGACAATATTTCTCTTATAACATGCATGTTAATGACCAGACCGAGTCCATTGAGATTTCAGAATAAAATCTGTGTGGGGAAGTCCCCCAAGTTGCTCATCTTTCCATGAAAGACCCTGATGGCAGGTGTCTCACACTTGGGCCTCCATCACAGTCTTCACACACTTTCTGTCTTGGCTTTGAGCGAAGCCTCTAGACTCTGTTGAGAAGAGGATTTGACCTCCCGAGTGGGATGACGTGGGGTCATGCTAATAATTGCCATCTGTCACATCTTTGCTGTCTTGTTTTGGGGTTCCATTGCTGCCCCTCTGAGTGTGCGGTGCCCGCCTGACACTCCACAGAACACCCATGTGAACACCCTCGTGCCTCCACAATTCAAGGACAGGGAACCCCAAGGGTAATAAACAAGTCCCCCACACACACACTAGAGTGCTCCTGGGCCTCAGAAACTGCTGTGAGCACAGGCCCTGTGCAGGGAGAAGCCATGTGCACCCCACACATGTGTCCCCACCACAACAGGGAGCAGCACCCCAGTCCAGACACAGGTCAAGGCCTAGGCGGACAGTCTCTAAGGAGGTCGCCCGGTGACTGCAGAGTCACAGGCAGGTGGATTCAGGCTCCAGACTCAGCTCCAAGCTCGCTGGCCCGTCTTGAGCCCCCAGTGGATGTGTTTGTTCAAGTCCTACTCACAGTCAGCCCACACTTTCCACCATGTCCTCTTCCCTCAGTGTTTGCTGGACTCAGGTTCCACACGGTGGACAGACTCGAGTCTGAGTCTGGAGAGATTAAATGTGGGGAATGTGCTCCTGGGCTGAGAAGCTTTTCTCCACCGGGGTGAGCAGGAAGGACTAACCATTCTCTTCATGGGCTGAGGAATTTCAACCAGAGGGTTTAAGTGAGGATGCGGGATGCCCCACAACCCATGTGAGCAACACCCCAGCCCCTCCAGCCCCCCACGACCTTCTCCCGAGGCCAAAATGACACCCTGTCTGGCACTGACCCTGCCTGCCCCTACCACGCAGGCAGAGCAGGGGAAAGGCTGAGTTGTCTCCCGGGCAGTGCGGGAATCCAGAGCATCGGGGTTCACAGTTCCCAGGGGCAGGATCCCCCAAGGGTGGTCATGTGTCGACCATGAGGATCAGGTCATGTGTCGGTCATGAGGGAGCACTGGTGGGCGGACAGGGCCACAGTGTCTGTCCCCCTAAAGGTACCCGCGGGGATCCCTGGAGTTGGGAGAAGCGCCAGGCGCCATCACATCTGCGGCCATGGCCAGACACTGATCGGCAGCACATGTCCCTCACCCCGGCCTTGGCCTCGGCCAGCCCTGGGCCCTGAGCTGAAGCCACAGGACATCCCCCCACCCCGCACTGCCCTCAGGACCATTGGGCACAATGGTCACAGAGCCCTTTGGGCACAAATATCTGCATTTCAGTCAAAGACAAACATGCATCTGGGATGTTCCGGGACTTGTCATGTGTGTCCTCCCGCCCCACGGGCGCCCCCGGGACTGCATATGAAGGGGTCACTTCCCATCAGGGGATGAAATGGACTTGAGCCACTTTGTATCCATTCTTTCGACCACCTCATGGTCTGTGCAGCTACCCCCGGCGTGGCCAGCTCTGCGCTGACCACTGTCCGGTTTGCTCCCACGCCAGAGAGTGATTCCCGCCAGTCACTGACTGGAGGAGGCTCCTCGCATGCAGTTTCATCAGTGTCCCCTGAGCCCTATCCTCCCCTAAGCGGCTGGCCACGGATCCCCTCCGAATCCCAGGGGACCACAGCCCCGCCATGTCCACCCTGCCCGTACCTGGGCCTAGATTGTCCATGTGAAGGCAATGTCCAGGCGACGTCAGCAGCAAGTCAGACTCTCAGGCCGCTAGAGGGGCCGGCAGGAGTGACAGGACAGGGATATTGTTGCAGGGCCAACAACTCGCCCTTCGGGGTCCAGGTTCTGCCCGTCTCTTCCAGGTCCAGGGTGTCTGTAGTTGTCCTGCTCGCCCTGTCCCCCACTCTGCCCCTCCAGCCCTGCCAGTGCCTCCCCCAACCTGCCAGGACCAGGAGGGCCCACCAGGGTGGCGGCGACTTTCCTGCTCCCTGTGGATGCGGCTTGTCCTGGCTCAGATGATGGGGCCATCCTGGTCCCCGTGGTGGACAGGGGATGGGATGGTGCCTGGAGAATAGAATAAGTTACATTCCTTTCCACTGAGGAATCCACCAGAAAAATTGCCCCTGACACACTCAGACACCAATTATCACTGGGATGTGCCATAGGACGACACTTATTAAGAGCCTGACCTGAAAATGGGCGCTTGTCCCTCTGGAGTAAAGTCACTTGATGGATGGATCTTGGACAGTGTCCAACATGCGGACACCAGATCCAGAGCTCAAATAGCCCAGCCCTGAGGCCCTGCTCTGTCCATGAGGTGGCGCAGGATGGGGTGCAACATCCTGTGAGTTCTCAGAGTCTCCCCACAAGCCCCGACCATGGAGTGAGAGGCCAGGATGCCCTCTGTCCTGCCATGGGGACAACGTCAGGACAGAGACTCAACACGGCAGCAGGAACGTCCCACCCAGACTGCAGGTATCTGTCCCCAGCCATTTGCAGGGAAGAATCCGCTCACACTTGGGAGTTTTCAGATCAAGTTTCTTTTTAGACAGGAGAATGTGCCGTAGTTAAACTATTCACTTTGTAAATCGTGACAACTAATGCGGACGGGGCCTAAGTCGTCATGTCCCACTGCCTTGTCAGCCTGGGTGAGACTCCGTGAGAGAAAACACATTCTCTTGTAATTTACGATGGTCAAAGGTACTGACTTTTAATACATTGAGCATATTAGAAGATTGTGACTTGTGGGAGATGTGACAATTTATGCTGCACACCTGGGATGAGCATCAGCACACTCAGTGTGTTCTGGGCACTGAAAAAATCACAGCATTTAATAGAATTGGATGGTGATGAAGACATTCCAGAGGGAATTAAAAATTACACTTATTGTTCAATTCAGAATGGTATGCCTTTTCTCCTGAACATGATGACAGATGTGAGTCAGGTGGAAATTCAATAACTTGTCATTGACACTGTTGACCCCATCATGGCTCTGGCAATAACATAATGGTGGTGCTGACATCTGTCTATTTGTGGATGTGAACTTGGGATTTTTCCCCAACTCCACACTCAGGGATTGTCAGTGTATTTGGAAAATAAGTCATAGTATTTAAACAGGGCCTGGGGGAGATATGTCAAGTTATTTTATCCATTTTAAACATGTATTTAGTCACTCAACAGATGTCAACATTTTTTACCACCACGTACCCTGATTTATTTTCTTGATTATATTAAATTTTTGGAAATATTCCCAACAATGTGTTGCAATTATTTTATATTACTATATCCTCCTAAAAATCCTGCGCTCCCCTGGGCCTGCCCCTCCGTCAACCCACAGAGGGAGGAGAGGATGACATTGGGGAGGAGGAGCGTGGGCAGGGCTGCCCCCTGTCCAGACGTCCCTACTCACGCACGGGCCTGGGGTGAGGAACAAACCCGCACCCGGGGGACCTGGAGCCCTGGGACCATAAGGGAAAGCCACATGCACAGACCGTCCGGCTCAGCCCTGGAGCGGCCTCCTCCCTGCATAGACGTGCATGAATCTGAGGGGGACAGAGGGGCCAGGAGGGACCTGGGGTGGACGAGCCCATCCTGAAGGAGGGACGTTTGGGTGTGACCCAGGAGGAGACTCTGCAGGAAACGTGGTCTCTGGGTCCTCAGATGTGGGGAGTCAGGGGCAGGGAGATGAGGGGATGGACCAGGAGGTAGCAGTGAGGCCACAGGGGCAGGAATCTGACAGAGGAGGCGTCAGGACACACCACACGGGGACGCCGAGCCCAGATCATTCAGTTCCAGGACAGTGTTGGGTCCTGGGGAGCAGGAAAACGGGGACCCACACAACCCATCTCCCTGCACACCCGTCCCTATGGGGCCTCCCCAGACCAGGGCTGTGCTGGAGGAGCAGGGACAGGCTCTCCAGGGTGGGGAGGGGCTGGGCATGGTCATGTGTCCTCTGGGGCTGTGTCCTGGACAACCTCTGGGAGGTGTGCTGGGCAGAGACACTGCGGCCTGGGCAGGAGGTGGGAACACTGTGGCTGGGGTTGTCAGCTTTTTGTCACCTGAGTTTTTTGACAGATATGACATTTTCAGTTTTTCAAATTTTGTAGGGGAGAGTTAGAATTTTTCAGTTTTCACAACGTTTCAGGACTTATTTAGAAAATTTCATAATGGCACATTTACATGCATGGAAATATATGGGCTGAATAATGAAGTCTATGCAGATGATGATTTTTGACTCAATAGGAGTTAGGAGTAATTATGTAGAAAATAGATTGATTTATTACCAATATGATAACCCAAATATTCCATCTTGGAAGATTTTTACATTTTCATCCCTTCACATTTCTCAATACAGATGACGGCTCCAGGGGTGACCAATCTCACGGCCATGACAGAATTCGTCCTCCTGGGGTTCCCCACCCAGGGGACCATGGGCTTCTTGCACCCGCTGCTCTTCTCCCTGGTCTACCTGTGTGCCCTGCTGGGGAACGGGCTCATCATCCTCATTACCACCCTGGACTGGCACCTCCACACCCCCATCTACTTCTTCCTGAGGAGTCTGTCCTTCTTGGACCTCTGCCTCATCTCAGCCACGGTCCCCAAGTCCAATGCCAACTCTCTGAGGCACAGCAGCTCTATCTCCTTCCCAGGTTGTGTCTTCCAGGTCTTTATGGTGGTTATTTCAGGAGCTACAGAGCTTTAACTGCTCACGGTGATGAGCCTTGCCCGCTATGCTGCCATCTGCAACCCCCTGCACTATGAGGTCATCATGAGCAGGGACAGGTGTGTGCAGATGACAGCTGTGTCCTGGGTGGGTGGGGGTCTCTATGCTGTGATGCTCACAGCTGGAACATTCTCCTTGCCCTACTGTGGGTCCAACGTGGTTCACCAGTTCTTCTGTGACATCCCCCAGTTATTGGCTTTTTCTTGTTCAGGAAATTTAATGAGTGAACTTGTCCCCATTCTCATCAGTGTGGTGTTGAATATCTGCTATTTTATTTTCATGATCATTTCCTATGTGCACATCTTCTCTGCTTCAGGAACATCCCATCCAGAGAAGGGAAGTCCAAAGTTTATTCCACCTGCCTTCCCCACCTGCTGGTTGTTGTGCTGTTTGTTTCCACTGGATGCTTTGATTATCTGAAGCCAATCTCAGAGACCCCATCCATGTCTGAACTGGTCATTTCTATGTTCTACAATGTGGTGCCCCCCACCATTAATCCCGTCATATACAGTCTGAGGAACGAAGTCATGAAGTCGGCTGTGTGGAGACTGATGAAGGGCCAATTCTGCAACAAATAAGGCATCATTAATTATTCACCAGCATTTATTCAGTTTCCCACTAACTACATTCATCATTCACAAGGTAAAGATCCTTTCCATTAGTATTTTTCTTTTGCTGCAAATTCATACTCTCATATTGTCAATGTGCTCCTGTTTCCTAAAATAATGCAATCCTTTGCCAATCCTCTCCCTGTGTGATGTTCATAAACTGAATCCAGCTCATGGTTAAAAATATGTATTTGGTGTAGAAAGAATGTTCTAGAACTCACACATCACCAACATTTACCGAAACCAAGTGGTGGTGAAGGGGTTCTATCCTCGGAAGCACACGGTCACGGGAACTGGATCTGGACACTCGGTTCCCACAGCTGTCCATTGCCTTGATGGAGTTTTTTGAAAATAAAATAGCTCTTAGGAGAATGCATCGCTGTGAAGAGCTACCTTTCTGTTTTTCACATTTATGACTTTGAAGCGTGGGCTGTCCTCGGGCTTACGGGCAGCTCCCCTCAGGTTCCAGGTTGCCCCTCGACATGCGGCAGGTCTGCTTCCCGACTGTCCTGCAGAGAACTCTGGTGCTCACTGTGTGTCTGCACTGGGGACTGTGTCGTTCCTTATTTAAACATCTTGTGAGGACAGCAGGGCGGTGTTGCTGACTCCTGTCTCTCCGCGGCATCTGCCCTGCCTGGCCGAGTTTCTCGCATGTTTCCCCGACACTGAGGACCGAGCTGTTGATGATCTGTCCCTCACGCCCTTTCTCCAGGGCAGGCCACTATGCCCTGCACTCTCCTGGTGGCTCTACCATCATCAGCCCCTGAGTGAGCTTCACAAGGAGAAGGCCCAGTGGCCACGAGCTCGAGCCCATTCCAGGTCCCGGTCACATGGCCCGGGAGTCGCTCGCGTGTAGGTTATCCCCAGCGTGGCCTGAGCAGCCACTCAGGGCTGCTCCCGAGTGTCACCGCACCGCAGTGGTGATGGGACCACAGTCCCCACTGCCTGGTCGTCACGCCCTTCCCAGGTCAGATCCAGACCGTGTGTTTTCCGTTTGCCCTTTTATCCTATGCGCCGAGTGTGTGGGAAGGAGACTTTCCCCATGGGCTCCAACGCACCACACTGTTCTTTCCTGTGACGGCTTGTGGCTGCACGTGACGTCTGGAGAGTAATGCTGCCCTTCCTCCCCCTTTTAGTCAGGAGAGCTTAGGCTATTTGAGAGTTTCTTGTGATTCCCTAGGAATTTCAGAAGTATTTGTTCTATTTCTCTCAAGAATTCCATGGAGTTTCCCACTGGAAAGGCGCTGGCTCTGGGACTTGTGTTTGGTAGGAGGCTTTTGGATAATACTGACCCTACTGACCTGTCTGCTGGGGACGTCCTTCCACTTCTTTTTATCTTCCAATATTCCTTTTCAGTGTTTGGAAGTTTTCCTGTTTGAGTCCTTCACCTCTTTGCTCTATTCATTTATCCCCAAAGTCAATTTCTTTACTGACTTTGAGGGGAAGTTTCTCGATTTCCTCCTCCTTAGACTGGTGGGTGCCTAGAGGAAGATGCTGACTTGTCCACGGAGAATGCAGACACTACAGATGAAGTCTGGCAACTACATCTTCCCCATGAAAAAAATCTTTGCATGAGGCTTTTCACGGTCGCTGTGTGTTCTCTTTAGCATTCTTCTATCCACAAGTAAAGGCATCTCAATTAATTCTCATTAACAACCCATGCATGTTACTATTCCCCTCAACCTCCTATGGAGAGAGTGCCGGGCCAGGAGGTAGTGGCCGGCACATGCAGGCGCAGGAGATTTCTGATTAAGGTTTTTTTCCACATCGGGATACTTTTTTCCATGTCAGCTAAAATGTCAAAATAGAGTAATAAAGTTTAACTCTAACAAAAGATGCCCTGACTCTGTGCTTGAAGGTATATAAATTCACCTTTCCTTATTGATGGGTAAAGCAGTGGTTTCGACTTTTATGGGAAATGCTGTTTTAAAGTTTATATGCGAAAAAGCAGGTAAGAGGAGGCTGTTCCGGCCACAGCCAAACCTCCCAAGCAGGACACTCCCTCCTTCCCAGCTGCTCCTGGAGCCTCGATTCCAGAATCAGAGATTTTTTATTTCCAGCGGGAAGGGGAGAGCAGGGGGCACGGTATGTAGTCAGAGGGGGTCTGTGGCCTTGGGGGGCTGTGGTGAATGCATGAGAGATGTTAGTCTGCATCCCTAAATCACACACTGTCTACGAGACCAAGGTTGCAGAATCACATAATAAAAACACAAACAAATGCAGACAAATGGGGTCAGAAGGGAAAACTAGTCACATTTCTAAGAGACATAAACAAACTGACATCCCAGGAGACCCAGACCTCAGACCTTCGCACTGGTTTCTGCGGAATTTCTCACTCCTCACCCCTCCTCTCTCTTCATTTCCTCCCTCCCTCTCGCTGCAGCTCCACACAGCCCTCACCCCCATCCACCACCTGCCAGGCCCTGGGAGGGCTCACAGGGGCAGGAGGTAACTTGTCAGCTCCCTGTGGATGGGGCTTGTCCTGGCTCTGCCAGCAGGGCCACCCCGGGCCACAGGGCGGTCAGGGGAGGGGATGGGGCTTGGAGAAGAGGATGAACTTCACTCCTCCCCACATCGGAAACCATCAACAAAATCCCCCCTGACACACTCAGAAACCAATTATCACTGAATGTGCTGCAGGACGACACCAATTAAGACAGTGACCTGAACAAGGGCACTTGTCCCTCTGGAGTAAAGTCACTTGATGGATGGATCTTGGACAGTGTCCAACCCGCGGACACCAGCTCCAGAGCTCAAATAGCCCAGCCCTGAGGCCCTGCTCGGTCCATGAGGTGGCGCAGGATGGGGCGGAACATGCTGTGAGTGCTCAGAGGCTCCCCACGATCCCCAACCATGGAGTGAGAGGCTGGGACGCCCTCTACCCTGCCATGGGGACAACCTCCGGACACAGACTCGACACGAGAATGGGAACTTCCCCCCAGACTGCAGGTATTTGCAGGGGAGCATCCACTCACACTTGAAAACTTTTAGATTTCAAACTTCATTTTTAGACTTGAGAACGTGTTAAACTATACATTTTGTAAATCACGAGAACTGATGCTGACGGGGTCCAAGTCGTCATGCCTTGTCAGCTTGGGTGAGACTCAGGGAGAGAAAACATCTTCTCTTGTAATTTAAGATGTTCAAAGATATTGACTTTTAATACCTTGATCACAAGCTTTGGTTATGGAGATGGGACGATTATTGCTTCAGACTTGGGATGTAGCTTCAGCACAATCAGTGTGTTCTGGGCACTGAATAAAACCACAACAATCAATGGGATTAGATTGTAATGAAGAAATTCCAGGCAAAGTTAAAAAATAAAACTAGTTGTTTAAATTCGGAACATTATGCCTTTTTGTCCCAAACATTATGACAAAAATGAGTCAAGTAGAAAATCAGTAACTCTTACAGCAACATGTTGACCGCTTCATGGCTCTGACACGAACATGAGGCTGGCAGGGACATCTGAATATTTACGGATGTGAACTTGGGATTTTTCCCCAACGCCCTCACTCAGGGACTGTTAGCGATATTGTAAATTAAAGTCACAGTATAAACAGGGTCTGGAGGAGATAGATGTCAAGTTATTTTATACATTTTAAATAAGTATTTAAAGTCACACAACAGATGTCAACATCATTAATAACCAGGTACAACATTTCTTTACCTCCAGGAATCCTGATTTATTTTCTTGTTTTTATTAAATTTCGGGAGTTATCCCCGCCAATGTGCTGCACTTATTTTATACTACTATACTCTTGTAAAAATCCTGCCTCCCCAGGGTACGCCCCTCCGTCACCCAAAAGAGGGTGAGATTGGGGAGGAGGAGGGCAGTGGGCAGGGCTACACCGTGTCCAAGGATCCCCACTCACGCACGGGCCTGGTGGGAGGAACAAACCTGCACCCGGGGCACCCAGGGCACTGGGACCGGCAGGGACAGCCACACACACAGACCGTCTGGCTCAGCCCCTGAGCAGCCTCCTCCCTGCACAGATGTGCATGAGTCTGAGGGGGACAGAGGGGCCAGGAGGGACCCGGGTGGACGAGCCCATCCTGCAGGAGGTATGTGTGGTGTGAACTAGGAGGAGACTGCGGGAAACATGGCCTCTGGGTCCTCAGATATGGGGAGTCAGTGGCAGGGAGATGAGGAGAAGAGGGGACGGACCAGGAGGCAGCAGTGAGGCCACAGGGGCAGGAATCTGACAGAGGAGGCATCAGGACACGCCACACGGGGACGAAGAGCCCAGATCATTCAGCTCCAGGACAGTGTCGGGTCCTGGGGAGCAGGAAAACAGACACCCGCACATCCCATCTCCCTGCACACCCGTCACTGTGGGGCCTCCCCAGACCAGGGCTGTGCTGGAGGAGCAGGGACAGGCTCTCCAGGGTGGGGAGGGGCTGGGCATGGTCATGTGTCCTCTGGGGCTGTGCCCTGGACAACCTCTAGGATGTGTGCTTGGTGGAGATGCCGGGGCCTGGGCAGGACAGGGAGCCGCGGGACTGGGGTGGGTTGTGGGGGGGCTTTGTCTATGGACTATTTTGACAGATATCAGATTCTAATTGTTCACGTTTTTTAGGGGACAAATGAAATTTTCAGTTTTCACCAATTTTCAGGTCTTATGTGGAGAGTGTAATAATGACATATTCACATGAGTTGGTAATAAATGAGTTTAATGAAACAGCAGACATAGATGATATTAATGTCCATAGAAATGGAAGGAATGATGTAGAAAATACATTGAGTTATTATCTTGTATTGATAACCTATTATATTTTCAATATTGGAAGAATTAAAATTTTGTTGCTCTTCCTCTTTTACACAGAAGATGACTCCAGTGGTGACCAATCTCACGGCTGTGACAGAGTTCATCCTCCTGGGGTTCCCCACCCAGGGCACCATGGGCTTCCTGCACCCGCTGCTCTTCTCCCTGGTCTACCTGTGCGCCCTGGTGGGGAACGGGCTCATCGTCCTCATCACCACCCTGGACTGGCACCTCCACACCCCCATGTACTTCTTCCTGAGGAGTCTGTCCTTCTCGGACCTCTGCCTCATCTCAGCCACGGTCCCCAAGTCCATTGCCAACTCTCTGAGGCACAGCAGTTCCATATCCTTCCCGGGCTGTGTCCTCCAGGTCTTCATGATGATTTTTTTCAGCAGGTGCAGAGCTGAACCTGCTCACGGTGATGAGCCTTGACCGCTATGCTGCCATCTGCCACCCCTTGCACTATGAGGTCATCATGATAAAGGATAGGTGTGTGCAGCTGACAGCTGTGTCCTGGCTGGGTGGGTATCTCTATGCTGTGATCCTCACAGCTGGAACCTTCTCTTTGTCCTACTGCGGGTCCAACGTGGTCCACCAGATCTTCTGTGATGTCCCCCAGTTATTGGCTATTTCCTGCTCAGAAAATGTAATGAGAAAATTTGTCCCCATTCTCATTAGTGTGGTGTTGACTGTCTGCTCTTTCATTTTCATTGTCATTTCCTATGTCCACATCTTCTCTGCTGTCAGGAAGATCCCATCCACAGAAGGGAAGTCAAAGGCCTACTCCACCTGCCTTCCCCACCTGCTGGTTGTCGTGCTGTATCTCTTCACTGGATGCTTTGCTTACCTAAAGCCAACCTCAGTGACCCCATCCATGTCTGACCTGGTCATTTCTATGTTCTACACGGTGGTTCCCCCCATCTTTAATCCCATTATATATAGTCTGAGGAACCAAGCCATGAAGTCAGCTGTGGGGAGACTGATAAATGGCCATTACTCCAAGATGTGAGATATCACAAATCTACAATTATAGCCCCTCATTAATTCAGCTTTTTTTCCCCAACTCTTACATGTCATCATTTATAAGCATCAATTACTTGCATTAGGATTATTCCCTTGTCACAAATTCTTATTCTCATAATCCTCACTATACTCATGTTTCCTAAATTGCTTCAATCCTTCCCCCAAGCCCTCCCTGTGTAATGTTCATAAACTGAATCCAGCTCATGGTTAAAAACTTGTATTTGGTGTAGAAAGAATGTTCTAGAACTCACATTCACCACCATTTACATAGTGAGAGCAGTGGTAAAGGGGTCTGTCCTCAGGACCACATGGCCACGGGACCCAAATCCTGGGGTTCGGTTCCCACAGCCTGCGTGTGTCTCCACCAAGGGCCTTGTCCTCGTTGTTGCCAGGGGAGACAGATTGAGGCCCCCCATCCCTCATGATTCCTCACCGGGCGTCTTTCTCTAGGAGAAGTTCCTGTTCCTCCTCAAAGGACAAAGGAAACCACACTTGACTCTGCCAGAGGTGGAAAGATGGAAGCTTCCTTGGTTAGTAGGAATCTATGAGTGAAACCTGGAATGGATGGAATGTTAATTTCTGTGATGCCTGTTTGGATGCCAAGGTGACTGTACTCCCTCGATGTGGCGTTTTCAAAAGTAAAGTTATATGAATTATCTTTGAAGTACTACATTTCTATTTAAAAGTTTATAATTTGTAACTTGTCATTGTGTTGATTTTTAGGTTCCCTTACTTTTCCAGATTGTATCTTGATCCTCTACCAGGTCTTCTCCACCGTCTTGTAGATTACACTTAAGTTCACTTTTCCCCCTGGGAACTGTGTTTTTTTTTTTTATGATGTAAAACATTATGCAATCTAAAGCTTGGTGATATTTGCAATTTTTTTAAAATAATTCCACACATCTGCACTGCAGTCACAGAGATTCTCTTCCTTGTTTCCCTAACAGTGAGAACGTGAGCTGGGGGTGATATTGCTCCTCTCTGGGAGCAGGTCACTGTCCTGACCAATGGGCACATTTTGTCCATGAAACTATTTATGATAATAAAATGTTGTTAATCACAAGACATGACTCGTCCATTCAAATTTCAGAATGAAACCTGAGTTAGAAAATCACTCAAAGTAATACTCATTTCAGTGATAGCATGAGAGCACAGTCCCCATGACCTTGGGATATGACATCATTCTGTGGCCAGGTTCCTGTGGATGTATTTTCTGCTTTTCCTTGAACAAATCCAGTGAGTGTCTGTTGAGAAGGGATCTTTACCAGGAGTGTTTCACCCCAACATCACACTAATTTATTATTTGTTCTTATCAAGGAGGACACTCATTTTCACTTTTACTGTTTTTACCATGGGTCACTTTTCACTCTCCCACCAGCACCAGTGTCCACTCAGAGTCTACTAAATGCCCTGCATTGCCTGCCCCTCCGTCCACACTCCTACTCTCCAACCCTGTTCTTTCTGGTAAAGAGAATTTTTTTTCACTTAGTCCAACTTTTCCTTTTGCTATTTGCCACTATATATTTTTTTAATTGTTGGCTTTTTATATTATAATCTACAGATGGGTGAGACCAGCCAATATCTTTCACTTTTTGACTTAACTCACTAGCATACACACCTCAAGGTCCATTTTGGTCCCTAAGGACACTATTTCACCTCTTTAATAGCCATGCGATATTTCATTTAGTTTGGATCCACATTCTTTATTCACTCCTCTGTCCCCAGCACTTGGGTTGGGGCCATGGCCAGCTACTTGAACGTTGCTGCTGGGAACACAGGAGTGCGTGGTCTGCGCATCTGGGACAAATACCCGGATGAGGTTGCTCCATCCTGTGGTTGTCCTGTCGTCAGTTTCTGAAGACGTCTCCATACCATTCCCAGGACAGGTGAGAGGCCTTTTCTCTCCCTCCCTCACCTTTTTGCTGGGTCCAGTCTCTTGATTGGTCCCTTCTCACAAGTGACAACGGTTTGTATTTCTATTTTCCTTATTATTAGAACAATTTGGAATGGGTTAAAAATTTGCACTAGACAAACCCTTAAAATACCAGAAGAAACACACAGGTGCTGCCCACTGCACACTCACTCCACAGATGAACTTGGGGACACACACCAAGGACCAGGGAAGAAGAACACTTAGGAACAAGTGGCCCCCCATACTAGCAAGCTTCTGGGTCTCAGAAGACGTCATCCCCAAAATGGGGCCCTGCACTGGGAGAAAATTGTGCACAACACACATCTGACAAGGGCGAGTGTCTAAAGTACATAAAACCCACAAACCCAGCAATAGAAAGAGACACCCCAATCCAACACGCCTCGGACCCCCAGAGACATTTTCCTGGGGGAGTTCAGGAGCCAGCAGCCACTCACACCTTTTATTCAGGTTGAAACCTTCTCGGCTCCCGAGCACGTCCACCTGCCTCACACCTGCAGCCACTTGAACATCCCTGACAGAGTCACAGGTCAAGTTTGTGAGACATAAAGTTTCCTGAATTCCTGATGCTTCTTTTGATTTTAATATTGGATATACTCTGAGTCTCCTGAATTAATTGTCAGGTGATTTCCTGTGGCGTATGACTGTTGCAAATTGGTCCTTTTCAAACATCACACTCGCTGTCCCGCTGTCTCCCCACAGAGGCCTCCCCGGAGACAGAGCACCTGACTCTTCTTTCTGCGACTCACATGTGGGCACCCAGCCAGGACAGTGGGAAGGACGGACATTCCCTCATTGGCCGTGACACGACAACAGTCCTGGTGACAACGCGGGTTCCCAGTTAACCCCATGAGCAGCTCCCCAGCCCCCTGACCTTTACCTTCTCCCTGAGCCCCTAAAGGACACCCCGTCCCGGCAATGACCCCGCCTGCCCTGCTGCCCGGGCCGCCTGCTGAGCAGGAGGTAAGAGGGTGTCCTCTCCCAGGGGGCTGGGCTCCGGGAGTCGTCCGGGGCCACCGTCAGCCTGTGTGGATGGTCACTGGTCAAAGGTGACTTGAGAAACCACTGACCCCGCGGTGCTCAGAATTGTGATGCCACAGGGAGACACAGGCAAGCCTTGGGGGCCGCAGGCTGCCCAGCCACGCTCCGAGCTCGGAGGCTACGCCCCTGCCGGCTAATGGGCACGGGCCCCCTCTGCCAGATCGCCAGTGCGCCCTCTGCTCACCCCCCCTGACCTCAGGCCCACCCCACACCATGCTCATGGCACCCATGCATGTCAGGGAAGCAAGGGGCCCCTACCCGCAACCCCGCAGAGTGGCCTGCACAGACCTGGGTGGGCTCGTCCCGGACCCTGTCTCCTCAGAGCAGCCAGCGTATCATTCCTCTGTCACACAAACAACACATGAGACAAAATGGAAGACATTTTCTTTATGGTGGATGAAAAGAGACCATGGGGTGTATTTACAAGACAAAGGAGATGACATCAAAGGCAGAACATGCTGTACCCTGAACTGCATCTCCCTCACACTCGAGTCCATCAGGGAGAAACCCACTCACATGCAAACAGACAATGCTGACTTTATCCTCCTCCCCAGCGCGTGGGCCTGGCCGCTCTCCCTGGACGGCTGATGGCTCAGGCCTTGTCCAGGGCCTGAGACGGTGGCTGGGCTGAGCCCGGGCTGAGGTCTCCATCGCCTGGAGACCTCAGCCCGCCAGGGGGAGGGACGTGTCCCAGCCCCACGTCAGGAGTCCATGTGCTTGTCCCCGGCGGGGCCAGCTGATGCCCACGCCTCAGAGCATGTGATGCGTGGGAAAAGTGAAGACAGATGTGCCAGGGCTGGGACAGGAGCCCTGGCAGGAGGGAGACAACACAGTGACCATCCCCAGACCAAACCTCAGCTGGGATGGGAGAGTGAGCCGCAGAGGGTGCCGTCCCCGATGGCCAGTGCGGTCCCCACGGTGCCCACTCTCAGGGCCGGTCACCCAGTCAAGGACACAACAGAGGGGGTGGCAGGTGCTGTCCTCAGGAAACAGACTCAAAACAAGCCACCTCTGCGGAGGAGGCAGGGAGAATGATGCGCCCGTGCCCACCAGGAGTCCCAGTGAGGGGACACTGCCCATTCCACACAGGGGTGGGGAAGAGAAAGTGACGACGCCTTGACGGGGGCAGGTAGACTCCCGGACACAGGCAGGAGGACAGTGACCTGCACCTCAGGTCAGCCCGGTGGGCAGAAGCGGGAGGAAGCGGATCTGGCAGAAGACCAAGGGCAAAGCTCTGGGCCTCCTGCTGCTGGAGGGTGCCCCCCAAGTTCACGCCACCAACCTTGAGTGACTGGAGTCTCCTTAGCCTCTGTGAGTCCTCAGTGTCCTCTGCCCAGTCTCAGTGTTCCAGGGGCCCTACCCGAGAGGTACAAGGCCAGAACATGTTGGCTAGGATGGGCACTAGCCCTGGGTTGACATGCCAGTTGTACCCAGCCTGGCATGAGCCACAGGAGAGCAGGCCCAGGGCACTCCCTGTCATCATGGTGTCTCTGAGCACAGATGCAGCTGCCTGACCCACGTCTCAACTGGGCAGTGAGGCGCCTGTGTCCCGGCCCAGATACCCTGAGTGCTCAGGGCACGAAGCATCAGGTCCACTGGAGCCGGCTCTGGCTGCACCTCCCTTGAGCAAACTGCTGATGAGCCTGCATATGGAACTACAAAAGATGACAACTATCCAAACAGTCTTGACAAAAATGAGTAAGGCAGGAAGAAACACACTTTCAGACTCCAGTCCATACAATAAAGCTCTAATAATTAAAGCAGCATGGCACTGGAGAAAAGCAGACACACAAACCCCTGGAATATAACAAGGGCCCACGAACCCACCCTCATCAGGATGGACAGTGACTCTATGACAGAGGAGCCAGGGCAGGCACTGGAGCAGGGAACATAGGGAAATGGTGCTGGGAGAAGCAGACAGACACACGCAGCAGAGTGAAGCAGGTCCTGCCCCACCCCTTACAGAAGAGTAAACTCAAGCAGATAAACGCCTGTTTCCATGTGTGACGTCACCATCGTCATGCAGCAAACCTAAGGATATGACACCATGAGCAGAAACCCTAAAACACTATTTCCTAAAGATTAAAAGCAAATTATCCCAACAAAATGACAATTCTAATATAAGTGCAGGGAGAGGGACTGGGGTGGAAAAGAACCGCAGGATACACAATTTCAGAGACCAGTATAGTTTCTATTCCCGAAGTGCTGATGACCCCCGTGGTCACTCACTTCTGCTGGACATCCATTGTCATTCTGCCCCACTCCCCTCCATGGGTTCCCTCCTGCCTTTCTACTTGTCACTTCCCTCCGGCCTCAGGCCTTCCCACATCCCCCTCGCATCCATTCCCAGGGCCTCTCCTTGAAGGGCACACGGGGGGTGACGGGCGACTGTCCAGCTGTCTAGACAGGGACTCAGGACACTGTTATAAGTGATGGTGCCCACCACGGCGGACCCGACAGGTGGGGAATGGAACCTGGACATGAGGATTTCTCTATTGACGTCCACAGAGGCGTGAGCCAGACACAACATCACATCTACACATGAGTGTGATAATTACTCGCTGAGACACACTGCAGGACACTCCAATTAACACAGTCAAGTAAACACACATTTGGCCTGGAATATGGACATTGTACAACACACGGAAACCAGAGAAAGGGAGCTTGTCCTGCTGGAGTAAAGTCACTTGATGGATGGATCTTGGACCATGTCCAACATGTGGACACCAGCTCCAGAGCTCAAATAGCCCAGCCCTGAGGCCCTGCTCTGTCCATGAAGAGGCGCAGGACGGGGTGGAACATCATGTGAGTGCTCAGAGGCTCCCCACGAGCCCTGACCATGGAGTGAGAGGCCGGGACGCCCTCTGTCCTGCCATGGGGACAACCTCAGGAGAGAGACTCGACATGGCACCGGGAACTTCCACCCCAGACTGCAGGTATCTGCCCCCAGCCGTTTATAGGGGAGAATCCACTCATAATTGAGAGTTTTCAGATCAAGCTTCATTTTAGACTGGAGAATGTGCCGTAGTTAAACTATTCACTTTATAAATCACAACAACTAATGCTGTCGGGGCCCAAGTCATCATGTCCCACTGCCCTGTCAGCCTGGGTGAGACTCGGTGAGAGAAAACATTTTATCTTGTAATTTATGACAGTCAAACACATTGACTTTTAATGCATTGAGCATAGGTTTTGATACATGGGAGACATGATGATTTCTGCTGCACACCTGGGATGAGCATCAGCACATTCAGTGGGTTCTGGGCGCTGAATAAAATCACAGCTATCAATAGAATTGGATGGTGATGAAGACATTCCAGAGGGAATTAAAAATTACACATATTGTTTGATGCAGAATGTTATGTCTTTTCTCCTAAACATGATGACAGATATGAGTCAGAAACAAATTCAGTAATTAGTCAGTGACACTGTTGATGTCTTAAAGGATCTGGCAATAACAAGATGGTGGCACCGACATCTGTCTATTTGTGGATGTGAACTTGGGATTTTTCCCCAACTCCACACTCAGGGATTGTCAGTGTAATTTTATTTTTTTTTTTTTTTTTTATTTTTTATTTTTTTTAATAAATTTTATTGTTATATTCCCCATACAATTGCAGCCCCCCCATTCTGACCCCAATCCCTCCCCTCCCACCCCCGCCCCCCTAAAAGTGTCTCTGGTTCATAGTTTTTTGTTGATTTTGATTTTCACTTTCTTATAGTTATTCATTTTCCTGGTCCCTTATTTAAGTTTTCTAGATTCCTGCTATGAGTGAGACCATCCGGTATTTTTCTTTTTCTTTTTGGCTTATTTCGCTGAGCATGATCCCTTCCAGCGCCATCCATGTTGCTGCAAATTGCATGTGTTTATCTTTTTTGAATGCTGAGTAATATTCCATGGTATATATGTACCACATCTTCTTGATCCAGTCATCTATTTTTGGGCATTTGGGTTGTTTCCAAAGCTTAGCTATTGTAAACAGTGCTGCTATAAACATAGGGGTGCAGGTGTTCTTTGGAATTGATGTTTCTGTGTCCTTTGGGTAAATACCTAGGAGTGGAATTGCTGGATCATATGGAAGCTCTATGTTTAGTTGGTCCAGAAATCTCCATACAGCTTTCCACAGTGGTTGGACCAGTTTGCACTCCCACCAACAGTGCAGAAGAGTTCCTTTTTCTCCACACCCTCGCCAACATTTGTTGTTGCTAGTTTTTTTAATATGTGCCATTCTCACTGGTGTAAGATGGTATCTCATGGTAGTTTTGATTTGCATTTCCCTGATGACAAGTGATGTTGAACATTTTTTCATATGCCTGTTGGCCATTTGCATTTCCTCTTCAGAGATGTTTCTTTTAAGCTCTTCTGCCCATTTTTTGACTGGATTATTTTCTTTGTGGTTGTTGAGTCTCATCAGCTCTTTGCAGATTTTTGTGATCAGTCCTTTATCATTAGTGTTGGGTGCAAAAATGTTCTCCCAGTTGGTGGGGTTTCTCTTTGTTTTTGTTATTGTCTCTTTTGCTGTGCAAAAGCTCTTTAATTTGATGTAGTCCCAGCTGTTTATCTTTGCCTTCACTATCACTGCTTTGGGTGATGTGTCTGTAAAGATGTCTTTGATGTGCATATCACGTAGTGTTTCGCCTATATTTCCTTCTATATATTTTATGGTTTCAGGTCTTATGTCTAGTTCTTTAATCCATTTTGAGTTGATTTTTGTGTATGGTGTGAGGTGGTGGTCAAGCTTCATTCTTTTGCATGTAGCGACCCAGTTTTCCCAGCACCATTTATTGAACAAACTTTCTTTGCTCCAATGCATATTCTTTGCTCCTTTGTCAAAGATTAGTTGACCATAAATCTGTGGGTTTATTTCTGGATTTTCTATTCGATTCCATTGGTCTGTATGTCTGTTCTTGTTCCAATACCATGCAGTTTTGATGATTATGGCTTTGTAGTATAGTTTGAAGTCTGGGAGTCTGATGCCTCCATTCCCTTCTTTTTTTTTCAGGAGAGCTTTGGCTATTTGGGGTTTTTGGTGATTCCATATGAATTTCATCAATAATTGTTCTATTTCTTTGAAGAATGACATTGAAATTTTGATTGGAATAGCATTGAATCTGTATATTGCTTTTGGTAGGATGGCCATTTTAATAATGTTTATTCTTCCAATCCATGAGCAGGGGATGTCTCTCCATTTCTTTGTGTCTTCTTCTATTTCTTTTAACAGTGTTTTATAGTTTTCTTTGTATAGGTCCTTTACCTCTTTTGTTAGATTTATTCCCAAATATTTGATTTTTTTTGTTTCAATAACAAAAGGGATGGTCTTTTTGATTTCTTCTTCTTCAGATTTATTGTTTGTGTATAGGAAGGCTACTGACTTTTGCGTGTTGATTTTGTATCCTGCCACTTTACTGAACTGATTGATGAGTTGAATTAGCTTTTCTGTGGAGTTTTTGGGGTTCTCTATGTATAATATCATATCGTCTGCAAATAGTGATAGTTTGACTTCTTCTTTTCCTATTTGGATTCCTTGGATGTCTTTCTCTTGTCTTATTGCCCTGGCTAGGACTTCCAGTATTATATTGAAAAGCAATGGTGAGAGTGGACATCCTTGTCTTGTTCCAGATCTTAATGGAATTGCTTTCAGCTTTTCACCATTGAGAATGATACTGGCTGTTGGCTTGTCATAGATGGCCTTTATGATGTTGAGGTATGTTCCTTGTATCCCCAGAATTTCAAGGGCTTTTATCATGAATGGGTGTTGCACTTTGTCGAAAGCTTTCTCAGCATCTATTGATATTATCATATGGTTTTTATATTTCTTTTTGTTGATATGTTGGATAACGTTGATTGATTTTCGGATGTTAAACCATCCTTGTGCCCCTGGAATGAATCCAACTTGGTCGTGGTGAATTATCTTATGGATACATTGTTGGATTCTGATAGCTAAAATTTTATTGAGGATTTTTGCATCAGTGTTCATTAGGGAGATTGGCCTGTAGTTTTCCTTTTTTGTGTTGTCCTTGTTCGGTTTTGGTATTAGTGTAATGTTGGCTTCATAAAACGTGTTTGGTATTGTCCCTTCCTTCTCAATTTTTTGGAAGAGTTTGTGAAGGATAGGCACTAATTCGTCTCTGAATGTTTGGTAGAATTCATTTGTAAATCCATCAGGTCCTGGGCTTTTTTTTTTGGGGAGGTTTTTTATTACCATTTCAATTTCGCTAATTGTAATTGGTCTGTTTAGGTGTTCTATTTCTTCTTTATCTAGCTTTGGGTGATTGTAGAGTTGTAGGAATTTGTCCATCTCCTCTAGATTGTTAAACTTGTTTCCATATAACTGTTCATAGTAGTTACTGATTATTCTTTTGATTTCTGCTGTGTCCGTTGTGATTTCTTCTCTTTCATTGATGATCCTGTTTATTTGTGCTTTCTCCCTTTTTTCCTTTGTGAGCCTGGCTAGGGGTTTGTCTATTTTATTGATTTTTTCAAAAAACCAGCTCTTGGTTTCATTGATCTTTTAGATTGTTTTTTTTTAGTTTCAATTTCATTTATTTCTGCTTTGGTTTTTATTATTTCTTTTCTTCTACTGGTTTTGGGTTTTTTTTGTTGTTCTTTTTCTAGATCTTTGAGCTTCGAGATGAGGTTGTTTCTTTGCGTTCTTTCTTGTTTCTTGATGTGAGCTTCTATTGCTATATATTTTCCTCTTATTACTGCTTTTGCTGCATCCCATACATTTAGGATATTAATGTCCTCCTTGTCGTTCAATTCAAAAAATTTTTTAATTTCTTCTTTGATCTCCTCATTAGTCCAATGGTCTTCCAGTAGTGTGGTTTTTAATGTCCTGAGGTAGGAAAGTTCCTTGCCTTCTTTTTATGGTTTATTTCTAGTTTGATGCCTTCATGGTCAGAAAAGATGGTTGATATGATTTCAATCTTGGTGTATCTGTTGATGTTTGTCTTGTGCCCCAGTATGTGATCGATCCTGGAGAATGATCCGTGTGCGCTTGAGAAAAATGTGTACTCCGTTTTTTGGGGTTTAGTGTTCTATAGATGTCTGTTAAGCCTAATTGCTCTAGGTCCTTATTTAGAGCTTTGGTTTCTTTACTTATTTTTTGTCTTGTTGATCTATCCATTGTTGATAGTGGTGTGTTGAAGTCTCCCACTACGTATGTGTTTTCTCTGATGTCTGTTTTCAGAGAGGACAACAGTTGTCTGATATATTTTGGTGCTCCTTCGTTTGGTGAGTATATGTTAATGAGTGTTATTTCTTCTTGAAGTATTGTCCCCTTCATCATAATGTAGTGACCATTGGGGTCTCTTTTTATATTTTTGAGTTTGAAATCTGTTTTATCTGATATAAGTATAGCTGTTCCTGCTTTCTTTTTTGGTCCATTTGCTTGTAGGATTGTTTTCCATCCTTTAACTTTGAGCCTATTTTTATCTTTTGTAGCTAAATGTGTTTCCTGGAGACAGCAAAAAGTTGGGTTTTGTTTCTTAATCCAGGCTGCCACTCTGTGTCTTTTTATTGAAGAGTTTAGTCCATTTACATTTAGAGTTAATATTAATATGTTAACATCTGTATTTGCCATTGTGTTTGTCTTTCCTTTGATTTTATTTATTTATTCTTTTAATAACTTTTTTTTTTTTGGCCTTCTTTCATTGTTATTCGTCCCTCTGAGGTTCTGGCTTTAGGACTCCTTGTAGTATTTTTTGGAGTGGGGGTTTAGTTTCAATGAAATTCCGGAGTTTCTGTTTGTCTGGGAAGGTCCATATTCTTTCTTCAAAGAGGAAGGAGAGCTTTGCGGGATAGAGTATTCTTGGTTGGCATCTGTTTTCTTGGAGTCTGTTGACTATGTCCCTCCACTCTCTCCTTGCCCGTAGTGTTTCTTCGGAGAAGTCTGATGTCAGCCTGATTGGTTTTCCTTTGAATGTTATCTGTTTCTTCCCTCTTGCCAGCTTCATTATTTTTTCCTTGTCCTGGATTCTTGGGAGCTTTACTATTATGTGTCTTGCTGTATTTTTCCTTTCGTCGTGGAAGTTTGGTGTTCTTCTTGCTTCTTGTATATCAATTTTTAGCTCCTTCTTCACATTTGGGAAGTTCTCTTCAATTATCTCTTTGAATATTTTCTCTGTTCCTACATCTCTCTCCTCTCCTTCTGGTATTCCTATAACTCTTATATTTCCTTTCCTCATGGAGTCAGATAGTTCCCGAAGTCTTTCTTCGTTCTTTTTCCTTCGTACTTCTCTTTCCTTTTCTGTTTTGGTTTTTTTTTATTTCTGTGTCTTCAAGATTACTTATTCGTTCTTCCATTTCATCTATTCTGCTTTCATTGCTTTTCCCAGAATTCTTTAGTTCTTCCATTAATTCTTTGATCTCCTGCATTTCTTTTACTTCCCTCTTTAGGGACTCAATTTCTTTCTTCTGACCATTGTTTTCCCTCTCTAGGGACTCAATTGCATTCTTCTGATCGTTGATTATTTTTCCCTTATCATTGTTTTCCTTTATGACTTCTGTCAGTTTTTTAATCACGGCAATTTTAAATTCTCTTTCTGGAAGGCTCAGAAATTCTTCCAAGTTATTGTCTTTGCAATCTGGGGGCTGGCTTTCTTTTTGTGGTGTGCTTTTTCTCTGGAGAGTTGCTAGGTTGCGTGTGGTTCTTCTCCTCCCTACTGTCTGTTTTCTAATTTGCCGTATGCGTTGGGACACTGTGTTGTTGGGACTGGCCGGCATCTTGGGTGGGCTTCTCTGTTCCCCTCTGGTTCTTCCAGGAGTCATCTGTCAGTTTCAAGCAGCCTTTAATGGAGAAAGGTCCCTGTTCTAAAATGCCGATGTGGGGACACACTCCCCTGTGCGCCTGGTCTGCCCCGGCGGTGGGTTCCTGCTCCCCTCTGGGCTTGGACTGCAGGCCAGAGGGGGTCTGGCGTGGGCGAACTTCCCCCGCTCACCTCTGGCTCTTGAGGAAGCCTTCTGCAGGTAGTCTTTACTGAAGAAATGTCCCTGTTCTAAAATGGTGATGTGGGACACACTCCCTGCGCGTCTGGTCTCAGGCACACTCTTCTGCGCGCCTGGTCTGCCCCGGCTGTGGGTGCTCGCTCTCCCTGTGGGCTCAGACTACTTGTTCGGAAGGAGCCAGGTGTGGGCTAACTCCCCAGCTGGCCACTAGCTCCTTCAGTAGCCTGTGCTGGGGTCAAGTCGCTAGGTGGCACCAGAGATCTCTCCTAGAGCCCTTGGGGAGCTGATTTTCCACCCTGTGGGACAGGGAGCAGAGCGGGGATGGTAGGGTACACCTCAACGGCTTTGGGGTGCTGTGTCTGCCTTGTGCCCCACCGTCGTGGGGAACCCACGCCCCTAATTTCGTGCCCCGGGTCTCAGTTCCAAAGCCCTCAGTTCCAGGACACGGGCTGTAGCCCAGATCAGTGGCGCGGGAATGGCGCCTTTTGAATCCCGCTCCCCTGCCTGGGCGCCTTGTTCCTGCTCACTCAGGGAGGGCCTCCGCCGTCTCCCCGCAAGCCTAGGTCGCAGGCGCGGGGACCTGGGCAGCTGCGATCCGGTCTGGATCCGTGCCACTTTCAGCGCAAGCTTACCGGGTGGCCGGGGCTGTGTGCTGGTGCTGGTCTCCTCCTGGGGGGCGGGGCTCTCTTTAATGGCGCCTGGAGCTCACCTCCGTGGCGGATCCTGCAGGGTTCGCCTCAGCTCCCGTTCACGGGGTGTGGTGGCTGCAATAGTTCCTTTCCACTCACAGTCCCGCTTGCTGTGTCCGTTTTTCTTGTTGGCCGTTTTGTTTTGTTGTCTCCCTCTTCTCTGCTGGTCGGAGAGTGCCGACTTTGTGGGCGGGGGAGGGGAGCAGGGTTCTGCGCTTCCCTCCCTTCTCGTCCTCTTTTATGGCAACTTTCTTCTTCGGGCAGTTTGCTGGAGTCGTCCGTTTATCTTCCGTGTCCCAGTTCTCACTGGGACCTGCCGCTTTTCCTCCCTATTAACTTTTTCTAATGGGAGATCTTACTCGCAGCTTCTCCACGCCGCCATGTTGCTCCGCCCACAATCTGTCAGTGTAATTTTAAAGAGTCACAGTATTTAATCAGGTCCTGGGGAGATATGTCACATTATTTTATCTGTTTTAAGTATGCATTTAAGGTCACGCAACAGATGTCAACATTTTTCACCACCATGAACCCTGATTTATTTTCATGTTTTAATGAAATTTCTGGAATTATTCCCACCGATGTGTTGCAATTATTTTATATTACTATATTCTCCTAAAAAATCCTGCCTACCAAAGACCTGCCCCTCCGTCACCCCACAGAGGGGGTAGAGGGTGAGTACTATGAGCAGGGACAGGTGTGTGCAGCTGACAGCTGTGTCCTGGCTGGGTGGGGGTCTCTATGCTGTGATGAACACAGCTGGAACCTTCTCCTTGTCCTACTGTGGGTCCAACGTTGTCCACCAGTTCTTCTGTGACATCCCCCAGTTTTTGGCTATTTCCTGCTCGGGAAATTTAATGAATGAACTTGTCCCTATTGCCATCGGTGTGGTGTTGGATTTCTGCTATTTCATATTCATCGTCATTTCCTGTGTCCACATCTTCTCTGCCATCAGGAAGATCCCATCCACAGAAGGGAAGGCCAAAGTCTACTCCACCTGCCTTCCGCACCTGCTTGTTGTGGTGCTGTTTCTCTCCACTGCATTCTTTGATTATCTGAAGCCAACCTCAGGGACCCCATCCATGTCTGACCTGGTCATTTCTATGTTCTACACGATGGTACCCCCCACCTTTAATCCCATCATATACAGTTTGAGGAACCAAGCCATGAAGTCGGCCATGGGGAGACTGATGAAGGGGAGACTCACCAAAATGTGATAGAGAAGATTAATTCATAACTCCATTATGACACATTTATTTTAAATTTCACATTATTGTCCCCTATATAGTCTTATAATTTCATATAATTCTATTGTACAATTTAAATATATATGCTCATTTTTAAAATATATTTAAGATCACTTCATATATTCTTCTGCTCATTCACTCGATTAGCATTGATTGTTCCTCTTTTTAACATTTAGTTGCACTTTGATATTCTCTGTACAATGAAGGTCACCTAACTTCAGCATATATCTGCTGTTTTCCATTTCCATGCTCTCAGCTGTGGGGCGATGGTTGGGTTTCATCTCAGTCATCAGCAGAAGTTCTCTCACTGGGGCAGCATCTCCAGTCTCTGAGGCACTTCACCTTTCATGTTACTGACTCTCGTGGTCACGTGAGGGATTAGGGACTATTGGTGGGTCAGAGGCCCCTATACTTTGTGAGTGAGGCCTTAATCACATAAGGAAGGCCTGAGGGCCCAAGTTGGAAACAGTGGTCACGACCTTTTGTGGACAAGGACCCACACATGATGGGGTAGAGACCCTCCTGGAGGCTCTGGTGTGGATGTCACCGACTTTTACCATAAACACAGCACACAGTGGACACCAGAAATAAGACAGTGGCTGTGAAAGCTGTTAATTTCACGTGCAGTATAATTACTAAAAATTTACTAAAATAAAGTGAGTAGGGTTTTTCAAGAAACAATAAAGGAACTTTGGAAGCTATAATGGTAAAAAAAAAAAATGCTAGCTGGTGGACTAAGCAATATTCTAATATTTCCAGAGGTAGTTAAGGAAGGGCGCTCACAACATCACACCACACTTTTCTTGTGTGTTTATCCCCATATATTTAATTTCCTAGAATTTCTGGGATTTTGAGGATAATGTCCTTATGGCCTCATTATTATGGGATCTCAGAGTGTTTGCGTTTCCATGTGGGGTAGTCCAAATGAGAAAACTCATCAGACTTACGTATCATAAGTAACACTATCATTTAGTGTAGATGCAAATACAAAGAATTTGAAGAAGATTTAAAATTGGGAAGTGAAATGCCCAAGTGTATGGCTACTGTGTGGCCTCAGCTCTTCTCTGCTGACTGCATCCACCCCTGCTTGCCCATCTGTGACTTCCAATGTTTGAAAATTTCACACCAAAATATTTCATGATAATATGCAGTTCCAAGTGGATATCAGACATTAAACTCATTCTCAGATATTCACGCTCTGAGGGTGCTAATCAGGCTGATCTTGCCTTCAGCCCAGTCGAGT
The DNA here is from genome assembly GCF_014898055.3 of Talpa occidentalis. Lineage (NCBI taxonomy): Eukaryota > Metazoa > Chordata > Mammalia > Eulipotyphla > Talpidae > Talpa > Talpa occidentalis. The sequence continues at coordinate 8,333,678 of NW_023601851.1, read as the reverse complement.
CCCATGTGTTCACAATGTCAGATTGGAGGTAGCTAGGAACAGTTAAATGATGGCAAAAACTCGATATATAAACTACTAGGTTGACAACTTGCTACTATTATTTTAAATCATTGGCATTTTTATTTTTTCTGATGATAGATAACATTCTTAATATTAATTATAGTTACTGTCATAGTTTACAGGTCAATAAAATTTATGGGCTATCAAAAGAAGAAGGTTATGGAATATAATGAGAATTCAATGCACCTACTGAATGAAGAAGCTGAATCAGACTATTATAAACATATCCTGAGACTATTCATTGCCTACAATTTGTCAGTTTTGTGTAACATAATTAAAATTTTAAAAATAATAAAACATTAACTGTCTCTAGGTTGTATAAATTTAAACATAAAGCACAATTAAAACTGTTGTGGACAATGTAATATACACTAAGAAAAAAAAGATTCCACTGAAAAAAGCAAATTAAAATAATAAGCCACTTCAGTGTAGTTGAAAGTTTAAAAAAATCAACACACAGGGCCTCCACTGTGGCGCAGCGGTTGAGTGCTGGGCTATGAAGCTGCCCACAGTCTCTGCAGCACCTGTTCAATCCCCGGCCGCCAATGAGGGTCCCACAAGGCACGAAGATTTCTCCTGATGACCGCTGCTCCCCTCAGCAGTGTACTTTGTCAGTCTGCCTGTTCTGTTCTCCACTCTGGCTCTGGTGAATTTTCTCACCCTCCCGTGCTTCTGACTGTACTCACTGCTTGTATAAATAAATAAATCTAAAAAAAAAAGAATTTGAATATTTAAAATTGGGAAGTGAAATACCCAAGTGTGTGGCTGCTGTCTAGCCTCAGCTCTTGTCTGCTGACTGCATCAACCCCTGCTTTCCCATCTGTGATGTCCAATGTTTGAATTTTTCACACCAAAATATTTCATGATAAAATATAATTCCAATTGGATATCAGAAATTTAACTGATTCTCAGACATTCATGCTCTGAGGGTGCTAATCAGGTTGATCTTGCCTTTCAGCCCAGGTGAGTCCCATGTGTGCACAATGTCAGATTGGAGGCTGCCAGGAATAGTTAAAAAGATGGCAAAAGCTCGATATATAAACTTCTAGGTTGACGACTTGCTACTATTCTTTTAAATCATTGGCATTTTTATTTATCAACTGATAAATAACTTTCTTTATACTTTCTTAATACTTAATTCTTGATACTGTCATAGCTTGCTGGTCAATAAAAGTTATGGAATATAATAAGAATAGGTTATGGGATACAATGAGAATTCAAAACATATATTGAATGAAGAAGCTGAATCAGACTATTATAAATTTATACTAAGACTATTCATACTAAGACTTATAAATTTATACTAAGACTATAAGACTATTTATTTTGTCAATTTTGTATAACAAAATTGAATTTTTTCAATTAATAAAACATTAACTGTCTCTAGGTTGTATGGCTTTAAACATTTAAGCACAATTAAATTAGTTGTGGATGTATAATACACACTAAGAACACTTAAGATTCCACTATAAATACAAATGAAATCAATAAGCTACTTCAGTGTAGCTAGATTACAAAATCAACACACGAAAATCAAAAAATTGAACTAGAAGAGAAGTGAAGAAAACAATCCCACTTACAACCATGAAGACTAAGTACCATGGAGAAGACACAACTAAGGATGTGAAAATACAAGAAAAGGGTAAGGCATTGTTAAAAGAAATAGAAAAGAAAAAGAAATGGAAAAATATTCCCTGCTCTGGGCTTGGAAGAATCAACATTACCAAATGCCCATCTCACCCAAAGCAGTTTACAGATTCAATGCAACCCCAATAAGGACTTCAATGGTATTCTCCAAGGACATAAAACAAATGTTACAGAAATGCATATTCAACAACCAAAAATCCTGGCAAAAATGAGGAAGCATGGTGGAGGCAGCACACTTCCAGACTCCAGGCCATACACTAAAGCTCTAATACTTAAAGCAGCATGGCACTGGGACAAAAAATAGACACAAAGACCTCTGGAATATAGAGGGCAGTCTGAGGAACCAAGCCATGAAGTCAGCTGTGGGGAGACTGATGAAAGGGCAACTCAGCAAAATTTAACAGAGAAGTTGACGTCATGACTCCATTAGGAGACACATATTTTTAAGTTTTCACATTATATTCCTTGGCCACTCTGGGAGGCCCAGTGAGGCCCATGGGACCCTGTGCCTGGTGGACACTGTGGCTGGAGCCCCGCGGCGCGGAATTCGCTGAGGTGCGCTCAGACGCCCAGGGGTCCGCCCCTGCACCCCAACAGGAGTCCCCGCGGATGAACACAGCACAGCCCTGGTGCTGGGTGTCGCGCAGAGGGTGAAGCTCTGTCTGGGCAAGCACGGCCTGCCCAGTGTGGCCCCCTGAGGGTGTTGGGGCGAGTGAGAGCGCCCCCCGCAACCCCTCCTCAAGCCTCCCCTGGACCTTTTTTGCCTCTCCCTGAGCAGCATCACCCCGGCCATCAGGAACCCAGGCTGGGAGGCGCCTCCGTGCTCCTTTGAGTCTGTTTCTTTGGGGCTGTGCTGAACACCCCTTTTATTCATGCTGTGGTGCGTCCCAGACGTGGCTCAATGTATAGAAATATAAAACAGTGTCTAAGTGACCAAAATATCATTTTCATTAAGTATTTTTAGGCAATATGGCTGTTTAGCACGATAAATATCTTGATGTAATAACATTTCTGGACTCTTAGGGACTTAGAGAATGATGTCTCAAGAAAAGGTAATATATTGAACATAAACATAGTTTCTTTGCTGATTTAAAGAAAATAGCTAAAAATCAGGAAATATTTTATTTAAATAAATGAAGTATGATCTGTCAACAAAATGAAACTAACTGATCAAATGGAGGAAGGTATTTGCAAATTATATATTTGATAAGACATAATTTCCAAAAATAAGAACAACTCATACACCCAGTAGCAAAGCCTCAACAATCAGACTAAAAAACAGGCAGACAATCTGAACAGACATGGCCACAGGCCCTTGAGAAAGTGCTTGACATCACTCATCCCCAGGGAACACAGTCAAATCACAAGACAACAAGGCATGTCATCTGGGAGTCAGGGGATGTGGGGAGAAGGGAGTGCCTGGGCACTGCTGGTGAGGGTACAGATGAGTGCCCTCGTGTGGAAAGCTGTGGAGGTTTCTTTTAAAAATTAAGAACATAGGGCCTCCCAGGTGGCACAGTGGTTGAGCTCTGGGTTGCGAAACTTCCCGCCACCTCTGCGGCACTGGTTGAACCCCAGCTTCTCCCGGCCACCAGAGGAGGGTCCCACACGGTGTGCAGACCTCTCCTGTCGCCCTCTGCTCCCCTCAGCAGTGTACTTCGGTCCTCCTGCCTGCTCTGCTCCCCGCTCTGGCTCTGGTGAATTCTCTCACCCTCCCGTGCTTCGGACTGTAACCAGTGCTGTGTAAACAAAACAAAAAAAAAAAAAAATAAACAAATACCTAAATAAAAACATGTCTCTATAAATAAATAAATCTTAAAAAAATAAATAAATAATTAAGAACATAAATGTTATATAACCCAGTAATTCCACTCTAAAGATACACACATATTGGACAATAAAGAGACACAAGCCCCCATGTCAGTGCAACAAACAAATGAAATAAATAGTAGAAAAATCCACAAAATAAAAAGAGAGCTTTTCTTTGAAAGATAAGATAGGCAAGCCCTTAGTGAGTCCAAGGAGAAAAAGACAGGAGCTGAATAAACTAAAAAATAAAAGAGGGTAGTGGAGCAACATGGCGGCGAGGAGACACTGTGAGTAAGATCTCCCATTTAAACAAAAGTTAACAGGGAGGAAAAGCGGAAGGTCCCAGTGAGAACTGGGACACGGAAGATTAACGGACGACCCCAGCAAACTACCCGAAGAAGAAAGTTGCCATAAAAGAGGACTAGAAGGGAGGAAAGCACAGAACCCTGCTCCCCTCCCCCACCCTCAAAGTCGGCACTCTCTGACCAACAGAAGGAGGAAAAAAACAAACTAAAATGACCAACAAGAACAAACTACGCATCAAGCGGGACTGTGAGTGGAAAGGAACTATTTCAGCCACCACACCCCATGAACTGGAGCTGTGGAGAATCCTGCAGGATTTGCCAGGGAGGTGAGCAAATGGCTCCGGGTGCCATTAGAGAACAACAAAGAATCTGGAACCTGCACACAGCCCCGGGCCGGCCGGTAAGCTTGCGCAGAAAAGTGGCACGCTTGAAAAGCAAACGTGGATCGCGGCTGCCCAGGTACCCGTGCCTGTGACCTAGGCTTGCAGGGAGATGCACGGGGGCCCTCACTGAGGTGAAAGTCCCTCACTGAGAAATCAGAAACCAGGCGCCTGGACACGGGAGCGGGGTTCAAAAGGTGCCATTCTTGCGGCTACCGAACTGGGCTACAGCCCATGTCCTGGACCTGAGGGCTTTGGAACTGAGACCCAGGACACAAAATTCGGGGCGTGGGTCCTCCATGTCAGTGGGGCACAAGGCAGACACAGCACCCCAAAGCCATTGAGGTTTTCCCTACCATTCCCACTCTGTTCCCTGTACCACGGAGTGAAAAAAAAACGGCTCCCCAAGAACATTAGAAGAGATCTCTGGAGCCACCTAGTGACCAGAAAACAGTCACTAACACCCCATAGAACAGGGACCTTTCTTCAGAAAAGACTGCTTGAAACTGGCAGAAGCAGCCCGTGGCCAGCTGGGAAGTTAGCTCACCCCAGGTCCCTTCAGACCAGCAGTCTGAGCCCACAGGGGTAGCGGGCACCCACGGCCAGGGCAGACTGGGCGCGCAGAAAAGTGTGCCTGAGACCGGAAGCGCAGGGAATGTGTCCCACATCTCCATTTAAGAACAGGGACATTTATTCAGTAAAGACTGCCTGCAGAAGTCTCCCTCAGGAGCCAGACGTAAGCGGGGAAGCTTGCCCACGCCAGGCTCCTTCTATCCTGCAGTCCAAACCCAGAGGGGGAGCGGTAACCCACCGCCAGGGCAGACCTAAGGCACAGGAGAGTGAGTCCCCACATCAGCATTTTAGAACAGGGACATTTTTTCAGTAAAGACTGCTTGAAACTGACAGATGGCTCCTGGAGGAGCCACAGGGGAGCAGAGAAGCTCACCCAAGATGCCGGCCAGTCCCAGCAACACAGTGTTCCAGAGAATATGACAAATTAGAAAACAGACAGTAGGGAGTAGAAGAATGACACACAACCTAACAACTCCTCAGGAAAAAAAAAAGCACACCACAAAAAGGAAACCACCCCCCAGATTGCAAAGATAGTAACTTGGAAGAAATTCTGAGCCTTCCAGAAAGAGAATTTAAAATTGTCATGATTAAAAAAAAAAATGACATAACTCATAAAGAAAAACAATGATCAGAAGAAGGAAATTGAGTCCCTAAAGAGGGAAAACAATGGTCAGAAGAATGAAATTGAGTCCCTAAAGAGGGAAGCAAAAGAAACGCAGGAGATCAAAAAATTAATGGAGGAACTAAAGAACTCTGGGAAAAGCAATGAAAGCAGAATAGATGAAATGGAAGAACAAATAAGTACTCTTGAAGACACATAAATAAAAAGAATAAAAAGAACCAAAACAGAAAAGGAAAGAGAAGCACAAAGGAAAAAGAACGAAGTAAGACTACGGGAACAATCTGACTCCATGAGGAAAGGAAATATAAGAGTTATAGGAATGCCAGATGGAGAGGAAAGAGATGTAGGAACAGATAAAATATTCAAAGTGATAATTGAAGAGAACTTCCCAAATGTGAAGAAGGAGCTGAAAATTAATAAACAAGAAGCAAGAAGAACACCAACATCCACGACAAAAGGAAAAATACAGCAAGACACATAATAGTAAAGCTCCCAAGAATCCAGGACAAAGACAAAATAATGAAGCTGACAAGAGGGAAGAAACAGATAGCATTCAAAGGAAAACCAATTAGGCTGACATCAGACTTCTCTGAAGAAACGCTATGTGCAAGGAGAGAGTGGAGGGACATAGTCAACAGACTCCAAGAAAACAGATGCCAACCAAGAATACGCTATCCCACAAAGCTCTCCTTCCTCTATGAAGAAAGAATAAGGACCTTCCAGACAAACAGAAACTCTGGAATTTCATTACGACTAAACCCCACTCCAAAAAATACTACAAGTAATCCTAAAGCCAGAACCTCAGAGGGACGAATAACAATGAAAGAAGGCAAAAAAAAAGTTATTAAAAGAATAAATCAATAAAATCCAAGGAAAGCCAAACACAATGGCAAATACAGACGCTAACATATCAATATTAATTCTAAATGTAAATGGACAAAAATCTTCAATAAAAAGACTCAGAGTTGCAGCCTGGAATAAGAAAGAAAACCCAAACTTTTGCAGTATCCAGGAAACACATTTAGCTACAAAAGATAAAAATAGACTCAAAGATAAAGGATGGAAAACAATCCTACAAGCAAATGGACCCAAAAAGAAAGCAGTAACAGCTATACTTATATCAGAAAAAAACAAACGTCATACTCAAAAATGTAAAAAGAGACCCCAACAGTCACAACATTATGATCAAGGGGACAATACTTCAAGAAGAAATAACACTCATTAACATATACTCACCAAACGAAGGAGCACCAAAATATATCAGACAACTGTTGTCATCTCTGAAAATAGACATCAGAGAAAACACATACATAGAGGGAGACTTCAACACACCACTATCCACAATGGATAGATCAACAAGACAAAAAATAAGTAAAGAAACTAAAGCTCTAAATAAGGACCTAGAGCATTTGGGCTTAACAGACATCTATAGAACACTAAACCCCTAAAAAACAGAGTACACATTTTTCTCAAGTGCACACGGATCATTCTCCAGGATCGATCATATACTGGGGCACAAGAAAAACATCAACAGATACACCAAGATTGAAATCATACCAACCATCTTTTCTGACCATGAAGGCATCAAACTAGAAATAAACCATAAAAAGAAGGCAAGGAACTTTCCTACCTCGTGGAGATTCAAAACCACACTACTGGAAGACCACTGGACAAATGAAGAGATCAAATAAGAAATTAAAAAAATTCTTTGAATTGAATGACAAGGAGGACACCAATATCCTAAATGTATGGGATGCAGCAAAAGCAGTAATAAGAGGAAAATATATAGCAATAGAAGCTCACATCAAAAAAGAAGAAAGAATTCAAAGAAACAATCTAATCGTGAAGCTCAAAGATCTAGAAAAAGAACAACAAAAAAAAAATGAAAACCAGTAGAAGAAAAGAAATAATAAAAACCAAAGCAGAAATAAATGAAATTGAAACTAGAAAAACAATCCAAAAGATCAATGAAACCAAAACCTAGTTCTTTGAAAAAAATTAATAAAATAGACAAACCCTGAGCCAGGCTCACAAAGGAAAAACAGGAGAAAGCACAAAAAAAAAAAAAAAAAAAAAACAGGACCATAAATGAAAGAGGAGAAATCAGAACAGACACAGCAGAAATCAAAAGAATAATCAGTAACTACTATGAATAGTTATATGGAAACAAGTTCAACAATCTAGAGGAGATGGACAAATTCCTACAACTCTACAATCACCCAACGCTAGATAAAGAAGAAATATAACACCTAAAAAGACCAATTATAAGCAGCAAAATTAAAATGGTAATCCAAAACCTCCCCAAAACAAAATCCCAGGACCTGATGGATTTACAAATGAATTCTACCAAACATTCAGAGACAAATTAGTGCCTATCCTTCACAAAATCTTCCAAAAAATGGAGAAGAAAAGGATAATACCAAACACCTTCTATGAAGCCAACATTACACTAATACCAAAACCAAACAAGGACAACACAAAAAGGAAAACTACAGGCCAATCTCCCTAACGAACACTGATGCAAAAATCCTCAGTAAAATGTTAGCTATCAGAATCCAACAATGTATCCATAAGATAATTCACCACGACCAAGTAGGATTCATTCCAGGGACACAAGGATGGTTTAACATCCGAAAATCAATCAACGTTATCCAACACATCAACAAAAGGAATTACCATATGATAATATCAATATGATAATTACGATATGATAATAACCATATGATAATATCAATAGATGCTGAGAAAGCTTTTGACAAAGTGCAATACCCATTTATGATAAAAGCCCTTAAAATTCTTGGGTTACAAGGAACATTCCTCAACATCATAAAGGCCACATATGACAAGCCAACAGCCAATATCATTCTCAATGGTGAAAAGCTGAAAGCAATTCCATTAAGATCTGGAACAAGACAAGGATGTCCACTCTCACCACTGCTTTTCAATATAATACTGGAAGTCCTACCCAGAGCAATAATACAAGAGAAAGACATACAAAGAATCCAAATAGGAAAAGAAGAAGTCAAACTATCACTATCTGCAGATAATACGATAATATACTAGAGAACCCCAAAAACTCCACAGAAAAGCTAATTCAACTGATCAATCAGTTCAGTAAAGTGGCAGAATACAAAATCAACACGCAAAAGTCAGTAGCCTTCCTATACACAAACAATAAATCTGAAGAAGAAATTAAAAAAATCCCTTTTATTATTAAAACAAATAAAATCTAATACTTGGGAATAATTCTAACAAAAGAGGTAAAGGACCTATACAAAGAAAACTATAAAACACTGTTAAAAGAAATAGAAGAAGATACAAAGAAATGAAAAGATATCCCATGCTCATGGATTGGAAGAATTAACATTATTAAAATGGCCATCCTACCAAAAGCAATCTACAGATTCAATGCTATTCCAATAAAACCTCAATGTCATTCTTCTAAGAAATAGAAAAAAATATTGATGAAATTCACATGGAATCACCAAAAACCCCGAATAGCCAAAGCTCTCCTGAAAAAGAAAAAAAAAAAAGATGGGAATGGAGGCATCACACTCCCAGACTTCAAACTATACTACAAATCTATAATCATCAAAACTAAATGGTATTGGAACAAGAACAGACTCACAGACCAATGGAATTAAATAGAAAATCCAGAAATAAACCCACAGATTTATGGTCAACTAATCTTTGACAAAGGAGCAAAGACTATGCATTGGAGCAAAGAAAGATTGTTCAATAAATGGTGCTGGGAAAACTGGGTCGCTACATGCAAAAGAATGAAGCTTGACCACTACCTCACTCCACACACAAAAATCAACTCAAACTGGATTAAAGAACTAGACATAAGACCTGAAACCATAAAATACATAGAAGGAAATATAGGAGAAACTCTACGTGACATGAATATCAAAGACATCTTTACAGACATATCACCCAAAGCAGTGATAGTGAAGGCAAAGATCAACATCTGGGTCCACATCAAATTAAAGAGCTTCTGCACAGCAAAAGAGACAATAACCGAAGCAAAGAGAATCCCCACAGATTGGGAGAACATTTTTGCACACAACACTAATGATAAATGATTAATCAAAAAAAATCTGCAAAGAGCTGATGAGACTCAACAACAACAAAGAAATTAATCCAGTCCAAAAATGGGCAGAAGAGCTAAAAAGAAACTTCTCTGAAGAGGAAATGCAAATGGCCAACAGGCATATGAAAAAATGTTCAACATCACTTGTAATCAGGGAAATGCAAATCAAAACTACTATGAGATACCATCTTACACCAGTGAGAATGTCACATATTAAAAAAAAAAAACTAGCAAAAACAAATGTTGGCGAGGATGTGGAGAAAAAGGAATTCTCCTGCACTGCTGTGGGTAGTGCAAACTGGTCCAACCACTATGGAGAGCTGTGTGGAGATTTCTTGACCTACTGAACGTAGAGCATCCATATGATCCAGCAATTCCACTCCTAGGTATTTACCCAAAGGACACAAAAACATCAATGCCAAATTGCACCTGCACCCCTATGTTTATAGCAGCACTGTTTACAACAGCTAAGATAGGAAAACAGCTCAAATGCCCATCAAGGTGATGTGGTACATATACACCATGGGATATTATTCAGCATTCAAAAAAGATGAACACATGCAATTTGCAGCAATATGGATGGCGCTGGAAGGGATCATGCTCAGCGAAATAAGCCAGAAAGAAAAAGAAAAATACAGGATGGTCTCACTCATAGCAGGAATCTAGAAAACTTAAATAAGGGACCAGGTAAAACAAAAACTATAAGAAAGAAAAAATCAAAATCAACAAACAACTATGAACCAGAGATACTCTATGGGGGGAGGAGTGCAGGGAAAGGAGTTTGGGGTCAAATAAGGGGGTTGCAATTGTATGGGGAATATAAAAATAAAATTTATAATAAAAAAATTGCTCAAATGTGTATGGAACCAAAAAGACAGCAAACGGTCAAAATAAACCTGACAAAAATGAGGAAGCATGGTGGAGGCAGCACATTCCAGACTGCAGTCCATATAATAAAGCTCTAATACTTAAAGCAGCATGGCACTGGGACAAAAGCAGACACAGACCCCTGGAATATAATGAGGGCCCAGGAACCCACCCTCATCAGGATGGACAATGACTCTACGGCAGAGGAGCCAGAGCAGGCACTGGAGCAGGGAAAGTGGGGAGATGGTGCTGGGAAAAGCAGACAGACACACACAGCAGAGTGAAGCAGGTCCTGCCCCACCCCCTACAGAAGAGTAAACTCAAGCAGATAAATGCCTGTTTCCATGTGTGACGGCACCATGGTCATGCAGCAAACTTAAGTATATGACACCATAAGCAGAAACCCTAATATTCTACTCCATTTTGTTAAGGTTAAAAGTAAAATTATTTAAACCTAATAACAGTTCTAATGTAAGTGCAGGGACAGGGACTGGGGTGGAAAAGAACCACAGGATACACAATTTCAGAGACCAATAAAGTTACTCTTCTCGAAGGGCTGGTGACCCCCATGGTCACTCACTTCTGCTGGACGTCCATTGTCTTTCTGCCCCAATCCTCCTCCCGGGGCTCCCTACTACCTCTCTCCATGTCCCTTCCCTCCCACCTCAGGCCTTCCCGTATCCCCCTCATGCCCATCTTGGGCCTCTCCAAGAAGGGCAAACGGGGGGTGACTGGCGACTGTACAGCTGTCTAGACAGAGACTCAGGGCACTGTTATGACTGATGGTGCCCATCACGGCGGACACGACAGGTGGGGAATGGAACCTAGACATGAGCATTTGTCTGTTCACATCCATAGAGGCCAGACACAAAATCACATCTACACACCGAGTGTGATAATTACTCGCTGAGATGCACTGTAGGACACTCCAACTATTTCAGTCAAGTAAACACACCCTTTCCCTCAGGAGGATGGTCCCTGAGGGCTGGAATCTGGACAGTGTCCAACATGAGAACACCAACACCAGAGCTCAAATAGCCCAGCCCTGATGCCCTGCTCTGTCCATTAGGCAGCACAGGATGGGGTGGAACATCCTGTGAGTGCTCAGAGGCTCCCCAAGATCCCCGAGCATGTAGTGAGAGGCCGGGATGCCCTCTGTCTGTGCCATGGGGACAACATCAGGAGAGAGACTCGACACGACAGCAGAATCTCCCCCCCCCAGACTGCGGGTATCTGCCCACAGCCGTTTGCAGGAGAGAATCCACACACACTTGGAAGTTTTCAGATGTCAAGCCTCATTTTGGTCTTTAGAATGTGCCGCAGTTAAACTATTCACTTTGTAAATCATGACAAGTAATGCTGACGGGGCCCAAGTCATCCTGTCCCACTGCCCTGTCAGCCTGGGTGAGGCTCAGTGGAGAAAACATATTCTCTTGTAATTTAAGATGCTCAAAGATACTGACTTAATACATTGATCATATTAGAAGATTTTGACTTATGGGATATGTGACGGTTTTTTATTCATACCTAGAATTTTAGCATCAGCACACTCAGTGTGTTTTGGATACTAAACAAAATAACAAAATTAATGGAATCAGATTGTATCGAATAAATTGCAGAGCAAAATAAAATAAATATTTATTGTTAAATTAAAAATGCTATGCCCATTTGTCCTACACATTATGACAAATATGAGTCAAGTAGAAAATCAAAAACTCTTACGGCAAAATGTTGACGGCTTCATGGCTCTGACACTAGCATGAGGCTGGCAGGGACGTGTGACAATTTATGGACGTGAACTTGGGATTCTTCCCCCACTCAATCACTCAGGGATTGTTAGCGATTTTGTAAAATATATCACAGTATTTAAACAGGGCCTGGAGGAGATATATGACAAATGCTACTTTAAGATTTTAAATTGTTTTATAAATCAGTCAATAGATGTCAACATTATTAACAACCAAGTACCCTAATTTATTTCCTTTCTTTTATTAAATTATTTGGCATTATTCCCACCAATGTATTGCAAATATTTTATATCACCACATTCCAAAAATCCTTCCATCACCAGACCTGCCCGTCCATCACCCCACAAAGTGGGGAGAGGGTGAAATTGAGGAGGGAGGAGAGCGGGCAGGGCTGCCCCGTGTCCAGACATCCCCACTCACGCTTGGGCCTCAGGGGAGGAACAAACCTGCACCCAGGGGACCCGGGGCCCTGGGACCAGCAGGGAAAGCCACACACACAGACCGTCCGGCTCAATCCCGGAGCATCTTAATTCCTGCATGAGTCTGATGGGGGAACACAGGGCCTGGCAGGACCCAGGGGTGGATGAGCCCATCCTGCAAGAGGGAATTGTGGATGTGACCATGGGAAGAAGTAGCTGCAGGAGAAACCACCTCAGCTCCTCCGGTAAACAACGGGGCAGGACAATAACCGGGACAGGCAGGAGTGGTCACCCTCTCAGCAAATTCAATGCAGGGGCGACAGGCAGTCAGTGTTCAGATGGCAACATGGACACGTGGGACTGCCCACCTACTGCTGTGATGATGAACATGGGCACCGACCAGGAACAGACTTGGGACCATCAGTGTCCACTTGCTCCCAAAATATGCACCTGGAGCTGCAACTGGCCTTTGATATGCTGGAACTTGGCAGCTGAGATCCACAGGCCAGATTTGGAGCAAGCGTGAAAGTTCATGTTCCTGAGTCTTCTTGGAGGGTCCAATCCTGGGAGGTGCACTGACCTGGGGGCCGGGGTTGGCAGAGGAGGGCCTGGGGTCAGTGTTTCAGGGGTGCCCATGCACGGGATGTGGTGAGACGGGAGGAGACTGCTCAGGGGGCTGAGGTCAGTTGAACTCTCTGCCCTTCAGCATCTCCCACAGGTGGCGTGGACAGTGGCGGCACCTGCAGGTCACTGAAGCTGGAGAGGCTGAGCAGAGCAGGAGCTGAGATCCCTGTGGGGGAGATGCTGAACAGAGCATGGAGCGAGGTCAGTGGGGAAGGACAGTGCTGGTCACCTGCAGAGAGACACCGTGGGTCCACCACTGGTAGATGGTCCCGGCACTTTATTCCTCTAGATGTTCATGCAGTGATGGCTCCAGGGGGGATGAATCTCATGGCCATGACAATTCATCCTCCTGGGGTTCCCCACCCAGGGGACCATGGGCTTCCTGCACCCGCTGCTCTTCTCCCTGGTCTACCTGTGCGCCCTGCTGGGGAACGGACTCATCGTCCTCATCACCACCCTGGACAGGCTCCTCCACTCCTCCATGTAGTTCTTCCTGAGAGGTCTGTCCCTCACGGACCTCTGCCTCCTCTCAGCCACAGTCCCAAGTCCATTGCCAACTCTCTGAGTCACAGCAGCTCCATCTCCTTCCTGGGCTGTGTCCTCCAGGTCTTTATGATGATTTTTTTCAGCAGGTTCAGAGGTGACCCTGCTCACGGTGATGAGCCTTGACTGCTATGCTGCCATCTGCCACTCCCTGCACTATGACGTACTCATGAGCAGGGACAGGTGTATGCAGCTGACAGCTGTGTCCTGGCAGGCTGGGGGCATCATCTCTGTGATGCACACAGCTGGAACCTTCTCCTTGTCCTACTGTGGGTCCAGTGTTGTCCACCTTTTCTTCTGTGACATCCCCTAGCTATTGGCTATTTCCTGCTCAGGAAATTTGATGAACGAACTTGTTCCCATTCTCACATGTGGTGTTAGGTATGTGCTATTTTGTTTTCATCATCTTTTCCTATGTGCACATCTTCTCTGCTGTCAGGAAGATCCCATCCACAGAAGGGAAGGCCAAAATCTACTCCACCTGCCTTCCCCACCTGCTGGTTGTAGTGCTGTTTGTCTCCACTGGGCTCTTTGATTATCTGAAGCTGACCACAGGGACCCCGTCCATGTCTGACCTGGTCATTTCTATGTTCTACATGGTGGTGCCCCCCACCTTTAATCCCATCATATACTGTCTGAGGAACCAAGCCTTGAAGACGGCTGTGGGGAGACTGATGAAGGGGAGACCCACCCACATGTAATAGAGAAGATGAGTTCATGAATCTATTATAAGACATTTATTTTAAATTTTTTCATCATTATATTCTTATAGTTAAGTTTAATTCCATTGTATAATCAAAAATATATGCTTATTTTTAAATTATATTTAAGATACTTCATATACTCATATGGCTTATATTTTGCTCCTTTTTAGCACTGAGATATTCTCTGGTATTCTGTGTGTACTGCGGTGATTGGACCTCGGCATCTTTCTGCTGTTCTCCATTCTGTGCTCCCGGCCGAGAGAGGCAATTGTTGGGTTTCATCTCAGTCGTCAGCAGAAGTTCTCTCTCGGGGCAGCCTTTCCAGTTTCTATGGTGCTTCCCCTTTCATGTCGCTGATCTGGGATCACAGATAGGACAGAGGCCCCTTTACTTAGTGAGTGAGTCCTTCACAGAATAAATAAGGCCTTAGGATCTGTAGTAGAATCTGAGCAGTCATGACCTTCTGTCGATAAGGACCATACCTGATGTGGTAGAGACCCTTCGGGAAGCTCTTCTGTGGGTGCTGACTGTGTTTACCTTAAACACACTCAGCATACAGTGGACACCAGAAATAAGACAGTGGGTGAAATCAGTTAATTTCACGTGCAGTATAATCACAAAAAAGTTATGAATATATAATGGGTAGGGTTTTTTAAAAAACTGTAAAGGAACTTAGGAAGCTATAATGGTAAAAACAAAATAATAGCTAGTGGACTGCACAATATTCTAATATTTCCTGAAATAGTTGAGGAATGGCACTCACAACATCACACCGCCCTTTACACATGTGTTTATCCACATTTATTTAACTAACAAGAACGCCTGGGAATTTCAGGGCAATATATTTTTGGGCACATTATTATGGGGTCTCAGAGTGTTTGTGTTTCCATATGGAGTTGTTCAAAAGAGAAAACTCATCAGATTTACATGTCATAAATAATGCTATATTTAGTTTAGATGTAAAGACATAAATAATTTGAAGAAGGGCATCCCCAGTGGCACAGTGGTTGAGTGCTGGGCTGTGAAGCTGCCCACAACCTTTGTAGCGCCAGTTCGATACCTGGCCGCTGGGTGAGGGTCTCACATGGCGCACAGACCTCTCCTGCTGCCCGCTGCTCCCCTCAGCAGTGTGCTTCAGTCCTTCTGCCTGCTCTGCTCCCTGCTCTGTCTCTGGTGAATTCTCTCACCCTCCTGTGCTTCTGACTGTACTCACTGCTTGTATAAATAAATCAATTAAAAAAAATAATTTGAAGAAGATTTAAAATTGGAAAGTGAAATGCCCAAGTGTGTGGCTGCTGTCTGGGCTCAGCTCTTGTCTGCTGACAGTATCGACCCCTGCTTGCCCATCTGTGATGTTCAATGTTTGAAAATTTCACACCAAAATATTTCATGATAAATTGTAGTTCCAATTGGATATGAGACATTTAACTCATTCTCAGACATCCATGTGCTAATCAGGCTGATCTTGCCTTTAGCCCAGGCGAGTCGCATGTATGCACAATGTCAGATTGGAAGCAGCCAGGAATATTTAAAAGATGGCAAAAACTCGATATATAAACTTCTAGGTTGACAACTTGCTACTGTTCTTTTAAATCACTGGAATTTTTATTTATCAATTAATAAATAATTTTCTCAATATTAATTCTTGATACTGTCATAGCTTACTGATCAATAAAAGTTATAGAATATAATAAGAATAGGTCATGGCATACAATGTGAATTCAAAGCATGTATTGAATGAAGAAGCTGAAACAGACTATTATAAATTTATACTAAGACTATTCATACTAAGACTTATAAATTTATATTAAGACTATAGCAAGACTATTCATTTTCTCACCTTTGTATAACAGAATTGAAATTTTTAAATTAATAAAACATCAACTGTCTCTAGGTTGTATGGCTTTAAACATTTAAGCACAATTAAATTTGTTGTGGACATATAATATACACAAAGAACATTAAAGATTCCACTGTAAAAACAAATTAAATCAATAACCCACTTCATTGTAGCTAGATTACAAAATCAACACACGAAAACCAATTGCCTTCTTATACCCAAAAATTGAACTAGAACAGAAGTGAAGAAAACAATCCCACTTATAACCACAAGACTAAGTACCATGGAGAAGACACAACTAAGGAGGTGAAGCTACAAGAAAAGAGTAAGGCATTGTTAAAGAAATAAAAAAAGACAAAGAAATGGAAAGATATTCCCTGCTCTGGGCTTGGAAGAATCAACATTACCAAATGCCCATCTCACCCAAAGCAGTTTACAGATGCAATGCAATCCTAATAAGGAATTCAAAGGCATTCTCCAAGGATATAAAACAAACATTACAGAAATGCATATGCAACAACCAAAAATCTTGACAAAATTGAGGAAGCATGATGGAGGCAGCACATTCCAGACTCCAGTCCATACACTAAAGCTCTAATACCTAAAGCAGCATGGCACTGGGACAAAAACAGACACACAGACCTCTGGAATATAGAGGGCAGTCTGAGGAACCAAGCCATGAAGTCAGCTGTGGGGAGACTGATGAAGGGGAGACTCAGCAAAATATAACAGATAAGTTGACGTCATGACTCCATTATGAGACACATATTGTAAGTTTTCCCATTATATTCCTGGGCCTCTCTGGGAGGCCCAGTGAGGCCCGCGGGGCCCTGCACTTCGTGGACACTGTGGCTGGAGCCCCACGGTGCGCATTTTGCTGAGGTGTGCTCAGCCGCCCATGGGTCCGCCCCTGCACCCCAGCAGGCGGTCCCGTGTGTGAACACAGCACAGCCCTGGTGTGGGGTGTTGCCAGAGGGTGAATCTCTGTCTGGGTGAAATTGGCCAGCCCGGCGTGGCCCCCCCAGGGCATTGGGGCGTGCACGAGCTCCCCCCACACCCCAGCCTCAAGCCTCCCCTGGACCTTTGTTGCCTCTCCCTGAGCAGCGTCACCCCGGCGGTGGGGAATCCAGGCTGGGAGGCGCCTCTGCGCTCCGTTGAGTCTGTTTCTTTGGGGCTGTGCTGAACACCCCTTTTATTCATGCTGTGGTGCATCCCAGACGTGGCTCAATGTATAGAAATATAAACCCGTGTCTAAGTGACCAAAATATCATTTTCTTTAAGTATTTTTAGGCAATATGGCTGTTTAGCACGATAAATCTCTTGATGTAATAACATTTCTGAACTCTTAGAAACTTAGAGAATGATGTCTCAAGAAAAGGTAATATATTGAAAATATGTATAGTTTCTTTGCTGATTTTAAGAAAATAGCTAAAAATCATGAAATATTTTCATTAAATAAAATAAGTATGATCCATCAACAAAATTAAACTGTAACTGATCAAATGGAGTAAGGTATTTGCAAATTATATATTTGATAAGGCATAATTTCCAAAAATATTAACAACTCATACACCCAGTAGTAAAGCCTCAACAATCAGACTAAAAACCAGTCAGACGATCTGAACAGACATGGCCACAGGCCCTTGAAAAACTGCTTGACATCGCTAATCCACAGGGAACACAGTCAAATCACAAGGCAACGACGACATGTCTTCTGGGAGTCAGGGGATGTGGGGAGAAGGGAGCGCCTGGGCACTGCTGGTGAGGGTACAGATAGTGCCTTCATGTGGAAAGCTGTGGAGGTTTCTTTTAAAAATTAGGAACATAAATATTTTATGACCCAGTAATTCCACTCTACAGATACACACATATTGGACAATAAAGAGACACAAACCCCCATGTCAGTACAGCAAACAAATGAAATAAATAGTAGGAAAATCCACAAAAAAAAAAAAAAAAAAAAAAAAAAAAACTGAGAGCTTTTCTTTGAATGATAAGTTAGGCAAGCCCTTAGTGAGGCCAGGGGGGAAAAGACAGGAGCTGAATAAAATGAAAAATAAAAGGGGGATTGCAACTGTTACCACAGAAATAAAAAAGAGAATAATTGCTGATTGTGAACAATTACCTATCATGTAACCTGGCAGGAATGCCTGAGTCCCTGAAGCATGTTTTGTGCCAACATTGAATAATGGAAAAATGGATCAGATAAGCCATTTAAGAGACCATGTGATTGAAGCACTAATTAGAAAGTTCCCCAAGAGGAATGAAAACCAAGTGCAATTAAGCAAAACATTTCTCGAAATGACGGAGGTGGTAGCAGAAAGCAGCCTTGGAGACACCGGGCTTTGCAAAGTGGTGGCAGGGGGCCAATTATCCACAATAGAGGTCTTCATTGAAAAGAGACTCTATCTTGAAGCACTTGGTTGCATCTCAAGATCTTTTACAAAATTCAAATGAACAGCTTTATATTAAATTTGTATAATAATGGGTGGAGGTCCTTTCTGGAAAAACCGACTCCTTTACAAACGAGTATTCAAGACCTTTCAAATCCTCTGCATCCCCTTCCCAAGGAAGCTCAGCTGTGTACCGGCTCTGCCCATGACACAGACTCCCCTGCCAACGTCCCTCCTCCAATGATGAACTGAGAGACTGGGCTTGCACATGGAGTTTGTGAAGCTTCTGATTTGAAAGTAAAGGGAAAAGTAACTTGATATTAACTGACAGAAGAAACCCAGTGGAAACAATGTGTTGCAGTGAACAGAAGAAAAAGGCTTAGAAAAGTGTATTCATATTCTTTACCACTTTGAAGTGGGGAATTTAGCTTTTCCCTGTTTAGATGTACGAGATCCTTATTCATTATATATCAATCATTTATCAGTTATATTGTTTGCAACCTTTTCTCCCACTCCCTGGAAGCCTTCACATTCTGCTGATGCGACTCCCTTTGCCATTTATGAAACTTTGCACTTTCATGTAGCCTGGCGTGTTTATTTTCTTTCTTGTGGATTGTGCTTTTGGTAGCACTTTCCAAAGATCATTCCTGACACCAATGTAAAGAATGCTTTCCCGTGTATCGCTAGGATTGTTACAATTCCACCTCTTATGTTTAGTGTTTAATTCATTTGAGCTGACTTTTATGTACGGTTTGAGATTAGAGTCCAATTTTTTCTATGGATTGTGGATGTTGCTTTGTGCAACACCATACTGATGAAGACATGGGAATCGTGGAGTAGGCTGCACAAGGCAGGATGATGCTGAGAGCAATATCCTGGCTGTTTTTATTGATAGAATAATCATAGAGCATCAGCTATGTGCATTAGGAGGAGAAGGAGAGAAGGATGGTGAAACTCAGGAATGTTATCTAGGGCTTGGGGGACATGAGTCTGCTGACTATGTTATCACCTTGATGACCAAGTTTTGTCATCGAAACTAAACCCCAGCCCCCCCAGGGCATGGTCCTTATCTTATCAACTGACCAGCTTCTGGGGCCCCTTGTCATACATCAGTCCTTGCCCCCTCCCTCGGGTGTTCCCAGTCATACCTCATGATGCATGAGTTGGGGTTAAGTTCATGCATTCATCATCAGCACCCTGGGCATTCCTGGTCATACCTCTTGATGCACTCCCTTCCCAGAGTGATCAAGCTTTCTGCTTTTGATTGATAAGAAAGGCACCTTGTAAGGTTTGGCTCATATGACTATGACTGGACAGTGCTTACCTTTGTATAGGGCTTCATCATTATTAGTATTAAGAAGAGCAGAGGCCATGTCTTGTACTGGGATGTAACAGATGAGGAGTCAGAAATGATGTTAAGTGACTGTGAAGGAAATGAAGAAAGAGCCAAAATAGCAGCTGCTAGTTCAGCACGTGGGGCCGAAGGGGAAGGCACGATGCAGACAGTCAGCCCAGAGGCAGCAGACTGGGCGCCAGATCATGACTCAACAGCCTGGGGTGGAGGCGCTGTCCATGAGGGTTGAGAGAGCCTGGGGATGGGAGAACTGACCATGACATTGAAGGAATGACGAGGGAGAAGCTGTGGGGATTGAATGTGTTTATCGGTGGGGTAGAAGAGAAGAATGATCCAACATAATGCTGGACAACAATCTGAAATTGCTGTGACAGAGCGAGGAGCCCTTCTGTGTCCTGCTCGCAGAGGCTTGTGGTAATAGAGCCGGGATCACAGCTGGATAAGGACTGACACCGATAACGGCCTTTTTGTAAGAAGGAACATCTTTGAGAAAAATAAGTAGATAAGTGTTTTTTTTTTTTTAATAGAGGCATGTTTTTTTTTATTAATTTATTTGTTTGTTTGTTTTGTTTATACATGCACTGGGTACAGTCAGAAGCGCGGGAGGGTGAGAGAATTCACCAGAGCCAGAGCAGGGAGCAGAACAGGCAGAAGGACTGAAGTACACTGCTGAGGGGAGCAGCGGGCGGCAGGAGAGGTCTGCGCGCCATGTGGGACCCTCCTCCGGTGGCCGGGGAGCAGCCGGGGATTGAACCGGTGCCGCAGAGGCCGCGGGCAGCTTCACAACCCAGCGCTCAACCGCTGCGCCACCAGGGAGGCCCAAGTGTTTTTTTTTTTTTTTTTTTTTTGGCTGGGAGGGAAGGAAAAGACATTCAATAACATGAAAAGGTGAGGTCACAGTTTTTCCACTTATTGAAGAGACTGTTTGTTATTTCCCCATGTGTATCTCACTGGAAGGCCAATAAGGCAAGAACAAAAAAATAAATAAATAAATAAAAGGAATCCAACATCAGAAAAGAAGAATTAAAATTGTGTCTCTTTGGAGGCAGCATAGCCTTCTATAGGCAGCTCAAGAAACCACCTTTGTCAGAACTGACAAACTCAGGAACGTTATGGGATACAAAACCAACTGACAAAAACTAGTTATGTTTCTGTACAAATGATCCGAAAAGAAAGAAACTATTCCAATTTGACAAACCTCAAAAAGAATACATATGGAGGGAGATGTTGAACCAAAGGGGTAGAAAATCTATATGTTAAAAACTATAGACACCGACAAATAAAATTGAAAAAGATACACTACATGGGAAGAGACCCCAAGTTTATGAATCAGAAGGAGAAAGTGTCAAAAGGCCAGGAGCCAGCTACCAATTCACGGCACACCCTGTGAGAATTCTGACAGCCCTTTCACAGATCCAGAAAAAATAATCTGAAAACGTCACAGAAGCACAACCCTGGGCCGCTCAAGGCAACCCTGAGAAAGGAGGAAGCTGGAGGCACCCCCTTCTCGTCTTCAAATCCAAAGCTGATGCCATCCAGGAGGCGGAACTGGTCACCCCTCACCGGCTGTGCCCTCCTGCTGGGCTGCCTCCGAGTCTCCCACCATTCTCTCCTGCCCCCTGGTCTCGGCCTCTGGTGACCTCACAACCCCATTTGGGACACAGGACACTGTAAGTTTCACGAGACGGTGCCACGGGAGGGTCTGGCCTCAACCTGCGATGAATGAAGCATTGGAAACGGGGCCCATTGCAGACCTGCCCGCAGGAAAGAGCACAGCGTTGACAGGAAGCTGGATGGGCCCCGCATGTCACCCACTCGCTGATTTCCTGCAGGTGCCTGCCACTGAGCAGCCCACGGGTGCCAGAGCCACCGTCCCGAGGAGCAGGTCATGTGGTCACTGAGGGCTGGGAAAGTGTCCAGGGCCGGAGGGAGCAGCAGGAGGGTGAAATAGCCGAGCGCTGCAGGCCCTGTGTCTGTCTGTCTGTCTGTCAGAGAAGCCAGCATTTTGAAAGTCAAGAGTTTTCAGAGAATCAAGCATGCCCCTGCCCTGGCACGTCTTAGGGCCCCGCACACGTCACACTCAGTGCCCTCTCTGGGTGCCACGCTCTGTGGGTTTAGAAAACCCCACATGGCCTGAGTCAGCATCCTGATACTACAGGAGCCCATGGAGCTCTCTGCTCCCCGTTTCTCACCCCTCCCCACCCATCCCAGCCTTTTAATTGTCTTGGTAGTTTTGCTGTTGCAGGATGTCACGGAGTGGGAAGAGCTGGACACACGACCTTCCCAGCTTCTGAACCTCCCCAGCTCCTCTGCCCCCGCTGCTGACAGCTTGTCCTCTCCGGCACCAAGCAGCCCCATGGTTTGCCTGGCCTCAGGCCTGTCCTCTGGGACCCGGGCCTTTGTGTGCAGGCTCGCTCCATGGAGATGCCTCTGCCTCCACTGCCACAGCAGCAGAGTTCTCCCACCCAGTCACAAACACCCTCCCCACATGGGCTCAGAGTCCTGCTGCCGGGTCTTTGTTTTCCCATGTACATCAGTCTTCGGTTGCATTTTAACTCCTATGAAATCACCAGTTTTGCACTCAGACAACTTCTCATTCCACGTGGATGAAAACATTCTGGGACAGTCTCTGCTTAATAAATCCTTTCCCAAACTAAGTGAGCACATGTGACACTTGCAGAATTATTTTACAAGAGGACCCAGGATTTTACAAATTCATTAATATTCAGCTGTGCCCTTAACACACCGTGCACGCATGCTCACTCTCAGGAGAGGTTCTGACGTCACGGGGACTCTGGCGTCACTGAGGTTCTGGGGTCACTGGGGTCCAGGGGTCACTGTGGTTCAGGTGCCACTGGGGTTCCGGGGTCACTGGGTTTCTGGGGTCTTTGGAGTGCAGAAATCACTGGGGTTCAGAGGTTGGGGCTGCTGTGGTCACTACCGCTCAGGTCTCACTGGGGTTCAGGATCCACCCCTGACAAGGTTCTTTCTTCCTGGCCCTCGGTGACCACGCAGGACACCGTGCTGACCCCAGGGACACTGGAGCCCCCGGGACCTCAGAACCTCTCCTGAGAGTGAACACGTGTGCACTGTGCATTAAGGCCATAGCTGAATATTAATGATTTTTTTAAATCTCACGACACCACCCTCGGGGCCTGTCCCCACCCAGGCCAACAAGTATCTCCAATGTAAGGACAACTCCTGGGCGTGTCCCCCGGCGGGAACCACAAATAAGCCCCGTCCAGATGCACACAGGCCCGATGTGACACCAGCCTAGAGACAGCCAAGCGACGGCCACCCCGGGCGCATGCAGGCCGCGCTGGCCAAGGGGAGACATACCCGCCAGGCACATCTCGGTTCCGGGGCAGGTGGGGCTGAAGTGGCAGCACAGGGGTGACACAGGGATTTCTAACATGACAGGAACATTCCCGGTCCAAAGGTGCCGGCTCCATCCTGCTGCCCTCCGGTTCTGCTGCCCTTCCTGCCTCTCCCACTGTTCCTCCCCGTGCTCCTTCCTCCTGCCTGTTGATCCCTCCTCCTGCCCCCCACCTGCCAGGCCCCAGGAGGGCGCACAGGGGGTGGCGGTGATTTTCCAGCTCCCTGTGGACGGGGCTCACCTGGGACTCTGAGGGAGCCACACAGTGTCACTGTGGCGGTCAGGGGAGGTGATGGGGCCTGATGGGGGGGACCAGGTCCTGCTCACGGAGTCCCCTAGGACACCCTGATGGTGCTGCTGACTCGGGATGCTCATTACCGGGCACGCCGCCGAGAAGTCCACAGGGACAAGGTTCACCCGGGCCCCTTGGGCGAGGTCCCTGAGGAAGGGGAGCCGGGGACGGTGTCAGGGTCTGAGGAGGCAGCAGGGGATGGAGATAATGAGCCCTGGGGCTGGTCTGCGGAGTCAGTGAGTCAGAGAACTGGACCCTTGATGTCAGAGGCTAGCGCCGTGGAGGGCAGCGGGTGACCGGGCCGTCAAGAGAGGTTTGCGTTTCCTCCCGTCTCTGTGAGGGCAAGTTTCATGGGAAGCCACTGCTGGGCCCACGGGCGCATCCTGGCAGACTGGACGTGTGGGTCAAATAAGGTGGAGAATTTCCCCTTGTAATTAAATGTTTTCTATTCAGTATAAATATATATTCCAATGAACTGCATTTCAACGTGTCAGCCTTTCAATAAGAACAACTGACCTTATTTTGTTGTCCTACAAAAGGGAATTTTATTTTTTCTCTTTTGAGGTAACGTGTTTTACAACCAAGTATCATTTCACAATGCATTTTGCATTTCAGAGGAGCAGTAGTTAAAATATTCATCTTATAAATGAAAGCGAATATTTAAAACTCACAGTTCAATAAAAAGACACAGAGTTGCAGCCTGGATTAAGAAACAAAACCCAACCTTTTGTTGTCTCCAGGAAACACATTTAGCTACAAAAGATAAAAATAGGTTCAAATTAAAGGATGGAAAACACTCCTACAAGCGAATGGACCAAAAAAGAAAGCAGGAACAACTATACTTACATCAGATAAAACAGACTTCAAACTCAAAAAAATAAAAAGAGACCCCAATGGTCACTACATTATGATCAAGGGAACAATACTTCAAGAAGAAATAACACTCATTAACATATATGCACCAAACGAAGGAGCACCAAAATATATCAGACAACTGTTGTCCTCTCTGAAAACAGACATCAGAGAAAACACATACGTAGTGGGAGACTTCAACACACCACTATCAACAATGGATAGATCAACAAGACAAAAAATAAGTAAAGAAACTAAAGCTCTAAATAAGGACCTAGAGCATTTGGGCTTAACAGACATCTATAGAACACTAAACCCAAAAAAACTGGAGTACACATTTTTCTCAAGCGCACATGGATCATTCTCCAGGATCAATCACATACTGGGGCACAAGACAAACATCAACAGATACACCAAGATTGAAATCATACCAACCATCTTTTCTGACCATGAAGGCATCAAACTAGAAATAAACCATAAAAAGAACGCAAGGAACTATCCTACTTCATGGAGATTAAAAACCACACTACTGGAAGACCACTGGACTAACGAGGAGATCAAAGAAGAAATTAAAAAATATTTGAATTGAATGGCAAGGACACCAATATCCTAAATATATGGGAAGCAGCAAAAGCAGTAATAAGAGGAAAATATATAGCAATAGAAGCTCACATCAAAAAAGAAGAAAGAATTCAAAGAAACAACCTAATCTCCAAGCTCAGAGATCTAGAAAAAGAACAACAAAAAAACCCCAAAACCAATAGAAGAAAATAAATAATAAAAACCAAAGCAGAAATAAATGAAATTGAAACTAGAAAAACAATCCAAAAGATCAATGAAACCAAGAGCTGGTTCTTTGAAAAAATCAATAAAATAGACAAACCCTGAGCCAGGCTCACAAAGGAAAAAAGGGAGAAAGCACAAATAAATAGGATCATAAATGAAAGAGGAGAAATCACAACGGACACAGCAGAAATCAAAAGAATAATCAGTAACTACTATGAACAGTTATATGGAAACAAGTTCAACAATCTAGAGGAGATGGACAAATTCCTACAACTCTACAATCACCCAACGCTAGATAAAGAAGAAATAGAACACCTAAACAGACCAATTACAATTAGTGAAATTGAAATGGTAATCAAAAACCTCCCCAAAAACAAAAGCCAAGGACCTGATGGATTTACAAATGAATTCTACCAAAGATTCAGAGACGAATTAGTGCCTATCCTTCACAAACTCTTCCAAAAAATTGAGAAGGAAGGGACAATACCAAACACGTTCTATGAAGCCAACATTACACTAATACCAAAACCGAACAAGGACAACACATAAAAGGAAAACTACAGGCCAATCTCCCTAATGAACACTGATGCAAAAATCCTCAATAAAATTTTAGCTATCAGAATCCAACAATGTATCCATAAGATAATTCACCACGACCAAGTAGGATTCATTCCAGGGACACAAGGATGGTTTAACATCCGAAAATCAATCAACGTTATCCAACATATCAACAAAAATAAATATAAAAACCATATGATAATATCAATAGATGCTGAGAAAGCTTTCGACAAAGTGCAACACCCATTCATGAGAAAAGCCCTTGAAATTCTTGGGATACAAGGAACATACCTCAACATCATCAAGGCCAACTATGACAAGCCAACAGCCAGTATCATTCTCAATGGTGAAAAGCTGAAAGCAATTCCATTAAGATCTGGAACAAGACAAGGATGTCGACTCTCACCACTGCTTTTCAATATAATACTGGAAGTCCTAGCCAGAGCAATAAGACAAGAGAAAGACATCCAAGGAATCCAAATAGGAAAAGAAGAAGTCAAACTATCACTATTTGCAGATGATATGATAATATGCATAGAGAACCCTAAAAACTCCACAGAAAAACTAATTCAACTCATCAATCAATTCAGTAAAGTGGCAGGATACAAAATCAACACGCAAAAGTCAGTAGCCTTCCTATACACAAACAATAAATCTGAAGAAGAAGAAATAAAAAAAATCGCTTTTATTATCGAAACAAGAAAAATCAAATATTTGGGAAAAATCTAACAAAAGAGGTAAAGGACCTATACAAAGAAAACGATAAATCACTGTTAAAAGAAATAGAAGAAGACACAAAGAAAATGAAAGACATCCCCTGCTCATGGATTGCAAGAATAAACATTATTAAAATGGCCATCCTACCAAAAGCAATATACAGGTTCAATGCTATTCCAATTAAAATTTCAATGACATTCTTCAAAGAAATAGAAAAAATATTGATGAAATTCATATGGAATCACAAAAAACCCCGAATAGCCAAAGCTCTCCTGAAAAAAAAAAAAAAAGAAGGGAATGGAGGCATCACACTCCCAGACTTCAAACTATACTACAAAGCCATAATCATCAAAACTGCATGGTATTGGAACAAGAACAGACATACAGACCAATGGAATCAAATAGAAAATCCAGAAATAAACCCACAGATTTATGGTCAACTAATCTTTGCCAAAGGAGCAAAGACTATGCAATGGAGCAAAGAAAGTTTGTTCAATAAGTGGTGCTGGGAAAACTGGGTCACTACATGCAAAAGAATGAAGCTTGACCACTACCTCACACCATACACAAAAATCAACTCAAAATGGATTAAAGAACTAGACATAAGACCTGAAACCATAAAGTACATAGAAGGAAATATAGGCGAAACACTACGTGATTTGCACATCAAAGACATCTTACAGACACATCACCCAAAGCAGTGACAGTGAAGGCAAAGATAAACAGCTGGGACTACATCAAATTAAAGAGCTTCTGCACAGCAAAAGAGACAATAACAAAAACAAAGAGAAACCCCACCAACTGGGAGAACATTTTTGCAAACAACACTAATGATAAAGGACTGATCACAAAAATCTGCAAAGAGCTGATGAGGCTCAGCAACAACAAAGAAAATAATCCAGTCAAAAAATGGGCAGAAGAGCTAAAAAGTAACTTCTCTGAAGAGGAAATGCAAATGGCCAACAGACATATGAAAAAATGTTCAACATCACTTGTAATCAGGGATATGCAAATCAAAACTACCATGAAATACCATATTACACCAGTGAGAATGGCACATATTAAAAAAACTAGCAACAGCAAATTTGGGCAAGGATGTGGAGAAAAAGGAACTCTTCTGCACTGTTGGTGGGAGTGCAAACTGGTCCAACCACTATGGAGAGCTGTTTGGAGATTTCTGGACCTACTAAACATAGAGCTTCCATATGATCCAGCAATTCCACTTCTAGGTATTTACCCAAAGGACACAGAAACATCAATTCCAAAAAACACCTGCACCCCTATGTTTATAGCAGCACTATTTACAATAGCTAAGCTTTGGAAACAGCCCAAATGCCCAAAATAGATGACTGGATCAAGATGATGTGGTACATATATACCATGGAATATTACTCAGCATTCAAAAAAGATAAACACATGCAATTTGCAGCAACATGGATGGAGCTGGAAGGGATCATGCTCTGCGAAATAAGCCAAAAAGAAAAAGAAAAATACTGGATGGTCTCACTCATAGCAGGAATCTAGAAAACTTAAATAAGGGACCAGGAAAATGAATAACTATAAGAAAGTGAAAATCAAAATCAACAAAAAACTATGAACCAGAGACACTTTTTGGGGGTGGGGGGTGGGAGGGGAGGGATTGGGGTCAGAATGGGGGGTTTGCAATTGTATGGGGGAATATAAAAATAAAATTTATTATTAAAAAAAATAAAACTCACAGTTCAATTTCACAGTGCCATATTTTCTGGGATGAATTTCAAAGAGGGAATATATGTATGTATATATATATATATATATATATATATATATATATATATATATTTACTTTTCTTCAACTAAAGGACTTCTGCAGCTTAGGTTTTTAATATATTTGTGGTCATATAATATTTTAATTATGGTCTATCTGACAATTATTGTTCATAGCCATGTATTTCATCATTGAGGACACTGAGATGAAAGTGTATCACATGTTAAATATCACACGTACGAGAGCTATTTAGGAACAGTGAGAAAGAACCTTAAAAGGAAGTTAAAATTCACACTAGTAGTTTAAAAGGGAAAGCTTCACATATTCATCCCCAGAATATGACACAATCGTGAGTGAGAGATTCATAAATTTTTAAGGCGATAAATATTGATCTTTTTTTTCTTTCATATTGAAGTGATAGTGATGTGTAGAAATCAGTCTATCATGGATGTGCACATTTTACCTGACTCCACACAGCAACAGAGCTATATAAAATATAATATTATCAACATAAATATTATTTTAAATCACTGAAAAGTTTTTGGCAGAGGGCACAAAACAGCAGCTTCTGAATTTGTTTTCTTGTTTCCATTAAATTAGCAAAAGTTGTTCCTCTAGTCTCATACAATAATTCTATAGAAGCACAATCTCCTAAAAATCCTGCCTCACCAGGGCCTCCCATCCGTCATCCCACCAGGAGTGGGGGGGTGGGGGAGATGAGATTGTGGGGGAGGAGTGAGGGCAGGGCTGCCTCGTGTCCAGACATCCCCACTCACACACAGGCCTGGGGGAAGGCACAAACCCGCATCCGGGGGACCCAGGGCCCTGGGACCAGCAGGGACAGCCACATGCACAGACCATCCGGCTCAGCCCCAGAGCGGCCTCCTCTCTGCACAGATATGCATGAGTCTGAGGGGGACAGAGGGGCTGGGAGGGACCCAGGGTGGATGAGCCCATGCTGCAGGAGGGACGTTTGGGTGTGACCCAGGAGGAGACTCTGCGGGAAACATGGTCTCTGGGTCCACAGATGTGGGGCGTCAGGGGCAGGGAGATGATGAGACGAGGGGATGGACCAGGAGTCAGCATGGAGGCCAAAGGGGCAGGAATCTGACAGAGGAGGCTTCAGGACACGCCGCACGGGGACGCCGAGCCCAGATCATTCAGTTCCAGGACAGTGTTGGGTCCTGGGGAGCAGGAAAATGGGGACCCGCACATCCCATCTCCCTGCACACCCGTCACTGTGGGGCCTCCCCAGACCAGGGCTTTGCGGGAGGAGCATAGACAGGCTCTCCAGGTTGGGGAGGGGCTGGGCATGGTCACTTGTCCTCTGGGGCTGTGCCCTGGATAACCTCTGGGAGGTGTGCTGCGCTGACGCTGGGGCCTGGGCAGGAGGTGGGAAAGCAAAATTGAGGTGGTGGGGAGGGGCTGTCAGTCAGGCTATGAGATCAATCACAGCATAATCCCATGATCAGCCTCTCCACTCTACATCCTGAGAGTGGCTTCTGGCACATGCCTGTGACTGTCCTTGTAGGTGTCATCTAGACTCAGACTGGAAGGTTTCACATATTTTGTATTCTGCTCAATATTTTTACACAGATGATGGCTCCAGGAGTGACCAATCTCACGGTCGTGGCAGAATTCGTCCTCCTGGGGTTCCCCACGCAGGGGACCATGGGCTTCTTGCACCCGCTGCTCTTCTCCCTGGTCTGCCTGTGCGCCCTCCTGGGGAACGGGCTCATTGTCCTCATCACCACCCTGGACCGGCACCTCCACACCCCCATGTACTTCTTACTGAGGTGCCTGTCATTCTCGGACCTCTGCTTCATCACAATCACGGCCCCCAAGTCAATTGCCAACTCTCTGAGGCACAGCAGCTCCATCTCCTTCCCGGGCTGGAGCTACAGAGCGTCACCTGCTCATGCAGCCTGTATCTGAGGGCTTCGAAACTGAGAAACGGGACACAAAATTCATTGTGTGGGATCCCCACGATGGTGGGTACAGGGAAGACACGGCACTCCAACGCTGCTGAGGTGCTCCACGACACCCCCACTCTTCCCCAGACCCAAGGACACTAGGAAAGAAAGATCTCTGGCGCCACCTAGCGACCAGAGCAAAATCACCAACATTGTGATAGTTGGAAACCAGGGATCCCAAAAACACCCTCAGGCTCTGAGAAAGGATGGGCCATGCAAACGGGGCTAAGAAGGGAAATAAGACATGGAGCAAGATCCCCATTCTGGAACTGAGAGCTAGGCGCAGGATCCAGGATGAGGGACGTGCCATAGCAGCAGGCACTGCAGAGTGACAGCCAGCGTTTTGGATATGATAGCCCTGGAGCGGAGACCTACAGCACAGAATTCAGGGCACGGGATCCATATAGTTGTGGGCACAGAACCTGGTTTTCATGGGGCAGACAGAGCACCCAGCTTGAATAAGAGGCCCTGTGTTGAGGTGCTCCCCTCGCCCCTCCTCCTTTTCTCAGAGAACCACTGGGAAAAAGCACAGGTCAGCAAGTACTGGTCTCTGAGGCAGTAATCAAAGCACTCCCCAAAGACAAAAGCCCAGCCCCAGCCCCAGACAGCTTCACAAATGAATTCTACCTAATGTTCAGCAGTGAATTAGTGTCTATCCTACACAAACTATTTCAAAAAATTGAAAAAGAAGGAATACTACCAAATATGTCCTATGAAGCCAACATTGTACTAATACCAAAACCAAACAAAACAGCACAAACAAAGAATATTACAGGTCAATCTCCCTAATGAACACTGATGTAAAATTCCTCAACAAAATCCTGCCAAAAGAATCCAGCAATGCGTCAAAGGGATAGTACACCACAATCAAGTGGGATTCAGTCCAGGGACACAAGGATGGTTCAACATATGAAAATAAGTGTAATCCAACACAGTAAGACATCAGTGTAAAAAATAATAATAACAGTACAAAACACAGTAAAATGGGCCTCCCCGGTGGCTCGGCGGTTGAGTGCTGGTCTGTGAAGCTGCCCACAGCCTCTGCAGCACCGGTTCGATCCCCGGCTGCCAGCGAGGGTCCCACATGGCGCAGACCTCTCCTGCCGCCCGCTGCTCCCCTCAGCAGTGTACCTCAGTCCTTCTGCCTGCTCTGTTCTCCGCTCTGGCTCTGGTGAATTCTCTCACTCTCCCGCACTTCTGACTGTACCTAGTGCTTGCATAAATAAATAAATAATTCATAAAAAACACAACAAGGCAAAATCAGAAAATTATAAATCAGAGACATCCTGCAGGGGAGGAGGAGGGAGAGGGATCAGATAGATGGAGGGAGGAGCACAGGGGTCTGAGGTGCATGGTGCCTTGGGAAAGGAAATTCTATGGGGACACAACATGAGGGGGTGGGGGAAAGCAAATATTGTTTAAAAAATAAAAAAAATGCATTGTAAAATGTTAGTGTAAAATAAAAAAAATAAAAAAAAACAGATAACATGAAAAAGTCATGAATTTCTGTTTGACTCCCTTTATAGTCATAATATTTTAGGGATGAGTATGCGTACCTAAACAATCAGCAGTATTTTAAATTTCCTTTCAGATTTTCCCCACTGCCCTCTAAATACTTCCATTAAATATGATTTCATGTAACATTATATACTTTCAACTCAGAGTGCTGAATGTTAAAAAATTAGTTATGAAACAATAATTGCCCTATATAACCTAGGTCAGAATATTATAAAATAATAAATGCATAAAAGATAATAATCTGTGGAACACCTTAAATTAAGATTATCCCAGAACAAAATGGCATTCTGAAACTGAACCATAATCCACCTTTATAATTTATTAGTTTTTATTTGTAAGATGAATATTCTAGCTACTGTTCTCCTGAAATACAATATGCATTTTGAAGTGATTCTGTGCTGTAAAACAGTGTTACCTCAATAAAGAAACAAAGTCACCATTGGAAACACACACAATAACAAATATTTCATGTTAAAATGCCAACACTTTGATGTATGGGTTAAATGGAATGTCAGTAAATTAAAAATTTAAGATTTAAAAAAAAACTTACTTTTTAAAATTATTTGACAGACATCTCAGTCTGGCGTGATGTACCCGCTGTCCCAGAAGTTTGCTTCCCACAAAATTCTCGCCCTCACAGAGACAGGAGGAAAAGCAAACCTGACTTGATGTCTCGGTCACCCACTGCCCTCTGCTGTGCTGGCCTCTAGTGACTGGGGTCCAGGCCTCTGGCTCACAGACTCCAGCAGACAGGCCACAGGGCTCACTATCTCCTTCTCCTCCTTCCCCCCAGGCCCTGACACCATCCCCATGTCCGCTTCCTCAGGGACCTCACCCTGAGGGGACCAAGTATCCCTTGTACCCATGGACTTCTTAATGGTGTCCCCAGTAATGAGCCTCCTGAGTCATCAGCACAGCCAGGGGGTCACAGGAGACTCCACAAGCAGGACAGTGTTTCCCCCTCCTCAGGCTCCATCAGCCTCCAGTG
The DNA here is from genome assembly GCF_014898055.3 of Talpa occidentalis. Classification (NCBI taxonomy): domain Eukaryota; kingdom Metazoa; phylum Chordata; class Mammalia; order Eulipotyphla; family Talpidae; genus Talpa; species Talpa occidentalis. The sequence continues at coordinate 8,300,890 of NW_023601851.1, read as the reverse complement.
AGTGGCCATGGGGACCCAGGTGTGGCCCTGTTATCAGAGCCATGTCCACAGGGAACTGCAAAGTCACCATCTTCCCCTGTGCTCCCTCCATGGGGAATCCTGCAGAGGAGGTTGTGAAGAGGTTGGGGAAGTAGGAAGGAAAATAAAGTAGGATGGAACTAAAGGAGAAAGGAAAGCGGGAAGGAAGACAAAAAGAAATTCAACATAACTGAACGATAGAGGGGAAGAAAACAATCTTCTGAAGTAGAAATGATTCATGTAATCACAAATTTACCAGTGTGTGCTTTGGTTTATTTTTTAATGGTCCGTTCTCAGCATCTACAAGTCTCTTTGAATCTGAATCGCTACTGCTGGTGAGTGTGTCCTTTATCTTCACAAAGAGAGGGGCCATTGCAGTTGGAGTGGTTCTGGTGGATGGTTCTTCATGGTTTGAGATTCCTGGGGTTTGATGTCATGAATATTGTGTCTTCAAATACATGGTAAGAGGCCTTTTGTGGGTGGCCTTCATTGTGTGAAATGCTTTGGAATTCAGAGTGACATTACCCTTATACCGCCTCATCACTTGGTTTACATAAGCACATACCCAAAATTCTTTGGGCCTCAATGTCCACACTCACATGCACATGTACAAGACTTTGGGTGCCAGCCACAGAGGCTAATGACAGGAGGGGGCAAAAAGCCTGACTTTTACCTCATAAACTCTACAATACACCCCTTCAGGATTTTTTCACCTCTCCCTAGTGCCTGGCACAGCCACCCTCTGGCCCTGGGAGTGCCGGGCAGCAGATAAGCTTGCTTTAAGCCACCAAGGATGACAGGTCCATCCTTTGCACTTCATTTTCTGTGGTGGGCAAATTATTCTGTCCACCCCAGGTCCCAAAGTTCTCTGCCTTCTGGCAGGATTGTTTGCGCAAGTCAGACAATGTCATCTTTGTTACTGGGCAAGCTACGGATGATAGATGGGGTCCCCTTTTTTTCCTGACAAGTCTGCTGCCTCAGGGGTATGGTGGGCTGGACCTTGCAGGGTTTTCTTCTCCTCCCCACAAGGTCCGAGATGTTTCCCATTGCTTGTCTTCCATCTCCCAGACCTTGTCCACCTTCTGTGCTCCTGCAGCATCTTTAGCTCTTCTTGGACTTTGGCCACCACCTGTCTCCAGCAACTGTGATGTTGTCTTTCACCCCATTTGTAGATGCCACTTGGTATGTCTGCTCTCGGAGTCATATCCTGCCAACTATGCCAATTGTTTTTCAAACATCCAAAGCCAGGTAGGTTCGTTGTTATCTCTCACAGATGCAAAGATAATTTTGGAGACTTCAGTAGATATTTACAAAGCTTTCATACTGTATCAAGGAACAGACTCAGGTGTACATGTACAATCTGTGAAGATAAAATGAAAATATTGTAAAGTATGTATTAGATGTGATGAATTAAAACTCCATAATTTACATCACTCAAAATCACAAGGAAACAGTATGACAGAACTAATGCATCATTATTAGTTTATATTATATAATTATAAAAAATTATGAACTAGACTACTGCTATTCCATGTAAGATGTGGTATTCTCTGGGGATTTAACAAAACACATTCAAGGTCAGCCAGTGTCAGCACATGCAGGCAAAGTTCAGGAGCAGGCATGGTTTAGAAACCCAATATCATCTGCCGACAACTCTGCAGGGAAACTGGGTGTCCTCCTTGGAAATATCTATGTTGGTTTCTTACCCACTTCTTGATTGGGGTGTCTGCTTTTTGTTGTTGGGCTGTGACATACCTTGTATGAATGAAAACCAGGCTTGTGTCAGATGCATGATGTGCACATATTTTTCCCAGTGCAGGGGCCTGTTTTTATAGTGGTTTATGAACTCTCTAGTGTGATGGGGCACATTTGTTCCTACATGCTCATTTCTCTTGTCCTTGGGGTCTTGGAGATGTGTCCCCAAGTTCATCTGTGGGGTGGATGTGCAGTAGGGTGGCATAGTTCCTCAAGTAGTTATGGTTTTGTCACATTCAAATCTTTAATCCAAATAATATTGTTCAGTAACTCTAATAATAAGGGGAACACAAACTAAAACTGCAATGACTTGTCACCCACCCCTATGAGAATGGGCCAATCAAAAAGACTGAACACAACTGATGTTGTGTGGATGTGGAGAGAAAGGAACTCTCACCTCTGCTGGTGGGAATGTAAGTAGGTAAATCCTCTAGGAAAATGGTTTGGAGATGTCCTAAATAAATAAAAATGGAAATCCCATAGGAACTAGCAATCCCTTTGTAAGTTTTTATCCCAGAATGTGAAAACTCTACAATACATAGACACTCATGTGCACTGGTGTCACAACAGCACCGTGCACCATTGCAGAACCACCCCAAGGGCTTTCAACAGAGGAGTGAATAAATTAATTGTGGGAACAGAGTCAGTGGAATTGTACACAGCAATTAAAATAATCAAATCATATGTTTGGGACAAGGTGAGTAGAAATTTAAGTTATCTTGTTAAGTGAAAAAAAAACAGATAGTGAAAGACAGATAGCACATGGTCTCAACAGAGGAGTGAATACAGTAATTGTGGGACCATAGTCAGTGGAATTGTACACAGCGATTAAAAAAATCAAATCATATGTATGGGACAAGTTGAGTAGAACTTTAAGTTATCTTGTTAAGTGAAAAAAAAGAAAACAGATAGTGAAAGATAGACAGCAGATGGTCTCACTCATCTGTGGGATAGAAAATATTGAAAACCAGGCCTCCCTGTTAGCCCAAGGGGTTAAGATGCAACCTATGAAGCTAGCCACAGCCACTGCAGCACGAGTTCGATCCCTAGCCAGGGAGCTACCCACAGGGCACAGCAGACCTCTCCTGCCTCCTCTGCTGCTCCCCTCATCAGTGTATTTCACTCAGTGCACCTGTTCTGTTCTCCACTCTGTCTCTGATGAATCATCTCACCCCCCACAACACTGGCCTGTGCCCCAGTTCTTGTATGCATAAATCAATCTTTTAAAAAAAGAAAATACAGAAAACTGACATTACAAAATTCAGCAAAACCTGTTTGCACTAGTGAATAAATCCACTGTTACCAGTCGAGACTGGGGATAGGAGAGGGATAAGGAGTGAAAACAAGTGGGTATTCATGTGGGTGTTCCCTGGAGTGTGAGGGATGATGCACACACACACACAGGGGCAGAGATGCAGCCCGCAATAAGAGAACTGAGATGTGACAATGAGCGTTTCCTTTAGGTGGCAATTGTTAATTAACATGATGCCATGTTACCCACTCCTGAAGTCAGATCCTCTTCTCAACAAAGTTTAGAGTTTTCTTCAAAGGAAAGACAGAAAGTATGTAAAGAACATGAGCAGAGAGTGATGAAGTCCCGGGAGGAGAAACATAAGATCAAGGTCTTTCATTGGAAAGATTATTAACTCGAGAGATTTTCCAACACAGATTTTATTCTGAAATCTGAATGGAGTCAGTCTGGTCATTCACATACATTTTTTAAAAGAAGCATCTTATGGAGGGAGTATGTTATGATCCCTCAGGAGCATTTGGAGATCCAGTGACCTGCTCCAGAGAAAATGCTTGAGCGAGGAGCATCCCCCCAGCTCATGTTCTCAGGGTGGGTAAACAGTCTTGAGGCCTCAGGGTTTATAGCACAGAAGCTTCAGCAGAATAAAATTCATAAATATTGCAGTGTTCTACTTTATAAAGTTTTACATCATATAAAAAAGATAACATGGTTCGTGAAGTAGAAAAATAGTGAACCTAAGTGTTATCTAAAATAATGTCAAGTTGAAAACCAGGTAGAGAAATCAAGATACAATTTGGAAAACTCAGAGAACCTGAAAATGAACACAACAACATCAAAGGTCTTAACATTAAATTTTGAAGTAGTAAAGCACTGACTAAAAAATAATTCATCTACTTTAAAAAAAGAACACTGCATAACAGGAGTACAGTGTGATAGGATCAAGTCAGACGTCACAGAAAGTAACAGTCACGTCCATGACAGATTTCAGCCCCAGACTCCGAGTCCCTGGTCTGCGTCCAACTCCCACCTCAGGCAGATTCATGGCAAGTGTAGTTGCTACGCAAACTTTGAGCAGAAACATGAATGTCTCTTAGAGGAAGACGCCCCATCAGGAATCATGAGGGTGGGAGCACGCATTCAGCTGTCCCCCTACTCACCAGAAGGACAGGCCTCAGTGGAGACACACGCTGAGGGGGAAGCGAGTGCCCGGGTCCTGTGACCCGTGCTCCTGGGAGAAAATAACGTGCATCTTGTCACTGTTAATAACTGTTGGTGACCTCTGAGTTCTGACTTCTTTCTGAGTCTGAAATGTGTGACTTCTTGCAAACAACATCACATTTTTATTAAAGGTTTATTTATTTATTTATACAAGCACTGGGTACAGTCAGAAGCACGGGAGGGTGTGAGGATTTACCAGAGCCAGAGCGGGGAGCAGAGCAGGCAGACTGATGAAGTACACTGCTGAGGGGAACAGTGGGTGCAGCAGGAGAGTTCTGTGTGCCATGTGGGACCCTCATCTGGCAGCTGGGGATCGAACTGGCGCTGCAGAGGCCGCGGGCAGCTTCCCAGTCCAGCGCTCAACAGCTGCACAACCGGGGAGGCCCTTTATCACATTTTTTTTAACATGGCATAGATTTTGGGCTATGAGCTTCACTTGGGGAAGGGTTTTGTGAAAGATTGTATTAACTTACAGAACAAACTTCACGGAAAAATATGAGAATATAAGTTTCTGGCAAAGCAATAACTTTAAGAGAAAATTCTATCTGGAAATGAGGATGTGAGAGTTAGAGGGAAACCTGAGTAAAGCAGGGCTTGTAACTGAGACTGTGCTATCTCACTTGTCAGTGTGTCGGCCTGGACTGGGGCCAGAACGGCAGAAACGGTTCCCCGAAGGGCGAGTTGCTGGGGTCCCGACACCTCTCCCTGTCCCGACGCTCCCGCCGGCCCCTCCGGTGCCTGCGATTCTGAATTGTTGCACGCGCAGGACAGTCCAGAAAATCCCCATCTTGTGCGCCTTTGGCTGAAACGTGGGTATTTGCGCCCCAAGGGCTCCGCGGGGCGGACGCGGCCCCGAGGGCAGGCGGGGGTCAGGGGGGTCTGCGCGGAGCCCGGGGCTGGCCGAGGCCACGGGGAGGGACACGTGCTGGCCAGCACACGGGCTGAGACCGTGGCCGGGAGGGCGCCTGGCGCTTCTCCCAACTCCGGGAATCCCCGCGGGCATGTTTGGGGTACGGACACAGCGACTCTGTCTGCCCTCAGCCTGGAGCGTGACCCGGCCCTGCCCAGGGAGGGGCTCAGCCTGCAGGGCAGGAGTTGGGGCTCTGCCTGCGGGGTCTCGAGGAACCCGCGTGGCCGCAGAGACTGGGTCGTGTCTCGGCCCACAAGGGTGTGTCCGTCCCTCCCGCTGTCCTGGCGCGCAGCGTCCACCCCGGCTCCCGCGGGTGCGGCTCAGAGTACAGACTCAGGTGCACGTCGCTCCGGAGGCCCTGGGGGGACAGGGGGCAGCGGGCGGCGGGATGGGAAGGACCAGTTTGACACCGTCAGAGCTGCAGGAAATGACCCAGCAGAACCAATTCGGGATCGATTATACTCGCATGATGAAATGATAAAGAAGCACAGAGGAGGTGAGAGATTGAAAGTCGCGCACACCAGCACCTGTGCCTTCGTGGAAGCATGTTCACGTCACTTCAGACATGAAGACAAGCTCCGGAGCAGGGAAGGTTTAGACCCTGAATAAAATCTGCAAATGACTCTGCAGGGCCACTGAGCGTTTCTCCTAGAAAATGTCTCTGGGGGTCAGAGGCTGCATTGGATTGGGGTGTCTCTTTCTGTGCTGGGTTTGTAGGTTTTGCATATTTTGGACACTTGCTTTGTCAGGGGTGTGATGTGCACAGTTTTCTCCCAGTGCAGTGGCCCATTTTGGGGATGGCATCATCTGAGACACAGAAGCTCTGTAGTGTGTGGGGGTCACTTGTTCTTAAGTGCCCTTGTTCCCTGGTCCTTGGTGATGTGTCCCCAAGTTCATCTGTGGGGTGGATGTGCAGTGGGCAGTACCCAGGTGTGCTTTCTGGTATTTTAAGCCCTTGTCAATGCAGATTTTAATCCATTCCAAATTGTTCAACTGCACTAATAATAAGGAAAATAGAAATCCAAACTGTAATGTATTGTCACCTGTGAGAAGGGACCAAGCTGGAGACTGGACACAGCAAGGAGGTGAGGGACAGAGAGAAAGGGCCTCTCACCTCTGCTGGGAAAACAGATTGGAGATGTCTTCAGACAATGAAAACAGAACCACCACAGGTTGGACCAACCTCTGCAGGTATTTGTCCCAGATGTGCAGACTCTCTGATGCACCATGCACACCTGTGTTCACAGCAGCACTGACCACTGTTGCTGGCCATGGCCCCAACCCAATTGCTATGCACAGTGGAGTGAATAAATAAATAATGTGGGTCCACATGCAATGGAATGCTACACAGCTATCAAAAAGGTGAACTAGTGCCCTTAGGGACCAAAGGTGGACCTTGAGGTGCTTATGCTAGAGAAATAAGCCAAAAAGTGAAAGATATTGGCTGGTCTCACCCATCTGTGGATTATAATACAAAAAGGTCAATAACTGAGAAAATATAGTGGCAAACAGCAAAAGGAAATGTTGGACTGATTGCAAAGCTTTGCTCATTATCAGAGGGAACAGGGAGAGGGAATGGGGAGGAGATAGGAGTGTGGATGGACAGGGCGGGCACTGCAAGGCACTTAGTAGATTCTGAGTGGACACTTGTGCAGGTGGGGGAGTGAAAAGTGACCCACAGTAAACAGTGAAAACAGTAAAAAGTGTACATGAGTGTCCTCCTTTTATAAGAACATATAACAAATTAACGTGACGGTGTGATGAAACACTCATGGTAAAGATCCCTTCTCAGCAGACACTCACTGCATTTGTTCAAAGGAGAACTAGAAAATTAACAGGAATCTGACCAGGGAATGAGGTCATATCCAAGGGGTGGGGGCTGTGCTCTCATGCTATCACTGAAGCAAATATTACTGTGAGTGATTTTCTAGCACAGTTTTCATTCTGAAATTTGAATGGACGAGTCATGTCTTGTGATTAACTACATTTTATTATCATAAATAGTTTCATGGACAATATGTGCTCATCGGCCAGGAAAGTTTGGAGACACAGTGACCTGCTCCGGAGAGTAGGGACGTCACCCCAGCTCACGTTCTCAGTGTTAGGGAACAATGTGAGAACCTCCGTACGTGCAGTGCAGATGTGTAGGACTATAAAAAAAAATCAGCAAATATTGTCAGGCTTTAGTTTGCATGATGTTTTACATAACAAAAAAACAGTTCCCAAGTATAAAAAAAGGGAACTTAAGTGTAATCTATAAGAAAATTGAGAAGAAGACCTAGTATAGGATCAAGATACAATATGGAAAACTAAAGGAACCTAAACACAATAACAAATTAAAAATTACAAATTTTTAAGAAGAGATGTAGTTCTTCAAAAATAATTCATAAAACTTTACTTTTGCAAACACCACATCCGGGGGTGCAGTCACACTGGCATCAAAACTGGCATCATAGAAATTGATATTCCATCCATTCCAGGTTTCAGTCACAGATTCCTATGAACCAAGGAAGGTTCCATCCTTCCACCTCTGGCAGAGTCAAGTGTGGTTTCCCTTTATCCTGTGAGCAGAAACATGACCTTCTGCTAGAGGAACATGTCCCATTAGGAATTGTGAGGGATGGGGTCCAACAATAAACTGTGCTCCCCTACCCTCCACAGGGACAGGATCCCCCCAATGGAGACACAAACAGGCTGTGGGGACTGAGTGCCCAGGACTGGGGTCCCATGACCTTGTGCTCCCAAGAACAGACCCCTATTTACACTGCTTCATTTCATGTAAAGGTTGGTGATATGTGAGTTCCAGAACATTCTTTCCACAGAAAATTCATGTCTTTAACCATGAGCTGGATTCAGTTTATGAAATAAACACAGGGAGACGGTTGGCAAAGTATTTCAGGAAATTTTAGGAAGCAGGGTTTATTGAAGAATGTGAGAATATGAATTTGGGACAAAGGAATAATCCTAATTCAAGAAATTTATTCTTTATGAATAACATGTTAAGAGTGAGAGGGGACAAGCTGAATTAATGAGAGGTTATAATTTTAGATTTCAATATCTCACATCTTGGAGTACTGGCCATTGATCAGTCTCCCCACAGCCATTTTCAAGGCATGGTTACTCAGACTGTATATGATGGGATTAAAGGTGGGGGGCACCATCGTGTAGAACATAGAAATGACCAGGTCAGACGTGGACGGGGTCCCTGAGGTCGGTTTCAGATAAACAAAGCATCCAGTGGAGATAAAAAGCACCACAACCAGAAGGTGGGGAAGGCAGGTGGAGTAGACCTTGGCCTTCCCATCTGTGGATGGGATCTTCCTGACAGCAGAGAATATGTGGACATAGGAAATGACAATGAAAATAAGACAGCAGATACTCCAGACCACACTAATGAGAATGGGAACAAATTTGCTCATCAAATTTCCTGAGCAGGAAATAGGCAATAACTGGGGGACATCACAGAAGAACTGGTGGACCATGTTGGACCCACAGTAGGACAAGGAGAAGGTTCCAGGTGTGTGCATCACAGCATGGAGACCCCCACCCAGCCAGGACACAGCTGTCAGCTGCACACACCTGTCCCTGCTGAATTAGGACCTCATAGTGCAGGGGGTGGCAGATGGCAGCATAGCGGTCAAGGCTCATCACCATGAGCAGGGGCATCTCTGAAGCTGCTGACATAACTATCATGAAGTCCTGGAGTACACAGCCTGGGAAGGAGATGGTACTGCTCTGCTTCAGAGAGTTGGCAATGGACTTGGGGACCGTGGCTGAGAAGAGGCAGAGGTCCGTGTAGGACAGACCCCTCAGGAAGAATTACATGGGGCTGTGGAGGTGCCGGTCCAGCGTGGTGATGAGGAAGATAAGCCCGTTCCCCAGCAGGGCGCACATTTAGACCAGGGAGAAAGGCAGCGGGTGCAAGAAGCCCATGGTCCCCTGGGTGGGGGACCCCAGGAGGACATATTCTGTCATGATGATCAGATTGGTCACCTCTGAAGACATCACTGTATAAAAATGTGGGGAGGAAGAAATCAGTGCTGTCCAGTCTCCCCAGACTGAGTGTAACTGGGTGCCTCAGACAACAATCACAGCAGCTTCTCACCACCCCCACTCCTGGTCCTCCTGGGTCTCATCCCTTGTCATTCTCCAAGTAGCTTCATCCTGTCAAAGAATTGCATTTTCACCTTGAATGTGCCCTGATACATTTTCATATGAAAGTTTTTCATATGAAAGACAGAAAGATTTGAAATTTCAACTTACAATAACAAGACCTGGAAAACCCTCGCCTATTTCCCAGTCAGTGGAAAGAACGACCAGTGGACCAGGCCCGCCTGTGTCTGTCCCTTCCTCCCGGGCCCTGCCAAGCCAGCCCGTGTGCCCACCGTCCGGGAATCCAATGTCAGCACGGCCTGGTGAGCAGCACCCTGTGCCACAACCTGCTCTACCCACCCCACGCGACAGGTCTCCGCCTGCTGTCAACAAAACCCCGACGCAGGGGGCTCTACCATCTGGGCTTTTGCTAGGAGATTAAGGAGACACTGACCTGGCTGTGCTCGACTCATTCACAGAGTCAATATTCACAACATGAAAGGTCTCAACTCATCAGGCATTGCCTCCATGTTCCTGAATTTCCATCCGAATCAGATATGCCATTGATCAACTGGGTCTGGGAAAGACAGTGTTAGCGTTTTAGCTTTAGCCTTGTTTGATCAGTTTCACTGTGTTTAATGTCTTGTCATTCATTCTTATGATTTCACTTAGAATTGAACACAAAGTCCCTTAGTGTGCTCATGGGCTGAGCACATAGTGGCCTGGAACCAGATACTTGTCACATGTAGCAGGAAAGGGGCAAATCTATTAAAACCAAAATCAGAGCTACACCTTCAATTAAAGAGAAAAAAAAAAAACATTTTCTCCACTGAAACTGCTCCCGACATTTGGCTGTGAAAACTGCACAATTACTGCACCAAGCAATAAAATACCCCTTTAGCTATCACTACTTTTATCGTGAAATAACAATTTCTACTTTGTTCTCAAATCTATATTTTTTTTTTAAATCTATGGATTTTTTTTTTAAATTGTGGTCTTTTCATCGCTGAGGTAACATTGCATGACGGGGTGCACACGACCTAGGGGGTAACCCCCCCCAGCCGCAGTGTCTACACACCCACCACCCCAGCACCACAGGCTTTACCCACTTTGGCTGCTGCCCCGTGCCCTGGGCCTGTGGACCTGCCAGGCATGTCGGTGACTGGGTCAGCTCTGCGTTCTGGTCCGGGCCGCCCAGGAAGGCCTCTGGGTCTCTTCCAACTCTGGCTTCCGTGACTTAGCACCATCCCCTTAAACCAAGTGACTCTCCCCCACACACGCCAGTACAGCCCCCACAACCTGCGAGGCAAGTTGTCTTTTAAATTTTGCTTCCTGAGAAGCCAGCAAGTGGCATCCACAGAGGAGATGCCAGATTCTCAGCTGTGCGGCCGTGACGCTAGCTCTGAGGCCTCAGAAAACTCGGGGCAGGCACGTCTGACTCCAGAGCAGAGGCCTGAGGAGCTTTGACCTTTCTGCTGGACCGAGAAGGGCCTCAGGGCTTGGCTATTTGAGCTCTGGAGCTGGTGTCCGTGTGTTGGACATTGTACAGATTCCAGCCCTCGGGGACCTTCCTCCAGTGGGACAAGTGCATTTTTTATTGTTGTTGACTGTCTTAATTGGCGTCGTCCTGCAGCACATCCCAGTGATAATTAATGCACTGAGGGTGCCAGAGGCAGTTCTGTTAGTCTTGACTCCTGTGGAGACTGAACTCTGGTTCCTCCTCCTCAGACTCCATCAGCCTCCACTGACCTGCCATGGGGACTAGGTGCTGGTCCCATTATTAAAGACAGTGTGGGTCCACGTGGTGGGTGGGCCCAGCTCAGTGTCCATGGTGTCCATGACCCATGATGACCTCCCCAGACTCGAGGGCAGAGAGCTTTGACCTCAGCTCCTGGCATGTGGTCGCTGAGGAGAGGCCCTCCTTCCAGGCCTGCAATTCCCCCTGTCCACCAAAGGTTGTCCCCCAGTTCCCTACCTGGGGCTGGGCCTGGCTCTCCCGGTTGCCCTGGGAGGCTCCTGCCTGCAGGGAGGGGGTCCCCTGCACACTCTGTCGGGTGCCCTCTGGGGAGAGGACACCCCCTTTGCTCCTACTCAGCAGAGGATATGACTGCGGGAACAGGGCCAGGAGATAACGCCGGGCTGGTGTCTATATAGGGGTTCAGGGAGAAGGTTGTGAGGTACCTGATGGAGGAGCAACTGGGGCTGTTGCCCCCAGGTATCATGGGGTAATCTGTGTCATCTGAATGTTCTGTTCATGACTTGAGAAAAAGTATAGTTAGTCCTTCCTGCTAACCTCGGCTGTGAAAAGCTTCTCGACATCCAGGAACACATTCCCCACATTTAAGTCTCTCAGAAAACAGACTTGGACCACGTGGATTTGTGTGTCCAGCACACTCTGTGAGGGGAAAGTGACATGATGGAAAGTGTGGGCTGAGTGTGATAAGCGGAAGCATTGTCACCGGCAGCTCTCAGAGGTCCCTGGAGGCAGCAGGACAGAGTCCGCCCAGCTTATTAGATGTTAATGCTGAATAATGACATGATCACGCCCTGGACTCCACTGGCCCTGCAGGGTGAGCCCATCATGGGATGGGAACAAACACATCTGTGAGGGGGTCAGGAGGTGCCTGCGAAGCTCGGAGCATGGTCTGGAGCCTGAATCCAACCTGCCAGCGACTCTGCTGGCACCAGCGTGTCCTCCTTAGAGACTGTCTGTGTCGGCCTTGGCCCGTGTCTTAACTGGTGTGCTGCTCCCTGTTGTGGTGGGGACACACTTGTGTAATGGACACTTGCCCTTGCCAGGAGTGTGGGGTGCACGTGGCTTCTCCACGCGCAGGGCCTGTGCTCACAGCCGTTTCTAGTCCCAGGAGTGCTCAAGTGTCGGGGGGCCACTTGTTCCTACATGCTCTTGTTCCCTTCTCCTTAGACTTGTGTCCCTGTAAACATTCTGGGGTCTGTGTCCACTAGGACATCACCCCATGTTTTCTATCTGCTATTTTATGGTTTTGGGTCCTATCGTAATTTCAATCCACAGAATATTGTACAACAGCACTAATGGTGAGAGAACACAAGTTAAACCGCAGTAACTTGTCACTCTCCCCTGCAAGCAGGGACCAATCAAGAGACTGGACACACCAGGAGGTGAGGGAGGGAGAGAATGGGCCTCTCACCTCTTTTGGGAAAATGGCTTGGAGATTTCTTCAGACAACAAAATCGGAACAACCACAGGATGGAGCAACCTCTGCTAGGTGTTTGTCCCAGATGCCCAGACACTACAAGGCAGACCACGTACACCCATGTTCACAGGCACGCCATCCACCATTGCTGTTCATGGCCCCAACCCAAGGGCTGTGCACAGAGGAAGGAATAAATAATGTGGGTCCACACTCAATGGAATACTATACAGCTATGAAAAACATGCAATCATGTATATGGGTCAACACGGATGGACCTTGTGGTGATTTTATAACGTGAAATAACAGACAACAAGAGACAGATAGTGGATGGTCTCACTCATCTGGGAATAGAAAATACAGAAATCCTGTAGTACAAAATGTGGCAAAAGCAAATCTTGGACTAGGGAAAACATGTAGTTACCAGAGGTAACAGGGGATAGAGGGTGGGCATGGAAGTGGATGAGGTAGTAATGGGTGTTTTGTGGAGTGCAGGGGCCCTGTGAATACAGAGTGGGAAACTAACCCCCAAATGAAAGCCACCAAAACCCATGAATAAAGCGTTTAGTTGATGGTGGCAAGTTATAACTTCACATGACTTCATATTATGTCACTCATGAAATCAAATCTCCATCTCAAAAGACAGAAGTTTGTTCCAAGTGAAGAACTGAAAATATTTTGAAAAACAGAGGAGACTGAAATAAGGATCCCAAGGGGATAGGTCTTTACTCAAATACATTCATTGAAATGAATGCTTATTTGTGTGATTTTCTAGCACATGTTCAATTCTGAAATCTGAATGGACTTGGTTTGGTGGTTCTCATATATATATTTTAAAAGAAATGGTTTCTGGACTGAGTATGTAATGATCAGTCAGGAGACTGTGGAGACACAGCGACCTACTCCAGTAAAATACTCTTGAGGGAAGAACATCAACCCAGCTCATGGTCTCAGTAGAAGGAAGACAATAATGAGAAGGTGAGTATTTAGGGTACAAATGATGTACAAGAATAAATATTTACAAATTGTGTCATGCTGACCTTTACATAATGTTCTTTACATAGTATAATAAATAGCTATTTCCAAAGTAGAAGAAAAGGGAAGTGAATGTCATCTTCCAGAGTCAACAAGAAGTCCTGGCGTAAGACTCAAAATACAATTTCAAAAACTAAGGGAACCCAAAAATAAGCCCTTTATTTGATGTGTATAAAAAATGATGTGTATAAAAAAACATATATTTGAAAAGTAAAAATGTAGTTCTTCAATAAATATCATACACTTTTTACTTTTATTGTAGTACTTAAACAGTGTAGCCCTGTTACAATCAAATCAGGCATCATAGAAATTAATATTCACATGAGTTGTAGGGTTTAGCATAGACTGCAGATCCCCAAGGAAGTTTCCATCCTTCCATTTCTGGCAGAGTCAGCTGTGGTTTCCATTTGTCTTTTGAACAGAAACATGAATGTCTTATATAGGAAGACACCCCATTATAATTGGAAGGGTTGGGGGACCCCACTCAGCTGTCTCCCCTCCCCTCCACAGGATGGGGCCCTCAGTAGAGACACACACAGGCCGAGGGAACCGAGTGCCCCAGGACTGGGGTCCAGTGACAGTGTGCTCCCGAGGATAAACCCCATTTTCCACTGCTTGGTTTCACATAAATGTTGGTGATGTGAGAGATCTAGAGCATTCTTTCAATGCTCTTCTTTCTATGTTTTCAAATGTTAGTGGGAATTCAGTTTATGAACATCACATAATTGGAGGTTTGAAAAATGATAGCAGTAATCAGGAAACCTTTACAGCTTATGGAAGAATATGAGAATATAAATTTCTGGAAAAGGAAAAATCCTAATGCAAGAAATCTGTACTTTATAAACGATAACATGCAGAGTTAAAAGGAAAAACTGAATAAATGAGGGGCTGTAATTTTAGATTGTGCTATCTCACATCTTATAGTATTGGCCCTTCAGCAGTCTCTCCACAGCCGACTTCATGGTTTGGTTCCTCAGACTGTATATGACGGGATTAAAGGTGGGGGGCACCACCATGTAGAACATAGAAATGACCAGGTCAGACATGGACGAGGTCCCTGAGGTTGGCTTCAGATAAGCAAAGCATCCAGTGGAGAGAAACAGCACCACAACCAGCAGGTGGGGTAGGCAGGTGGAGTAGGCCTTGGCCTTCCCTTCGGTGAATGGGATCTTCCTGACAGCAGAGAAGATGTGGACATAAGAAATGATGATGAAAGTAAAATAATCCACATCCAATGTCACACTAATGAGAACGGGAAAAAGTTCACTCATTAGATTTTTTGAGCAGGAAATAGCCAATAACTGGAGGATGTCACAAAAGAACTGGGGGACCACAGTGGACCCACATTAGGACAATGAAAATGTTCAAGCTGTGGGCATCACAGAGGTGACACCCCCACCCAGCCAGGACACAGCTGTCAGCTGCACACACTTGTCCCTGCTCATGATAATGTCATTGTGCAGGGGGTGGCAGATGGCAGCATAGCGGTCATACCTCATCACCACAAGGATGTGAAACTCTGCAGCTCCTGAAAGAATCAGCACAAAGACCTGGAGGACACAGCCTGGGATTGAGATGGAGCTGCTGTTCCTCAGAGAGTTGACAATGGACTTGGTGGTCGTGGTTGTGATGATACAGAGTTCCGAGAAGGACAGACTCCTCAGGAAGAAGTACATGGGGTGTGGAGGTGCCGGTCCAGGGTGGTGATGAGGACGATGAGCCTGTTCCCCAGCAGGGCGCACAGGTAGACCAGGGAGAAGAGCAGCGTGTGCAGGATGCCCATGGTCCCCTGGGTGGGGAATCCCAGGAGGACAAATTCTGTCATGGCTGTGAGATTAGTCACCCCTGAAGCCGTCATCTGTATAAAAATATTGAGCAGAATAAAATATGACACGTGCAAGAACAGTCACAGGTGTGCCCCCGAGGTCACTCTCAGGGTGTGGAGTGCAGCAGGTCCATGTCTCTCGCTCTCGGTTGAGCCTTTTGTGTTCAGCTCCAGAAACGTGCCTTTATCACACAGGATCTGGGATCGGGAAATGAGGGACATTTCAGCTGATCTTAGGATTCTGCTCTGGTTGAATTTCATAGTAAACCGACAGCCCCTCCCTGTGGCCCCAGCCCCGCTGCACCACCTCCGTGTGCAGGTTTGTTCAGGACCATGTGTGAGTGGGGACAGCTGGACACAGGGCAGCCCCACCCACTCCACTCCTCCCCCCCAATCTCATCCTCTCCTCCCTCTGTGGGGGTGCCGGAGGGGTAGATCCTGGTGACTGTAAGATTTTTAGGAGAATGGAATAGTGTATAATTTCTGTAAGATATAAGAGAAACAATTCCAGATAATTTAATGAAAACAAGAAAAAAAAACAACTCAAAAAATGTTGTAGCCTAGGTTAAAAGCTTTTTCAGCATTCGAGAATACATATTTATATTGACAAAATTAGAATTTACATAGCTCTGTTGTTGTGTGGAATTAAAAAAAAAGAAAAAAATAAAAACAAGATCACATCCATAATAGATTTCCACAGGTGTCTCTACTTTTGTGTGAAGGAACTAGCGATATCATCATGATAGACAGAGAACCATGCTACCCTCCCCACCCACAAAGTCGGCGCTCTCTGACCAACAGAAAGTAGGAAAAAAGAAAGAAAGACAAGAAATCGGAAAAACTACAGATCGGTGGGACACTGCGTAGAAAAGAACTATTTCAGGCACCGCACTCCGTGAATGGTAACTGTGGAGAACCGTGCAGGAATCGCCAGGAAGTGAGCGAACAGCTGCAGGCGCAATTGGAGGAAGACAAGGACTCCTCGGACTCCTTGAGAGACCTGCAAATAGCCCAAGGCCAGCTGGTAAGCTTGTGCAGAAAAAGGACGCACACTGGAAAAGCACACGTGTATTGGGCCTCCCCTGGTGATGCAGGCAGTTGAGTGCAGCACTGTGGAGCTGAACGCAGCCTCTGCAGTGTTGGTTCGATCCTGGCCGGTAGGCGAGTGTCCCACATGGCACGCAGACCTCTGCTGTTGTGCCCACTGCTCCCCTCAGCAGTGTATTTCGTCAGTCTGCCTGTTCTGCTCCCCGCTCTGTCTCTGGTGAATCCTCTCACCCTCCTATGCATCTGGCCTGTACCCCGGTTCTTGTATAAATAAATAAATAAATAAATAAATAAATAAATAAATCTTAAAAACAAATACGTGTATCACAACTGCCCAGGTCCCCGTGCCTACAACCTAGGTTTGTGGGGAGATGCAATGGAGCTGTCACTGAAGTGAATATCCCTCACTAAGTAATCAGAAACCAGGCACCCAGACATGGGAGTGGGGTGCAAAAGGCAGGAAATTTGATGAATGAACTTGTCCCCATTCTCATTAGTGTGGTGTTGAGTATCTGCTCTTTCATTTTCATCATAATTTCCTACGTCCACAACTTCTCTGCTGTCAGGAAGATCCCATCCACAGAATGGAAGGCCAAGGTCTACTCGATCTGCCTTCCCCACCTGCTGGTTGTTTTGCAGTTTGTCTCCACTGGATTTTTTGCTTATCTGAATCTGACCTCAGAGACTCTGTCCATGTCTGACTTGGTCATTTCGATGTTCTACACGGTGGTGCCCCCCACCTTTAATCTCATCATATACAGTCTGAGGAACCAAGCCATGAAGTCGGCTGTGGGGAGACTGATGAATGGGAGACACACCTAAAAGTAATCGGGAAGATGACTTCATGACTCGATTATGAGACACATATTTTAAAATTTAACATAATACTGGCCTTTATGTTTTTCTAATTTCATTGTAAAATTTAAAATATATGCTCATGTTCATATTTATGATGACTTCATATAGTCTGCTGCTCATATACACTATTAGCATTGATCCTCTTTTTAACACTTAGGTGCACGGTGAGATTCCGTGTGTACTGGAGGGAACTTCCAGACACTCTTTGCTGGTCTCCATTTCTGTGCTCCCGGCCGAGAGAGGTGATGTTTGGGTTTCATCTCAGGGGTCAGCAGAAGTTCTCTCACTGGGCAGCATCTCCAGTCTCTAAGGCAGCTTCCCCTTTCATGTCACTGACATTCTCAGTCACGTGATCAGGGACCTCGGGGAGGATAGAGGCCCCTTTACTTGGTGAGTGAGGCCTTCACAGCATAAATAAGGCCTTTGGTCCAAGTGGATCTGAGTAGTCACGACCTTCTGTGGACAAAGACCTACACATGTGACATGGTGGAGACACTCCTGGAAGCTCTGGTGTGGGTGGGTGCTGCCGGCATTTATGATAAACACATTCAGTGCATGGTGGACACCAGAAATAAGAAAGTTAAGTTCATGTGCACTGTAATTACTAAAAACAATTACAAAAATGGATTGGGTGGGAATTTTTGAGAAGCAATAAGAGAACTTAGCAAGTTATGATGCTCTAAAGAAATTAATAGCTAGTAGCCAACCTCATATCTACTATTTCCAGAAATATGTTAGGGATGCCATCCATGACCTCACCCCAAAATTTACAGGAGTGTTATCCCCATTTATTTCATCACTAGAGTGGGTGGGAATGGCAGGAAAATGCCCTGGCCGGACAGGTCATCAAGAGGAATCGTACATAGAATGTCTGCATTTTTTACGAACATGTTGAAATGAAAAAAACTCATCAGATTGACATACAATAAAATAATATTATCATTCAGTGTACATGTAAAGACAGTAAATAATTTGAAGGAGATTTCAATTTGGGAAGCAAAATACCCCCATGATTGTCACTTGCTGTCTGGCCTCAGCTCCTCTCCACTGACTACATCCACCTTTGCTTTCCCGGCTGTGATGTCCCACATTTGAAAATTTCACACCAAAATATTTTATGATGAAAATGTAGTTCCAATTGGATGTCAGACATTTAAGTCATTCTCACAGAGTTCACCTTGTAAGGCCGCTAGTCAGGCCTACCTTACCTCCAGCCCAGGTGAGACCCATGTGGACACAAAGTAAATAAGGAGACAGCCAGGAACGGTTAGAAAGTAGCAACATCTCCATCTTTAAAAGTGTGGGATGACAACTTCATACTCTTCTTTTAAGTGATAGGCAATTTTAATTTTTCTGCCAATAAATGACTTTCTTCATATTAATTCTTGGTATTGTTATACTTTACAGGTATAAAGTTTTGTGATACAATAAGAATCCAATATATGTATTGAATTAAGAACCTGAATCAAGCATTATAAACATTCACTGAGACTATTCAAGTCATTGTATAGCATAATTAAAATATGTAAGTGAACAAAACATTAAACACCTCAAGTTTGTTGGAATTTAGACATTTAAAATTGTTGGACAACATGTTATTATACATTGAGAACTTTAGAGACTCCAAAAAAAACCCAAATTAAATTAAATTAACCACTTCTGTTTATGTGGAAGTTTACAAAATGAACACATGAAAACCGATTGCATTCTTATATGCAAAATATGAAGAAGAGAAGGTGAGAAGGGAGTCCTTTATATAATCACAAAATTGAGTACCTAGGAGTAAACCCAAAAGATGGAAAATTGTAAGACATTCTTAAAATAAATAGGAAATGCCCAAAAATGGAAAGATAAACCCTCCTTATGAATTGAAGAATCAGCATTACAAAATATCCATAAGAACCACAGCAATTTACACATTTAACAGTTACCCAATGAATATTTCAATGGTATTCTTCAAAGATATGAAGCAAATAATATTTGAATATATATAGAACCACAAAAGACACAGAACCCAAAATAATCCTGACAAAAATGAAGAAGAATGGAGGCAGCACATCCCAGACTTAAGTCTATACAATAAAGCTCTAATAGTTAAAGCAGCATGGCACTGGGACAAAAACAGACATGCAAAACAATGGAATATAACGAGGGCCCAGGAACCCACCCTCATCAGGATGGACAGTGACCCTACGGCAGAGGAGCCAGAGCAGGCACTGGAGCAGGAAAGTGGGGAAATGGCCCTGGGAGAAGCAGACAGACACACGCAGCAGAGTGAAGCAAGTCCTGTCCCACACCCTACAAAGAGTAAACTCAAGGAGATAAATGCCTGTTTCCATGTGTGACGTCACCATCGTCATGCAGCAATCCTAAGTATATGACATCATGAGAAGAAACCCTAATATTCTACTCCATTTTGTTAAGGTTAAAAGTAAAATTATTCAAACCTTATAACAGTTCTAATGTAAGTGCTGTGTCAGGAGTTGGGGTGGAAAAGAACCGCAGGATACACAATTTCAGAGACGAGTTAAGTTTCTCTTCCCACAGGGCTGGTGACCCCCGTGGTCACTCACTTCTGCTGGACATCCATTGTCTTTCTGCCCCACTCTCCCTCCCTTGTCTCCCTCCTGCCTCTCTCCGTGTCCCTTCCCTCCTGCCTCAGGCCTTTCCGCATCCCCTCACACCCATCCCCAAGGCCTCTCCATGAAGGTCACACGGGGGGCGACGGGCGACTATCCAGCTGTCTAGACAGAGACTCAGGGCGCTGTTATGACTGATGGTGCCCACCACGGCGGACACAACAGGTGGGAAATGGAACCTGGACATGAGGATTTGTCAATTCATATCCACAGAGGTGTGAGCCAGACACAAAATCACATCTACACACCGAGTGTGATAATTACTCTCTGAGACACACTGCAGGACGCTCCAATTAACACAGTCAAGTAAACACACACTTTCCCTCTGGAGGACGGTCCCTGAGGTCTGGAATCTGGACCACGTCCAACACGCAGACACCAGCTCCAGAGCTCAAATAGCCCAGCCCTGAGGCCTTGCTCTGTCCATGAGGTGGCACAGGACAGGGTGGAACATGCTGTGTGTGCTCAGAGGCTCCCCACGAGCCCCGACCATGGAGTGAGAGGCCGGGACACACTCTGTCCGCACCATGTGGACAAACTCAGGATAGAGACTCGACATGGCAGCAGGATCTTTCCCCCCAGACTGCAAGTATCTGCACTTTGCAGGGGTGAATCCACTCACACTTGGAAGTTTTCAAATTCAAGCTTAATTCTAGACTTGAGAATGTGCCCTAGGTAAACTATTTGTTTTCTAAATCATGACAACTAATGCTGAAGGCGCCCATGTTGCTCAATGTCCCACTGCCGTGTCAGCCTAGGTGAGACTCAATGAGAGAAAACATTCTTTTTTTAATTTAGGATGGTCAACGATATTGACTTAATACATTGATCATATTAAAAGATTTTTATTTATGGGATATGTGACAGTTAATGTTAATACCTAGGATTTCAGCATCAGCACAATCAGTGTGTTTTGGATACTAAACAAAAACACAACAATTAATGGAATTAGAATGTAATGAAGAATGCTAAAGGAAATTAAAAAAAATAATATTTATTGTTAAATTCAGAATGTTAAGCATTTCTGTCCTAAACATCATGACAGATATAAGTCAAGTAGATACTCAATAACATTTACAGCAACATGTTGACGGCTTCAGGGCTCTGATTCTAGCATGAGGCTGGCAGCATCGTGTGACTATTTATGGACGTGAACTTGGGATTTTCCCCCAACTCCATCACTGAGGGATTGTTCGTAATATTGTAAATAAAGTCACAATATTTAAACAGGGCCTGGAGGAGATAAATGTCAAATGTTATTTTATCATTTTAAATTTGTATATAAATCACTTAACAGATGTCAACATAATTAACAAATAAGTACCCTAATTTATTTCCTTTTTTTAATTTCGGAAATTATTCCCACCAATGGGTTGCAATTATTTATATTACCATATTCTCCTAAAAATCCTGCCTCCCCAGGGCCTGCCCCTCCGCCAATCTACAGAGGGGGACAGGGTGAGATTAGGGAGAGGGAGGGGATTGGGCAGGGCTGCCCTGGGTCCAGATGTCCCTACTCATGCACAGGCCTGGGGGGAGGAACAAACCCGCACCCGGGGGACCCGGGGCCCTGGGACCGGCAGGGACAGCCACACACACAGACCCATCTGGCTCAGCCCGGGAGCGGCCTCCTCCCTGCACAGATGTGCATGAGTCTGAGGGGGATACAGAGGGGCCAGGAGGGACCCAGGGATGGACGAGCCCATCCTGCAGGAGGGATGTGTGGGTGTGACCCAGGAAGAGACTCTGCGGGAAACGTGGTCTCTGGGTCCTCAGATGTGGAGAGTCTGTGGCAGGGAGATGAGTGGATGAGAAGATGGACCAGGAGGCAGCAGTGAGGCACAAGGACAGGAATGTGACAGAAGAAGTGTCAGGACACGCCGCACGGGGACGCCGAGCACAGATCATTCAGTTCGAGGACAGTGTTGGGTCCTGGGAGCAGGAAAAGGGACCAGCACACCCCATCTCCCTGCACACCTGTCACTGTGGGGTCTCCCCAGACCAGGGCTGTGCTGGAGGAGGGACAGGCTCTTAGGTTGGGGAGGGGCTGAGCATGGTCACGTGTCCTCTGGCGCTGTGTCCTGGACAACCTCTGGGAGGTGTGCTGAGCGGAG
>NW_023601851.1:8177478-8278857 GCF_014898055.3 Talpa occidentalis | reverse complement strand
TCTTCTATTTCTTTTAACAGTGATTTATCGTTTTCTTGTATAGGTCCTTTACCTCTTTTGTAGATTTATTCCCAAATATTTGATTTTTCTTGTTTCGATAATAAAGCGATTTTTTTTTATTTCTTCTTCTTCAGATTTATTGTTTG
Source organism: Talpa occidentalis (assembly GCF_014898055.3). Taxonomy (NCBI): domain Eukaryota; kingdom Metazoa; phylum Chordata; class Mammalia; order Eulipotyphla; family Talpidae; genus Talpa; species Talpa occidentalis. The sequence continues at coordinate 8,278,711 of NW_023601851.1, read as the reverse complement.
TGTTAGGAAGGCTACTGACTTTTGCGTGTTGATTTTGTATCCTGCCACTTACTGAACTGATTGATCAGTTGAATTAGTTTTTCTGTGGAGTTTTTAGGGTTCTCTATGCATATTATCATATCATCTGCAAATAGTGATAGTTTGACTTCTTCTTTTCCTTTTGGATTCCTTGGATGTCTTTCTCTTGTCTTATTGCTCTGGCTAGGACTTCCAGTATTATATTGAAAAGCAGTGGTGAGAGTCGACATCCTTGTCTTGTTCCAGATCTTAATGGAATTGCTTTCAGCTTTTCACCATTGAGAATGATACTGGCTGTTGGCTTGTCATAGTTGGCCTGATGATGTTGAGGTATGTTCCTTGTATCCCAAGAATTTCAAGGGCATTTCTCATGAATGGGTGTTGCACTTTGTCGAAAAGCTTTCTCAGCATCTATGATATAATCATATGGTTTTTATATTTACTTTTGTTGATATGTTGGATAACGTTGATTGATTTTCAGATGTTAAACCATCCTTGTGTCCCTGGAATGAATCCTACTTGGTCGTGGTGAATTATCTTATGGATACATTGTTGGATTCTGATAGCTAAATTTTATTGAGGATTTTTGCATCAGTGTTCATTAGGGAGATTGGCCTGTTTTTCCTTTTATGTGTTGTCCTTGTTCGGTTTTGGTATTAGTGTAATGTTGGCTTCATAGAACGTGTTTGGTATTGTCCCTTCCTTCTCAATTTTTATGGAAGAGTTTGTGAAGGATAGGCACTAATTCGTCTCTGAATCTTTGGTAGAATTCATTTGTAAATCCATCAGGTCCTTGGCTTTTGTTTTTGGGGAGGTTTTTGATTACCATTTCAATTTCACTAATTGTAATTGGTCTGTTTAGGTGTTCTATTTTCTCTTTATCTAGCGTTGGGTGATTGTAGAGTTGTAGGAATTTGTCCATCTCCTCTAGATTGTTGAACTTGTTTCCATATAACTGTTCATAGTAGTTACTGATTATTCTTTTGATTTCTGCTGTGTCCGTTGTGATTTCTCCTCTTTCATTTATGATCCTATTTATTTGTGCTTTCTCCCTTTTTTCCTTGTGAGCCTGGCTCAGGGTTTTGTCTATTTTATTGATTTTTTCAAAGAACCAGCTCTTGGTTTCATTGATCTTTTGGATTGTTTTTCTAGTTTCAATTTCATTTATTTCTGCTTTGGTTTTTTATTATTTATTTTCTTCTATTGGTTTTGGGGTTTTTTGTGTTCTTTTTCTAGATCTCTGAGCTTGGAGATTAGGTTGTTTCTTTGAATTCTTTCTTCTTTTTTGATGTGAGCTTCTATTGCTATATATTTTCCTCTTATTACTGCTTTTGCTGCTTCCCATATATTTAGGATATTGGTGTCCTTCCTTCAATTCAATTCAAATATTTTTTAATTTCTCTTTGATCTCCTCGTTAGTCCAGTGGTCTTCCAGTAGTGTGGTTTTTTATCTCCATGAAGTAGGATAGTTCCTTGCGTTCTTTTTATGGTTTATTTCTAGTTTGATGCCTTCATGGTCAGAAAAGATGGTTGGTATGATTTCAATCTTGGTGTATCTGTTGATGTTTGTCTTGTGCCCCAGTATGTGATTGATCCTGGAGAATGATCCATGTGCGCTTGAGAAAAATGTGTACTCCAGTTTTTTTGGGGTTTAGTGTTCTATAGATGTCTGTTAAGCCCAAATGCTCTAGGTCCTTATTTAGAGCTTTAGTTTCTTTACTTATTTTTTGTCTTGTTGATCTATCCATTGTTGATAGTGGTGTGTTGAAGTCTCCCACTACGTATGTGTTTTCTCTGATGTCTGTTTTCAGAGAGGACAACAGTTGTCTGATATATTTTGTGTTCCTTCGTTTGGTGCAGTATATGTTAATGAGTGTTATTTCTTCTTGAAGTATTGTTCCCTGATCATAATGTAGTGACCATTGGGGTCTCTTTTTATTTTTTTGAGTTTGAAGTCTGTTTTATCTGATGTAAGTATAGTTGTTCCTGCTTTCTTTTTTGTCCATTCGCTTGTAGGAGTGTTTTCCATCCTTTAATTTGAACCTATTTTTATCTTTTGTAGCTAAATGTGTTTCCTGGAGACAACAAAAGGTTGGGTTTTGTTTCTTAATCCAGGCTGCAACTCTGTGTCTTTTTATTGAACTGTGAGTTTTAAATATTTGCTTTCATTTATAAGATGAATATTTTAACTACTGCTCCTCTGAAATGCAAAATGCATTGTGAAATGATACTTGGTTGTAAAACACGTTACCTCAAAAGAGAAAAATAAAATTCCCTTTTGTAGGACAACAAAATAAGGTCAGTTGTTCTTATTGAAAGGCTGACACTTTGAAATGCAGTTCATTGGAATATATATTTATACTGAATAGAAACATTTAATTACAAGGGGAATTCTCCACCTTATTTGACCCACACGTCCAGTCTGCCAGGATGCGCCCGTGGGCCCAGCAGTGGCTTCCCATGAAACTTGCCCTCAAAGAGACGGGAGGAAACGCAAACCTCTCTTGACGGCCCGGTCACCCGCTGCCTCCACGGCGCTAGCCTCTGACATCAAGGGTCCAGTTCTCTGACTCACTGACTCCGCAGACCAGCCCCAGGGCTCATTATCTCCATCCCCTGCTGCCTCCTCAGACCCTGACACCGTCCCCGCTCCCCTTCCTCAGGGACCTCGCCCAAGGGGCCCGGGTGAACCTTGTCCCTGTGGACTTCTCGGCGGCGTGCCCGGTAATGAGCATCCCGAGTCAGCAGCACCATCAGGGCGTCCTAGGGGACTCCGTGAGCAGGACCTGGTCCCCCCCATCAGGCCCCATCACCTCCCCTGACCGCCGCAGTGACACTGTGTGGCTCCCTCAGAGTCCCAGGTGAGCCCCGTCCACAGGGAGCTGGAAATCACCGCCACCCCCTGTGCGCCCTCCTGGGGCCTGGCAGGTGGGGGCAGGAGGAGGGATCAACAGGCAGGAGGAAGGAGCACGGGGAGGAACAGTGGGAGAGGCAGGAAGGGCAGCAGAACCGGAGGGCAGCAGGATGGAGCCGGCACCTTTGGACCGGGAATGTTCCTGTCATGTTAGAAATCCCTGTGTCACCCCTGTGCTGCCACTTCAGCCCCACCTGCCCCGGAACCGAGATGTGCCTGGCGGGTATGTCTCCCCTTGGCCAGCGCGGCCTGCATGCGCCCGGGGTGGCCGTCGCTTGGCTGTCTCTAGGCTGGTGTCACATCGGGCCTGTGTGCATCTGGACGGGGCTTATTTGTGGTTCCCGCCGGGGGACACGCCCAGGAGTTGTCCTTACATTGGAGATACTTGTTGGCCTGGGTGGGGACAGGCCCGAGGGTGGTGTCGTGAGATTTAAAAAAATCATTAATATTCAGCTATGGCCTTAATGCACAGTGCACAAGTGTTCACTCTCAGGAGATGTTCTGAGGTCCCGGGGCTCCAGTGTCCCTGGGGTCAGCACGGTGTCCTGCGTGGTCACCGAGGGCCAGGAAGAAAGAATCTTGTCAGGGGTGGATCCTGAACCCCAATGAGACCTGAGCGGTAGTGACCACAGCAGCCCCAACCTCTGAACCCCAGTGATTTCTGCACTCCAAAGACCCCAGAAACCCAGTGACCCCGGAACCCCAGTGGCACCTGAACCACAGTGACCCCTGGACCCCAGTGACCCCAGAACCTCAGTGACGCCAGAGTCCCCGTGACGTCAGAACCTCTCCTGAGAGTGAGCATGCGTGCACGGTGCGTTAAGGGCACAGCTGAATATTAATGAATTTGTAAAATCCTGGGTCCTCTTGTAAAATAATTCTGCAAGTGTCACATGTGCTCACTTAGTTTGGGAAAGGATTTATTAAGCAGAGACTGTCCCAGAATGTTTTCATCCACGTGGAATGAGAAGTTGTCTTCTCATTCCAAAACTGGTGATTTCATAGGAGTTAAAATGCAACCGAAGACTGATGTACATGGGAAAACAAAGACCCGGCAGCAGGACTCTGAGCCCATGTGGGGAGGGTGTTTCTGTCTGGGTGGGAGAACTCTGCTGCTGTGGGCAGTGGAGGCAGAGGCATCTCCATGGAGCGAGCCTGCACACAAAGGCCCGGGTCCCAGAGGACAGGCCTGAGGCCAGGCAAACCATGGGGCTGCTTGGTGCCGGAGAGGACAAGCTGTCAGCAGCGGGGGCAGAGGAGCTGGGGAGGTTCAGAAGCTGGGAAGGTCGTGTGTCCAGCTCTTCCCACTCCGTGACATCCTGCAACAGCAAAACTACCAAGACAAATAAAAGGCTGGGATGGGTGGGGAGGGGTGAGAAACGGGGAGCAGAGAGCTCCATGGGCTCCTGTAGTATCAGGATGCTGACTCAGGCCATGTGGGGTTTTCTAAACCCACAGAGCGTGGCACCCAGAGAGGGCACTGAGTGTGACGTGTGCGGGGCCCTAAGACGTGCCAGGGCAGGGGCATGCTTGATTCTCTGAAAACTCTTGACTTTCAAAATGCTGGCTTCTCTGACAGACAGACAGACAGACACAGGGCCTGCAGCGCTCGGCTATTTCACCCTCCTGCTGCTCCCTCCGGCCCTGGACACTTTCCCAGCCCTCAGTGACCACATGACCTGCTCCTCGGGACGGTGGCTCTGGCACCCGTGGGCTGCTCAGTGGCAGGCACCTGCAGGAAATCAGCGAGTGGGTGACATGCGGGGCCCATCCAGCTTCCTGTCAACGCTGTGCTCTTTCCTGCAGGCAGGTCTGCAATGGGCCCCCTTTCCAATGCTTCATTCATCGCAGGTTGAGGCCAGACCCTCCCGTGGCACCGTCTCGTGAAACTTACAGTGTCCTGTGTCCCAAATGGGGTTGTGAGGTCACCAGAGGCCGAGACCAGGGGGCAGGAGAGAATGGTGGGAGACTCGGAGGCAGCCCAGCAGGAGGGCACAGCCGGTGAGGGGTGACCAGTTCCGCCTCCTGGATGGCATCAGCTTTGGATTTGAAGACGAGAAGGGGGTGCCTCCAGCTTCCTCCTTTCTCAGGGTTGCCTTGAGCGGCCCAGGGTTGTGCTTCTGTGACGTTTTCAGATTATTTTTTCTGGATCTGTGAAAGGGCTGTCAGAATTCTCACAGGGTGTGCCGTGAATTGGTAGCTGGCTCCTGGCCTTTTGACACTTTCTCCTTCTGATTCATAAACTTGGGGTCTCTTCCCATGTAGTGTATCTTTTTCAATTTTATTTGTCGGTGTCTATAGTTTTTAACATATAGATTTTCTACCCCTTTGGTTCAACATCTCCCTCCATATGTATTCTTTTTGAGGTTTGTCAAATTGGAATAGTTTCTTTCTTTTTGGATCATTTGTACAGAAACATAACTAGTTTTTGTCAGTTGGTTTTGTATCCCATAACGTTCCTGAGTTTGTCAGTTCTGACAATGGTGGTTTCTTGAGCTACCTATAGAAGGCTATGCTGCCTCCAAAGAGACACAATTTTAATTCTTCTTTTCTGATGTTGGATTCCTTTTATTTATTTATTTATTTTTTTTGTTCTTGCCTTATTGGCCTTCCAGTGAGATACACATGGGGAAATAACAAACAGTCTCTTCAATAAGTGGAAAAACTGTGACCTCACCTTTTCACGTTATTGAATGTCTTTTCCTTCCCTCCCAGCCAAAAAAAAAAAAAAAAAAAAACACTTATCTACTTATTTTTCTCAAAGATGTTCCTTCTTACAAAAAGGCCGTTATCGGTGTCAGTTCTTATCCAGCTGTGATCCCGGCTCTATTACCACAAGCCTCTGCGAGCAGGACACAGAAGGGCTCCTCGCTCTGTCACAGCAATTTCAGATTGTTGTCCAGCATTATGTTGGATCATTCTTCTCTTCTACCCCACCAATAAACACATTCAATCCCCACAGCTTCTCCCTCGTCATTCCTTCAATGTCGTGGTCAGTTCTCCCATCCCCAGGCTCTCTCAACCCTCATGGACAGCGCCTCCACCCCAGGCTGTTGAGTCATGATCTGGCGCCCAGTCTGCTGCCTCTGGGCTGACTGTCTGCATCGTGCCTTCCCCTTCGGCCCCACGTGCTGAACTAGCAGCTGCTATTTTGGCTCTTTCTTCATTTCCTTCACAGTCACTTAACATCATTTCTGACTCCTCATCTGTTACATCCCAGTACAAGACATGGCCTCTGCTCTTCTTAATACTAATAATGATGAAGCCCTATACAAAGGTCAGCACTGTCCAGTCATAGTCATATGAGCCAAACCTTACAAGGTGCCTTTCTTATCAATCAAAAGCAGAAAGCTTGATCACTCTGGGAAGGGAGTGCATCAAGAGGTATGACCAGGAATGCCCAGGGTGCTGATGATGAATGCATGAACTTAACCCCAACTCATGCATCATGAGGTATGACTGGGAACACCCGAGGGAGGGGGCAAGGACTGATGTATGACAAGGGGCCCCAGAAGCTGGTCAGTTGATAAGATAAGGACCGTGCCCTGGGGGGCTGGGGTTTAGTTTCGATGACAAAACTTGGTCATCAAGGTGATAACATAGTCAGCAGACTCATGTCCCCCAAGCCCTAGATAACATTCCTGAGTTTCACCATCCTTCTCTCCTTGTCCTCCTAATGCACATAGCTGATGCTCTATGATTATTCTATCAATAAAAACAGCCAGGATATTGCTCTCAGCATCATCCTGCCTTGTGCAGCCTGCTCCACGATTCCCATGTCTTCATCAGTATGGTGTTGCACAAAGCAACATCCACAATCCATAGAAAAAATTGGACTCTAATCTCAAACCGTACATAAAAGTCAGCTCAAATGAATTAAACACTAAACATAAGAGGTGGAATTGTAACAATCCTAGCGATACACGGGAAAGCATTCTTTACATTGGTGTCAGGAATGATCTTTGGAAAGTGCTACCAAAAGCACAATCCACAAGAAAGAAAATAAACACGCCAGGCTACATGAAAGTACAAAGTTTCTGCAGGGCAAAGGGAGTAGCATCAGCAGAATGTGAAGGCTTCCAGGGAGTGGGAGAAAAGGTTGCAAACAATATAACTGATAAATGATTGATATATAATGAATAAGGATCTCGTACAACTAAACAGGGAAAAGCTAAATTCCCCACTTCAAAGTGGTAAAGAATATGAATACACTTTTCTAAGCCTTTTTCTTCTGTTCACTGCAACACATTGTTTCCACTGGGTTTCTTCTGTCAGTTAATATCAAGTTACTTTTCCCTTTACTTTCAAATCAGAAGCTTCACAAACTCCATGTGCAAGCCCAGTCTCTCAGTTCATCATTGGAGGAGGGACATTGGCAGGGGAGTCTGTGTCATGGGCAGAGCCGGTACACAGCTGAGCTTCCTTGGGAAGGGGATGCAGAGGATTTAAAAGGTCTTGAATACTCGTTTGTAAAGGAGTCGGTTTTTCCAGAAAGGACCTCCACCCATTATTATACAAATTTAATATAAAGCTGTTCATTTGAATTTTGTAAAAGATCTTGAGATGCAACCAAGTGCTTCAAGATAGAGTCTCTTTTCAATGAAGACCTCTATTGTGGATAATTGGCCCCCTGCCACCACTTTGCAAAGCCCGGTGTCTCCAAGGCTGCTTTCTGCTACCACCTCCGTCATTTCGAGAAATGTTTTGCTTAATTGCACTTGGTTTTCATTCCTCTTGGGGAACTTTCTAATTAGTGCTTCAATCACATGGTCTCTTAATTGGCTTATCTGATCCATTTTTCCATTATTCAATGTTGGCACAAAACATGCTTCAGGGACTCAGGCATTCCTGCCAGGTTACATGATAGGTAATTGTTCACAATCAGCAATTATTCTCTTTTTTATTTCTGTGGTAACAGTTGCAATCCCCCTTTTATTTTTCATTTTATTCAGCTCCTGTCTTTCCCCCCCTGGCCTCACTAAGGGCTTGCCTAACTTATCATTCAAAGAAAAACTCTCAGTTTTTTTTTTTTTTTTTTTTGTGGATTTTCCTACTATTTATTTCATTTGTTTGCTGTACTGACATGGGGGTTTGTGTCTCTTTATTGTCCAATATGTGTGTATCTGTAGAGTGGAATTACTGGGTCATAAAATATTTATGTTCCTAATTTTTAAAAGAAACCTCCACAGCTTTCCACATGAAGGCACTATCTATACCCTCACCAGCAGTGCCCAGGCGCTCCCTTCTCCCCACATCCCCTGACTCCCAGAAGACATGTCGTCGTTGCCTTGTGATTTGACTGTGTTCCCTGTGGATTAGCGATGTCAAGCAGTTTTTCAAGGGCCTGTGGCCATGTCTGTTCAGATCGTCTGACTGGTTTTTAGTCTGATTGTTGAGGCTTTACTACTGGGTGTATGAGTTGTTAATATTTTTGGAAATTATGCCTTATCAAATATATAATTTGCAAATACCTTACTCCATTTGATCAGTTACAGTTTAATTTTGTTGATGGATCATACTTCTTTTATTTAATGAAAATATTTCATGATTTTTAGCTATTTTCTTAAAATCAGCAAAGAAACTATACATATTTTCAATATATTACCTTTTCTTGAGACATCATTCTCTAAGTTTCTAAGAGTTCAGAAATGTTATTACATCAAGAGATTTATCGTGCTAAACAGCCATATTGCCTAAAAATACTTAAAGAAAATGATATTTTGGTCACTTAGACACGGGTTTATATTTCTATACATTGAGCCACGTCTGGGATGCACCACAGCATGAATAAAAGTGGTGTTCAGCACAGCCCCAAAGAAACAGACTCAACGGAGCACAGAGGCGCCTCCCAGCCTGGATTCCCCACGGCCGGGGTGACGCTGCTCAGGGAGAGGCAACAAATGTCCAGGGGAGGCTTGAGGCTGGGGTGTGGGGGGAGCTCGTGCACGCCCCAATGCCCTGGGGGGGCCACGCCGGGCTGGCCAATTTCACCCAGACAGAGATTCACCCTCTGGCAACACCCCACACCAGGGCTGTGCTGTGTTCACACACGGGACCGCCTGCTGGGGTGCAGGGGCGGACCCATGGGCGGCTGAGCACACCTCAGCGAAATGCGCACCGTGGGGCTCCAGCCACAGTTTCCACGAAGTGCAGGGCCCCGCGGGCCTCACTGGGCCTCCCAGAGCGGCCCAGGAATATAATGTGAAAACTTACAATATGTGTCTCATAATGGAGTCATGACGTCAACTTCTCTGTTATATTTTGCTGAGTCTCCCCTTCATCAGTCTCCCCACAGCTGACTTCATGGCTTGGTTCCTCAGACTGCCCTCTATATTCCAGAGGTCTGTGTGTCTGTTTTTGTCCCAGTGCCATGCTGCTTTAGGTATTAGAGCTTTAGTGTATGGACTGGAGTCTGGAATGTGCTGCCTCCATCATGCTTCCTCAATTTTGTCAAGATTTTTGGTTGTTGCATATGCATTTCTGTAATGTTTGTTTTATATCCTTGGAGAATGCCTTTGAATTCCTTATTAGGATTGCATTGAATCTGTAAACTGCTTTGGGTGAGATGGGCATTTGGTAATGTTGATTCTTCCAAGCCCAGAGCAGGGAATATCTTTCCATTTCTTTGTCTTTTTTTATTTCTTTAACAATGCCTTACTCTTTTCTTGTAGCTTCACCTCCTTAGTTGTGTCTTCTCCATGGTACTTAGTCTTGTGGTTATAAGTGGGATTGTTTTCTTCACTTCTGTTCTAGTTCAATTTTTGGGTATAAGAAGGCAATTGGTTTCCGTGTGTTGATTTTGTAATCTAGCTACAATGAAGTGGGTTATTGATTTAATTTGTTTTTACAGTGGAATCTTTAGTGTTCTTTGTGTGTATTATATGTCCACAACAAATTTAATTGTGCTTAAATGTTTAAAGCCATACAACCTAGAGACAGTTGATGTTTTATTAATTTAAAAATTTCAATTCTGTTATACAAAGGTGAGAAAATGAATAGTCTTGCTATAGTCTTAATATAAATTTATAAGTCTTAGTATGAATAGTCTTAGTATAAATTTATAATAGTTCTGTTTCAGCTTCTTCATTCAATACATGCTTTGAATTCACATTGTATGCCATGACCTATTCTTATTATATTCTATAACTTTTATTGACCAGTAAGCTATGACAGTATCAAGAATTAATATTGAGAAAGTTATTTATTAATTGATAAATAAAAATTCCAGTGATTTAAAAGAACAGTAGCAAGTTGTCAACCTAGAAGTTTATATATCGAGTTTTTGCCATCTTTTAAATATTCCTGGCTGCTTCCATCTGACATTGTGCATACATGCGACTCGCCTGGGCTAAAGGCAAGATCAGCCTGATTAGCACATGGATGTCTGAGAATGAGTTAAATGTCTCATATCCAATTGGAACTACAATTTATCATGAAATATTTTGGTGTGAAATTTTCAAACATTGGACATCACAGATGGGCAAGCAGGGGTCGATACTGTCAGCAGACAAGAGCTGAGCCCAGACAGCAGCCACACACTTGGGCATTTCACTTTCCAATTTTAAATCTTCTTCAAATTATTTTTTTAATTTATTTATTTATACAAGCAGTGAGTACAGTCAGAAGCACAGGAGGGTGAGAGAATTCACCAGAGACAGAGCAGGGAGCAGAGCAGGCAGAAGGACTGAAGCACACTGCTGAGGGGAGCAGCTGGCAGCAGGAGAGGTCTGTGCGCCATGTGGGACCCTCACCCAGCGGCCAGGTATCGAACTGGTGCTACAAAGGTTGTGGGCAGCTTCACAGCCCAGCACTCAACCACTGTGCCACTGGGGATGCCCTTCTTCAAATTCTTTATGTCTTTACATCTACACTAAATATAGCATTATTTATGACATGTAAATCTGATGAGTTTTCTCTTTTGAACAACTCCATATGGAAACACAAACACTCTGAGACCCCATAATAATGTGCCCAAAAATATATTGCCCTCAAATTCCCAGGCATTCTTGTTAGTTAAATAAATGTGGATAAACACATGTGTAAAGAGCGGTGTGATGTTGTGAGTGCCATTCCTCAACTATTTCAGGAAATATTAGAATATTGTGCAGTCCACTAGCTATTATTTTGTTTTTACCATTATAGCTTCCTAAGTTCCTTTACAGTTTTTTAAAAAAACCCTACCCATTATATATTCATAATTTTTTTGTGATTATACTGCACATGAAATTAACTGATTTCACTCACTGTCTTATTTCTGGTGTCCACTGTATGCTGAGTGTGTTTACAGTAAACACAGTCAGCACCCACAGAAGAGCTTCCCGAAGGGTCTCTACCACATCAGGTATGGTCCTTATCGACAGAAGGTCATGACTGCTCAGATTCTACTACAGATCCTAAGGCCTTATTTATTCTGTGAAGGACTCACTCACTAAGTAAAGGGGACTCTGTCCTATCTGTGATCCCAGATCAGCGACATGAAAGGGGAAGCACCATAGAAACTGGAGAGGCTGCCCCGAGAGAGAACTTCTGCTGATGACTGAGATGAAACCCAACAATTGCCTCTCTCGGCCGGGAGCACAGAATGGAGAACAGCAGAAAGATGCCGAGGTCCAATCACCGCAGTACACACAGAATACCAGAGAATATCTCAGTGCTAAAAAGGAGCAAAATATAAGCCATATGAGTATATGAAGTATCTTAAATATAATTTAAAAATAAGCATATATTTTTGAATATAGAATGGAATTAAACTTAACTATAAGAATATAATGATGAAAAAATTTAAAATAAATGTCTTATAATAGATTCATGAACTCATCTTCTCTATTACATGTGGGTGGGTCTCCCCTTCATCAGTCTCCCCACAGCCGTCTTCAAGGCTTGGTTCCTCAGACAGTATATGATGGGATTAAAGGTGGGGGGCACCACCATGTAAAACATAGAAATGTCCAGGTCAGACATGGATGGGGTCCCTGAGGTCAGCTTCAGATAATCAAAGAGCCCAGTGGAGACAAACAGCACCACAACCAGCAGGTGGGGAACACAGGTGGAGTAGATTTTGGCCTTCCCTTCTGTGGATGGGATCTTCCTGACAGCAGAGAAGATGTGCACATAGGAAAAGATGATGAAAACAAAATAGCACATACCTAACACCACATGTGAGAATGGGAACAAGTTCGTTCATCAAATTTCCTGAGCAGGAAATAGCCAATAGCTAGGGGATGTCACAGAAGAAAAGGTGGACAACACTGGACCCACAGTAGGACAAGGAGAAGGTTCCAGCTGTGTGCATCACAGAGATGATGCCCCCAGCCTTCCAGGACACAGCTGTCAGCTGCATACACCTGTCCCTGCTCATGAGTACGTCATAGTGCAGGGAGTGGCAGATGGCAGCATAGCAGTCAAGGCTCATCACCGTGAGCAGGGTCACCTCTGAACCTGCTGAAAAAAATCATCACAAAGACCTGGAGGACACAGCCCAGGAAGGAGATGGAGCTGCTGTGACTCAGAGTTGGCAATGGACTTGGGACTGTGGCTGAGAGGAGGCAGAGGTCCGTGAGGGACAGACCTCTCAGGAAGAACTACATGGAGGTGTGGAGGAGCTGGTCCAGGGTGGTGATGAGGACGATGAGTCTGTTCCCCAGCAGGGCGCACAGGTAGACCAGGGAGAAGAGCAGCGGGTGCAGGAAGCCCATGTTCCCCTGGGTGGGGAACCCCAGGAGGATGAATTGTCATGGCCATGAGATTCATCCCCCCTGGAGCCATCACTGCATGAACATCTAGAGGAATAAAGTGCCGGGACCATCTACCAGTGGTGGACCCACGGTGTCTCTCTGCAGGTGACCAGCGCTGTCCTTCCCCACTGACCTCGCTCCACGCTCTGTTCAGCATCTCCCCCACAGGGATCTCAGCTCCTGCTCTGCTCAGCCTCTCCAGCTTCAGTGACCTGCAGGTGCCGCCACTGTCCACGCCACCTGTGGGAGATGCTGAAGGGCAGAGAGTTCAACTGACCTCAGCCCCCTGAGCAGTCTCCTCCCGTCTCACCACATCCCGTGCATGGGCACCCCTGAAACACTGACCCCGGGCCCTCCTCTGCCAACCCCGGCCCCCAGGTCAGTGCACCTCCCAGGATTGGACCCTCCAAGAAGACTCAGGAACATGAACATTCACGCTTGCTCCAAATCTGGCCTGTGGATCTCAGCTGCCAAGTTCCAGCATATCAAAGGCCAGTTGCAGCTCCAGGTGCATATTTTGGGAGCAAGTGGACGCTGATGGTCCCAAGTCTGTTCCTGGTCGGTGCCCATGTTCATCATCACAGCAGTAGGTGGGCAGTCCCACGTGTCCATGTTGCCATCTGAACACTGACTGCCTGTCGCCCCTGCATTGAATTTGCTGAGAGAGTGACCACTCCTGCCTGTCCTGGTTATTGTCCTGCCCCGTTGTTTACCGGAGGAGCTGAGGTGGTTTCTCCTGCAGCTACTTCTTCCCATGGTCACATCCACAATTCCCTCTTGCAAGATGGGCTCATCCACCCCGGGTCCTGCCAGGCCCTGTGTTCCCCCATCAGACTCATGCAGGAATTAAGATGCTCCGGGATTGAGCCGGACGGTCTGTGTGTGTGGCTTTCCCTGCTGTTCCCAGGGCCCCGGGTCCCCTGGGTGCAGGTTTGTTCCTCCCCTGAGGCCCAAGCGTGAGTGGGGATGTCTGGACACGGGGCAGCCCTGCCCGCTCTCCTCCCTCCTCAATTTCACCCTCTCCCCCCTTTGTGGGGTGATGGACGGGCAGGTCTGGTGATGGAAGGATTTTTGGAATGTGGTGATATAAAATATTTGCAATACAGAGGAGGGGGCGGAGCAACATGGCGGCGAGGAGATGCTGCGAATAAGATCTCCCATTAAAAAAAGTTAATAGGGAGAAAAAGCGGCAGGTCCCAGTGAGAACTGGGACACGGAAGATAAACGGGTGACTCCAGCAAAGTACCTGAAGAAGAAAGTGGCCATAAAAGAGGACTAGAAGGGAGGGAAGCGCAGAACCCTGCTCCCCTCCCCCGCCCACAGAGGCGGCACTCTCCGACCGGCAGAGAGGAGGAAAACAACAAACCAAAACGGCCAACAAGAACAAACTAGCAGCAAGCGGGACTGTGAGTGGAAAGGAACTATTGCAGCCACCACACCCAGTGAACCGGAGCTGAGGCGAACCCTGCAGGATTCGCCGCGGCGGTGAGCGAACGGCTCCGGGCGCCATTAGAGAAGAACAAAGACCCCGGGAGACGGGCACACAGCCCGGGCTGCCGGTAAGCTTGCGCGGAAACGCGGCGCACTCCGCTAGCTTGAAAAGCAAGTGCAGACCTGGATCGCGGCTGCCCAGGTACCCGCGCCTGCGACCTAGGCTTGCAGGGAGACGACCTAGGCTTGTGGGGAGACGCGCGGAGGTCCTCACTGAGGTGAAGGTCCCTCCCTGAGTGAGCAGGAACTAGGCACCCAGGCACGGGAGCAGTGCAAAAGGCGCCATTCCCAGGCCACTGAACTGGGCTACAGCCCGCGTCCTGGACCTGAGGGCTTTGAACTGAGACCCGGGGCACGAAAATTCGGGGCGTGGGTTCTCCACGACAGTGGGGCACAAGGCAGACACAGCACCCCAAAGCTGTTGAGGTGTACCCTATCATTCCCGCTCTGTTCCCTGTCCCACGGGGTGGGGGAGGAGAAAAACAGCCCCCCAAGGACAATAGGAGAGATCTCTGGCGCCACCTAGCGACCAGGAAAAAAAAGTCACTAACACCCCATAGAACAGGAAATTTCTTAAGACTGCTTGAAAAGGGCAGAAGGCTTCTGCAGTGGCCAGCCGGGAAGTTATTCCACGCCAGGCCCCTTCCGACCAGCAGTCTGAGCCCACAGAGGGAGCAGGCACCCACGTCCGGGGCAGACGGGGTGCGCAGAAGAGTGTGCCTGAAACCGGAGGCGCAGGGACTGCATCCCGCTTCGCCATTTGAGAACAGGGACATTTCTTCAGTAAAAACTGCCTAAAACCAGCAGAAAGCTCCCCCAGAAGACAGAGATGGTTCCTGGAAGAGCCAGAGGGGAGCGGAGAAGTTCACCCAAGATGCCAGTCAGTCCGAGCAACACAGTGTCCCAACGCATACGACAAATTAGAAAACAGACAGTAGGGAGTAGAAGAACCACACGCAACCTAACAACTCCTCAGGAAAGAAGCACACCACAAAAAGAAAACCACTCCCCAGATTGCAACGACAGCAACTTGGAAGAACTTCTGAGCCTTCCAGAAAGAGAATTTAAAATTGCCATGATTAAAAAAGTGATAGATCAGAAGAAGGAAATTGAGTCCCTAAAGAGGGAAAACAATGGTCAGAAGAATGAAATTGAGTCCCTAAAGAGGGAAGTAAAAGAAATGCAGGAGATCAAAGAATTAATGGAGGAACTAAAGAACTCAGGGAAAAGCAAGGAAAGCAGAATAGATGAAATGGAAGAACGAATAAGTTCTCTTGAAGACACAGAAATAAAAAGAACCAAAACAGAAGAGGAAAGAGAAGTACGAAGGAAAAAGAATGAAGAAAGACTTCGGGAACTATCTGACTCCATGAGGAAAGGAAATATAAGAGTTATAGGAATTCCAGAAGGAGAGAAGAGAGATGTAGGAACAGAGAAAATATTCCAGGAGATAATTGAAGAGAATGTCCCAAATGCGAAGAAGGAGCTGAAAATTGATATACAAGAAGCAAGAAGAACACCAAACTTCCACGACGAAAGGAAAAACACAGCAAGACACATAATAGTAAAGCTCCCAAGAATCCAGGACAAGGAAAAAATAATGAAGCTGACAAGAGGGAAGAAACAGATAACATTCAAAGGAAAACCAATCAGGCTGACATCAGACTTCTCTGAAGAAACACTACGGGCAAGGAGAGAGTGGAGGGACATAGTCAACAGACTCCAAGAAAACAGATGCCAACCAAGAATACTCTATCCCGCAAAGCTCTCTTTCCTCCATGAAGAAAGAATATGGACCTTCCCAGACAAAGAGAAACTCTGGAATTTCATTAAGAATAAACCACCACTCCAAAAAATACTACAAGGAATCCTAAAGCCAGAACCTCAGAGGGACGAATAACAACGAAAGAAGACCAAAAAAAAAAAAAGTTATTAAAAGAATAAATAAAATCAAAGGAAAGACAAACATAATGGCAAATACAGATGCTAACATATCAATATTAACTCTAAATGTAAATGGACTAAACTCTTCAATAAAAAGACACAGAGTTGGAGCCTGGATTAAGAAACAAAACCCAACCTTTTGCTGTCTCCAGGAAACACATTTAGCTACAAAAGATAAAAATAGGCTCAAAGTCAAAGGATGGAAAACAATCCTACAAGCAGATAAAACAGACTTCAAACTCAAAAAAATTAAAGGAGACGCCAATGGTCACTACATTATGATTAAGGGGACAATACTTCAAGAAGAAATAACACTCATTAACATATACTCACCAAATGAAAGAGCACCAAAATATATCAGACAACTGTTGTCCTCTCTGAAAACAGACATCAGAGAAAACACATATGTAGTGGGAGACTTCAACACACCACTATCAACAATGGATAGATCAACAAGACAAAAAATAAGTAAAGAAACTAAAGCTCTAAATAAGGACCTAGAGCATTTGGGCTTAACAGACATCTATAGAACACTAAACCCAAAAAAAACGGAGTATACATTTTTCTCAAGCGCACACGGATCATTCTCCAGGATCGATCACATACTGGGGCACAAGACAAACATCAACAGATACACCAAGATTGAAATCATACCAACCATCTTTTCTGACCATGAAGGCATCAAACTAGAAATAAACCATAAAAAGAACGCAAGGAACTATCCTACCTCATGTAGATTAAAAGCCACACTACTGGAAGACCACTGGACTAATGAGGAGATCAAAGAAGAAATTAAAAAATTCTTTGAATTGAATGACAAGGAGGACACCAATATCCTAAATGTATGGGATGCAGCAAAAGCAGTAATAAGAGGAAAATATATAGCAATAGAAGCTCACATCAAAAAACAAGAAAGTACTCAAAGAAACAACCTAATCTCGAAGCTCAAAGATCTAGAAAAAGAACAACAAAAAAAACCCAAATCCAGTAGAAGAAAAGAAATAATAAAAACCAAAGCAGAAATAAATGAAATTGAAACTAAAAAAACAATCCAAAAGATCAATGAAACAAAGAGCTGGTTCTTTGAAAAAATAAATAAAATAGACAAACCCCTAGCCAGGCTCACAAAGGAAAAAAGGGAGAAAGCACAAATACACAGGATCATAAATGAAAGAGGAGAAATCACAACGGACACAGCAGAAATCAAAAGAATAATCAGTAACTACTATGAACAGTTATATGGAAACAAGTTCAACAATCTAGAGGAGATGGACAAATTCCTACAACTCTACAATCACCCAAAGCTAGATAAAGAAGAAATAGAACACCTAAACAGACCAATTACAAGCAGCAAAATTGAAATGGTAATTAAAAACCTCCCCAAAAACAAAAGCCCAGGACCTGATGGATTTACAAATGAATTCTACCAAAGATTCAGAGACGAATTAGTGCCTATCCTTCACAAACTCTTCCAAAAAATTGAGAAGGAAGGGACAATACCAACACGTTCTATGAAGCCAATATTACACTAATACCAAAATCGAATAAGGACAACACAAAAAAGGAAAACTATAGGCCAATCTCCCTAATGAACACTGATGCAAAAATCCTCAATAAAATTTTAGCTATCAGAATCCAACAATGTATCCATAAGATAATTCACCACGACCAAGTTGGATTTATTCCAGGGGCACAAGGATGGTTTAACATCCGAAAATCAATCAACGTTATCCAACACATCAACAAAAAGAAAAATAAAAACCATATGATAATATCAATAGATGCTGAGAAAGCTTTCGACAAAGTGCAGCACCCATTCATGATAAAAGCCCTTGAAATTCTTGGGATACAAGGAACATACCTCAACATCATAAAGGCCATCTATGACAAGCCAACATCCAGTATAATTCTCAATGGTGAAAAGCTGAAAGCAATTCCATTAAGATCTGGAACAAGACAAGGATGTCCACTCTCACCACTGCTTTTCAATATAATACTGGAAGTCCTAGCCAGAGCAATAAGACAAGAGAAAGACATCCAAGGAATCCAAATAGGAAAAGAAGAAGTCAAACTATCACTATTTGCAGATGATATGATAATATACATAGAGAACCCCAAAATCTCCACAGAAAAACTAATTCAACTGATCAATCAGTTCAGTAAAGTGGCAGGATACAAAATCAAAACGCAAAAGTCAGTAGCCTTCCTATACACAAACAATAAATCTGAAGAAGAAGAAATCAAAAAAAAACATCCCTTTTTTTATTGAAACAAAAGAAATCAAATATTTGGGAATAAATCTAACAAAAGAGGTAAAGGACCTATACAAAGAAAACTATAAAACACTGTTAAAAGAAATAGAAGAAGACACAAAGAAATGGAAAGACATCCCCTGCTCATGGATTGGAAGAATAAACATTATTAAAATGGCCATCCTACCAAAAGCAATATACAGATTCAATGCTATTCCAATCAAAATCTCAATGGCATTCTTCAAAGAAATAGAAAAATTATTGATGAAATTCATATAGAATCACCAAAAACCCCGAATAGCCAAAGCTCTACTGAAAAAAAAAAAAGAAGGAAATGGAGGCATCAAACTCCCAGACTTCAAACTATACTACAAAGCTATAATCATCAAAACTGCATGGTATTGGAACAAGAACAGACATACAGACCAATGGAATCGAATAGAAAATCCAGAAATAAACCCACAGATTTATGATCAACTAATCTTTGACAAAGGAGCAAAGACTATGCATTGGAGCAAAGAAAGTTTGTTCAATAAATGGTGCTGGGAAAACTGGGTCGCTACATGCAAAAGAATGAAGCTTGACCACTACCTCACACCATACACAAAAATCAACTCAAAATGGATTAAAGAACTAGACATAAGACCTGAAACCATAAAATACATAGAAGGAAATATAGGCGAAACACTACGGGATTTGCACATCAAAGACATCTTTACAGACACATCACCCAAAGCAGTGATAGTGAAGGCAAAGATAAACAGCTGGGACTACATCAAATTAAAGAGCTTCTGCACAGCAAAAGAGACAATAACAAAAACAAAGAGAAGCCCCACCAACTGGGAGAACATTTTTGCACCCAACACTAATGATAAAGGACTGATCACAAAAATCTGCAAAGAGCTGATGAGACTCAGCAACAACAAAGAAAATAATCCAGTCAAAAAATGGGCAGAAGAGCTAAAAAGAAACTTCTCTGAAGAGGACATGCAAATGGCCAACAGACATATGAAAAAATGTTCAACATCACTTGTCATCAGGGAAATGCAAATCAAAACTACCATGAGATACCATCTCACACCAGTGAGAATGGCACATATTAAAAAAACTAGCAACAACAAATGTTGGGGAGGGTGTGCAGAAAAAGGAACTCTTCTGCACTGTTGGTGGGAGTGCAAACTGGTCCAACCACTATGGAGAGCTGTGTGGAGATTTCTGGACCTACTAAATATAGAGCTTCCATATGATCCAGCAATTCCTCTCCTAGGTATTTACCCAAAGGACACAGAAACATCAATTCCAAAGAGCACCTGCACCCCTATGTTTATAGCAGCACTGTTTACAATAGCTAAGCTTTGGAAACAACCCAAATGCCCAAAAGTAGATGAGTGGATCAAGAAGATGTGGTACATATATACCATGGAATATTACTCAGCATTCAAAAAAGATAAACACATGCAATTTGCAGCAACATGGATGGCGCTGGAAGGGATCATGCTCAGTGAAATAAGCCAAAAAGAAAAAGAAAAATACCAGATGGTCTCACTCATAGCAGGAATCTAGAAAACTTAAATAAGGGACCAGGAAAATAAGTATAAGAAAGTGAAAATCAAAATCAACAAAAACTATGAACCAGAGACACTTTTTGGGGGTGGGGGGCGGGAGGGGAAGGATTGGGGTCAGAATGGGGCATTTGCAATTGTATGGGGAATATAAAAATAAAATTTAAGATTAAAAAAAAATATTTGCAATACATTGGTGGGAATAATGCCAAATAATTTAATAAAAGAAAGGAAATAAATTAGGGTACTTGGTTGTTAATAATGTTGACATCTATTGACTGATTTATAAAACAATTTAAAATCTTAAAGTAGCATTTGTCATATATCTCCTCCAGGCCCTGTTTAAATACTGTGATTTATTTTACAAAATCGCTAACAATCCCTGAGTGATTGAGTGGGGGAAGAATCCAAAGTTCACGTCCATAAATTGTCACACGTCCCTGCCAGCCTCATGCTAGTGTCAGAGCCATGAAGCCATCAACATTTTGCCGTAAGAGTTTTTGATTTTCTACTTGACTCCTATTTGTCATAATGTGTAGGACAAATGGGCATAGCATTTTTAATTTAACAATAAATATTTTATTTTGCTCTGCAATTTCTTCGATACAATCTGATTCCATTAATTTTGTTATTTTGTTTAGTATCCAAAACACACTGAGTGTGCTGATGCTAAAATTCTAGGTATGAATAAAAAACCGTCACATATCCCATAAGTCAAAATCTTCTAATATGATCAATGTATTAAGTCAGTATCTTTGAGCATCTTAAATTACAAGAGAATATGTTTTCTCCACTGAGCCTCACCCAGGCTGACAGGGCAGTGGGACAGGATGACTTGGGCCCCGTCAGCATTACTTGTCATGATTTACAAAGTGAATAGTTTAACTGCGGCACATTCTAAAGACCAAAATGAGGCTTGACATCTGAAAACTTCCAAGTGTGTGTGGATTCTCTCCTGCAAACGGCTGTGGGCAGATACCCGCAGTCTGGGGGGGGAAGATTCTGCTGTCGTGTTGAGTCTCTCTCCTGATGTTGTCCCCATGGCACAGACAGAGGGCATCCCGGCCTCTCACTACATGCTCGGGGATCTTGGGGAGCCTCTGAGCACTCACAGGATGTGCCACCCCATCCTGTGCTGCCTAATGGAGAGAGCAGGGCATCAGGGCTGGGCTATTTGAGCTCTGGTGTTGGTGTTCTCATGTTGGACACTGTCCAGATTCCAGCCCTCAGGGACCATCCTCCTGAGGGAAAGTGTGTGTTTACTTGACTGAAATAGTTGGAGTGTCCTACAGTGCATCTCAGCGAGTAATTATCACACTCGGTGTGTAGATGTGATTTTGTGTCTGGCCTCTATGGACGTGAACAGACAAATGCTCATGTCTAGGTTCCATTCCCCACCTGTCGTGTCCGCCGTGATGGGCACCATCAGTCATAACAGTGCCCTGAGTCTCTGTCTAGACAGCTGTACAGTCGCCAGTCACCCCCCGTTTGCCCTTCTTGGAGAGGCCCTGGGGATGGGCATGAGGGGGATACGGGAAGGCCTGAGGTGGGAGGGAAGGGACATGGAGAGAGGTAGTAGGGAGCCCCAGGAGGGGGATTGGGGCATAAAGACAATGGACGTCCAGCAGAAGTGAGTGACCATGGGGGTCACCAGCCCTTCGAGAAGAGTAACTTTATTGGTCTCTGAAATTGTGTATCCTGTGGTTCTTTTCCACCCCAGCCCCTGTCCCTGCACTTACATTAGAACTGTTATTAGGTTTAAATAATTTTACTTTTAACTTTAACAAAATGGAGTAGAATATTAGGGTTTCTGCTTATGGTGTCATATACTTAAGTTTGCTGCATGACCATGGTGCCGTCACACATGGAAACAGGCATTTATCTGCTTGAGTTTACTCTTCTGTAGGGGGTGGGGCAGGACCTGCTTCACTCTGCTGTGTGTGTCTGTCTGCTTTTCCCAGCACCATCTCCCCACTTTCCCTGCTCCAGTGCCTGCTCTGGCTCCTCTGCCGTAGAGTCATTGTCCATCCTGATGAGGGTGGGTTCCTGGGCCCTCATTATATTCCAGGGGTCTGTGTCTGCTTTTGTCCCAGTGCCATGCTGCTTTAAGTATTAGAGCTTTATTGTATGGACTGCAGTCTGGAATGTGCTGCCTCCACCATGCTTCCTCATTTTTGTCAGGTTTATTTTGACTGTTTGCTGTCTTTTTGGTTCCATACACATTTGAGCAATTTTTTTATTATAAATTTTATTTTTATATTCCCCATACAATTGCAACCCCCTTATTTGACCCCAAACTCCTTTCCCTGCACTCCTCCCCCCATAGAGTGTCTCTGGTTCATAGTTGTTTGTTGATTTTGATTTTTTCTTTCTTATAGTTTTTGTTTTACCTGGTCCCTTATTTAAGTTTTCTAGATTCCTGCTATGAGTGAGACCATCCTGTATTTTTCTTTTTCTTTCTGGCTTATTTCGCTGAGCATGATCCCTTCCAGCGCCATCCATATTGCTGCAAATTGCATGTGTTCATCTTTTTGAATGCTGAATAATATCCCATGGTGTATATGTACCACATCACCTTGATGGGCATTTGAGCTGTTTTCCTATCTTAGCTGTTGTAAACAGTGCTGCTATAAACATAGGGGTGCAGGTGCAATTTGGCATTGATGTTTTTGTGTCCTTTGGGTAAAGACCTAGGAGTGGAATTGCTGGATCATATGGATGCTCTACGTTCAGTAGGTCAAGAAATCTCCACACAGCTCTCCATAGTGGTTGGACCAGTTTGCACTTCCCACAGCAGTGCAGGAGAATTCCTTTTTCTCCACATCCTCGCCAACATTTGTTTTTGCTAGTTTTTTTTTAATATGTGACATTCTCACTGGTGTAAGATGGTATCTCATAGTAGTTTTGATTTGCATTTCCCTGATTACAAGTGATGTTGAACATTTTTTCATATGCCTGTTGGCCATTTGCATTTCCTCTTCAGAGAAGTTTCTTTTTAGCTTTCTGCCCATTTTTGGACTGGATTAATTTCTTTGTTGTTGTTGAGTCTCATCAGCTCTTTGTAGATTTTTTTTTGATTAATCATTTATCATTAGTGTTGTGTGCAAAAATGTTCTCCCAATCTGTGTGGATTCTCTTTGTTTCGGTTATTGTCTCTTTTGCTGTGCAGAAGCTCTTTAATTTGATGTGGACCCAGATGTTGATCTTTGCCTTCACTATCACTGCTTTGGGTGATATGTCTGTAAAGATGTCTTTGATATTCATGTCACGTAGTGTTTCGCCTATATTTCCTTCTATGTATTTTATGGTTTCAGGTCTTATGTCTAGTTCTTTAATCCATTTTGAGTTGATTTTTGTGTGTGGAGTGAGGTAGTGGTCAAGCTTCATTCTTTTGCATGTAGCAACCCAGTTTTCTCAGCACCATTTATTGAACAATCTTTCTTTGCTCCAATGCATAGTCTTTGCTCCTTTGTCAAAGATTAGTTGACCATAAATCTGTGGGTTTATTTCTGGATTTTCTATTTAATTCCATTGGTCTGTGAGTCTGTTCTTGTTCCAATACCATTTAGTTTTGATGATTATAGATTTGTAGTATAGTTTGAAGTCTGGGAGTGTGATGCCTCCATTCCCATCTTTTTTTTTTTTCTTTTTCAGGAGAGCTTTGGCTATTTGGGGTTTTTGGTGATTCCATGTGAATTTCATCAATATTTTTTTCTATTTCTTAGAAGAATGACATTGAGGTTTTATTGGAATAGCATTGAATCTGTAGATTGCTTTTGGTAGGATGGCCATTTTAATAATGTTAATTCTTCCAATCCATGAGCATGGGATATCTTTTCATTTCTTTGTATCTTCTTCTATTTCTTTTAACAGTGTTTTATAGTTTTCTTTGTATAGGTCCTTTACCTCTTTTGCTAGAATTATTCCCAAGTATTAGATTTTATTTGTTTTAATAATAAAAGGGATTTTTTTAATTTCTTCTTCAGATTTATTGTTTGTGTATAGGAAGGCTACTGACTTTTGCGTGTTGATTTTGTATCCTGCCACTTTACTGAACTGATTGATCAGTTGAATTAGCTTTTCTGTGGAGTTTTTGGGGTTCTCTAGTATATTATCGTATTATCTGCAGATAGTGATAGTTTGACTGCTTCTTTTCCTATTTGGATTCTTTGTATGTCTTTCTCTTGTACTATTGCTCTGGGTAGGACTTCCAGTATTATATTGAAAAGCAGTGGTGAGAGTGGACATCCTTGTCTTGTTCCAGATCTTAATGGAATTGCTTTCAGCTTTTCACCATTGAGAATGATATTGGCTGTTGGCTTGTCATATGTGGCCTTTATGATGTTGAGGTATGTTCCTTGTAACCCAAGAATTGTAAGGGCTTTTATCATAAATGGGTATTGCACTTTGTCAAAAGCTTTCTCAGCATCTATTGATATTATCATATGGTTATTATCATATCGATATTATCATATGGTAATTCCTTTTGTTGATGTGTTGGATAACGTTGATTGATTTTCGGATGTTAAACCATCCTTGTGTCCCTGGAATGAATCCTACTTGGTTGTGGTGAATTATCTTATGGATACATTGTTGGATTCTGATAGCTAACATTTTACTGAGGATTTTTGCATCAGTGTTCGTTAGGGAGATTGGCCTGTAGTTTTCCTTTTTGTGTTGTCCTTGTTCGGTTTTGGTATTAGTGTAATGTTGGCTTCATAGAAGGTGTTTGGTATTATCCTTTCCTTGTCCATTTTTTGGAAGATTTTGTGAAGGATAGGCACTAATTTGTCTCTGAATGTTTGGTAGAATTCATTTGTAAATCCATCAGGTCCTGGGATTTTGTTTTGGGGAGGTTTTGGATTACCATTTTAATTTTGCTGCTTATAATTGGTCTTTTTAGGTGTTATATTTCTTCTTTATCTAGCGTTGGGTGATTGTAGAGTTGTAGGAATTTGTCCATCTCCTCTAGATTGTTGAACTTGTTTCCATATAACTGTTCATAGTAGTTACTGATTATTCTTTTGATTTCTGCTGTGTCTGTTCTGATTTCTCCTCTTTCATTTATGGTCCTGTTTTTTTTTTTGTGCTTTCTCCCGTTTTTCCTTTGTGAGCCTGGCTCAGGGTTTGTCTATTTTATTAATTTTTTTCAAAGAACTAGGTTTTGGTTTCATTGATCTTTTGGATTTTTTTTCCTAGTTTCAATTTCATTTATTTCTGCTTTGGTTTTTATTATTTCTTTTCTTCTACTGGTTTTCGTTTTTTTTGTTGTTCTTTTTCTAGATCTTTGAGCTTCACGATTAGATTGTTTCTTTGAATTCTTTCTTCTTTTTTGATGTGAGCTTCTATTGCTATATATTTTCCTCTTATTACTGCTTTTGCTGCATCCCATACATTTAGGATATTGGTGTCCTCCTTGTTATTCAATTCAAAGAATTTTTTTAATTTCTTATTTGATCTCTTAATTTGTCCAGTGGTCTTCCAGTAGTGTGGTTTTGAATCTCCACGAGGTAGGAAAGTTCCTTGCCTTCTTTTTATGGTTTATTTCTAGTTTGATGCCTTCATGGTCAGAAAAGATGGTTGGTATGATTTCAATCTTGGTGTATCTGTTGATGTTTTTCTTGTGCCCCAGTATATGATCGATCCTGGAGAATGATCCGTGTGCACTTGAGAAAAATGTGTACTCTGTTTTTTAGGGGTTTAGTGTTCTATAGATGTCTGTTAAGCCCAAATGCTCTAGGTCCTTATTTAGAGCTTTAGTTTCTTTACTTATTTTTTGTCTTGTTGATCTATCCATTGTGGATAGTGGTGTGTTGAAGTCTCCCTCTATGTATGTGTTTTCTCTGATGTCTATTTTCAGAGATGACAACAGTTGTCTGATATATTTTGGCGCTCCTTCGTTTGGTGAGTATATGTTAACGAGTGTTATTTCTTCTTGAAGTATTGTCCCCTTGATCATAATATTGTGACTGTTGGGGTCTCTTTTTACATTTTTGTGTATGACGTTTGTTTTATCTGATATAAGTATAGCTGTTACTGCTTTCTTTTTGGGTCCATTTGCTTGTAGGATTGTTTTCCATCCTTTAACTTTGAGTCTATTTTTATCTTTTGTAGCTAAATGTGTTTCCTGGATACTGCAAAAGTTTGGGTTTTCTTTCTTATTCCAGGCTGCAACTCTGAGTCTTTTTATTCAAGATTTTTGTCCATTTACATTTAGAATTAATATTGATATGTTAGCGTCTGTATTTGCCATTGTGTTTGGCTTTCCTTTGATTTTATTGATTTATTCTTTTAATAACTTTTTTTTTTGCCTTCTTTCATTGTTATTCGTCCCTCTGAGGTTCTGGCTTTAGGATTCCTTGTAGTATTTTTTGGAGTGGGGTTTAGTCGTAATGAAATTCCAGAGTTTCTGTTTGTCTGGAAGGTCCTTATTCTTTCTTCATAGAGGAAGGAGAGCTTTGTGGGATAGCGTATTCTTGGTTGGCATCTGTTTTCTTGGAGTCTGTTGACTATGTCCCTCCACTCTCTCCTTGCACATAGCGTTTCTTCAGAGAAGTCTGATGTCAGCCTAATTGGTTTTCCTTTGAATGCTATCTGTTTCTTCCCTCTTGTCAGCTTCATTATTTTGTCTTTGTCCTGGATTCTTGGGAGCTTTGCTATTATGTGTCTTGCTGTATTTTTCCTTTTGTCGTGGATGTTGGTGTTCTTCTTGCTTCTTGTTTATTAATTTTCAGCTCCTTCTTCACATTTGGGAAGTTCTCTTCAATTATCACTTTGAATATTTTATATGTTCCTACATCTCTTTCCTCTCCATCTGGCATTCCTATAACTCTTATATTTCCTTTCCTCATGGAGTCAGATTGTTCCCGTAGTCTTACTTCGTTCTTTTCCTTCGTGCTTCTCTTTCCTTTTCTGTTTTGGTTCTTTTTATTCTTTTTATTTATGTGTCTTCAAGAGTACTTATTTGTTCTTCCATTTCATCTATTCTGCTTTCATTGCTTTTCCCAGAGTTCTTTAGTTCCTCCATTAATTTTTTGATCTCCTGCGTTTCTTTTGCTTCCCTCTTTAGGGACTCAATTTCATTCTTCTGACCATTGTTTTCCCTCTTTAGGGACTCAATTTCCTTCTTCTGATCATTGTTTTTCTTTATGAGTTATGTCATTTTTTTTTAATCACGACAATTTTAAATTCTCTTTCTGGAAGGCTCAGAAGTTCTTCCAAGTTACTATCTTTGCAATCTGGGGGGTGGTTTCCTTTTTGTGGTGTGCTTTTTTTTTCCTGAGGAGTTGTTAGGTTGCGTGTCATTCTTCTACTCCCTACTGTCTGTTTTCTAATTTGCCATATTCTCTGGAACACTGTGTTGCTGGGACTGGCCGGCATCTTGGGTGAGCTTCTCTGCTCCCCTGTGGCTCCTCCAGGAGCCATCTGTCAGTTTCAAGCAGTCTTTACTGAAAAAAGGTCCCTGTTCTAAAATGCTGATGTGGGGACACACTCCCCTGTGCCTTAGGTCTGCCCTGTCGGTGGGTTACTGCTCCCCCTCTGGGTTTGGACTGCAGGATAGAAGGAGCCTGGCGTGGGCAAGCTTCCCCGCTTACATCTGGCTCCTGAGGGAGACTTCTGCAGGCAGTCTTTACTGAATAAATGTCCCTGTTCTTAAATGGAGATGTGGGACACATTCCCTGTGCTTCCGGTCTCAGGCACACTCTTCTGCGCGCCCGGTCTGCCCTGGCCGTGGGTGCCCGCTACCCCTGTGGGCTCAGACTGCTGGTCTAAAGGGGCCTGGGGTGAGCTAACTTCCCAGCTGGCCACGGGCTGCTTCTGCCAGTTTCAAGCAGTCTTTTCTGAAGAAAGGTCCCTGTTCTATGGGGTGTTAGTGACTGTTTTCTGGTCACTAGGTGGCTCCAGAGATCTCTTCTAATGTTCTTGGGGAGCTGGTTTTTTTTCACCCCGTGGTACAGGGAACAGAGTGGGAATGGTAGGGAAAACCTCAATGGCTTTGGGGTGCTGTGTCTGCCTTGTGCCCCACTGACATGGAGGACCCACGCCCCGAATTTCGTGTCCTGGGTCTCAGTTCCAAAGCCCTCAGGTCCAGGACATGGGCTGTAGCCCAGTTCGGTAGCCACAAGAATGGCACCTTTTGAACCCCGCTCCCGTGTCCAGGCGCCTGGTTTCTGATTTCTCAGTGAGGGACTTTCACCTCAGTGAGGGCCCCCGTGCATCTCCCTGCAAGCCTAGGTCACAGGCACGGGTACATGGGCAGCCGCGGTCCAAGTTTGCTTTTCAAGCGTGCCACTTTTCCGCGCAAGCTTACCGGCCGGCCCGGGGTTGTGTGCAGGTTCCAGATTCTTTGTTGTTCTCTAATGGCACCCGGAGCCATTTGCTCACCTCCCTGGCAAATCCTGCAGGGTTCTCCACAGCTCCAGTTCATGGGGTGTGGTGGCTGAAATAGTTCCTTTCCACTCACAGTCCCGCTTGATGCGTAGTTTGTTCTTGTTGGTCATTTTAGTTTGTTTTTTTCCTCCTTCTGTTGGTCAGAGAGTGCCGACTTTGAGGGTGGGGGAGGGGAGCAGGGTTCTGTGCTTTCCTCCCTTCTAGTCCTCTTTTATGGCAACTTTCTTCTTCGGGTAGTTTGCTGGAGTCGTCCGTTAATCTTCCGTGTCCCAGTTCTCACTGGGACCTTCCGCTTTTCCTCCCTGTTAACTTTTGTTTTAATGGGAGATCTTACTCACAGTGTCTCCTCGCCGCCATGTTGCTCCACTACCCTCTTTTATTTTTTAGTTTATTCAGCTCCTGTCTTTTTCTCCTTGGACTCACTAAGGGCTTGCCTATCTTATCTTTCAAAGAAAAGCTCTCTTTTTTTTGTGGATTTTTCTACTATTTATTTCATTTGTTTGTTGCACTGACATGGGGGTTTGTGTCTCTTTATTGTCCAATATGTGTGTATCTTTAGAGTGGAATTACTGGGTTATATAACATTTATGTTCTTAATTTTTTATTTATTTTTTTAAGATTTATTTATTTATAGAGGCATGTTTTTATTTATGTATTTGTTTATTTGTTTTTTTGTTTTGTTTTGTTTTGTTTATACATGCACTGGGTACAGTCCGAAGCACGGGAGGGTGAGAGAATTCACCAGAGCCAGAGCGGGGAGAAGAGCAGGCAGAAAGACCGAAGTACACTGCTGAGGGGAGCAGAGGGCGACAGGAGAGGTCTGCACACCGTGTGGGACCCTCCTCTGGTGGCCGGGAGAAGCTGGGGTTCAACCAGTGCCGCAGAGGTGGCGGGAAGTTTCGCAACCCAGAGCTCAACCACTGCGCCACCTGGGAGGCCCTATGTTCTTAATTTTTAAAAGAAACCTCCACAGCTTTCCACACGAGGGCATTCATCTGTACCCTCACCAGCAGTGCTCAGGCACTCCCTTCTCCCCACATCCCCTGACTCCCAGATGACATGCCTTGTTGTCTTGTGATTTGACTGTGTTCCCTGGGGATGAGTGATGTCAAGCACTTTCTCAAGGGCCTGTGGCCATGTCTGTTCAGATTGTCTGCCTGTTTTTTAGTCTGATTGTTGAGGCTTTGCTACTGGGTGTATGAGTTGTTCTTATTTTTGGAAATTATGTCTTATCAAATATATAATTTGCAAATACCTTCCTCCATTTGATCAGTTAGTTTCATTTTGTTGACAGATCATACTTCATTTATTTAAAGAAAATATTTCCTGATTTTTAGCTATTTTCTTTAAATCAGCAAAGAAACTATGTTTATGTTTAATATATTACCTTTTCTTGAGACATCATTCTCTAAGTCCCTAAGAGTCCAGAAATGTTATTACATCAAGATATTTATCGTGCTAAACAGCCATATTGCCTAAAAATACTTAATGAAAATGATATTTTGGTCACTTAGACACTGTTTTATATTTCTATACATTGAGCCACGTCTGGGACGCACCACAGCATGAATAAAAGGGGTGTTCAGCACAGCCCCAAAGAAACAGACTCAAAGGAGCACGGAGGCGCCTCCCAGCCTTGGTTCCTGATGGCCGGGGTGATGCTTCTCAGGGACAGGCAAAAAAGGTCCAGGGGAGGCTTGAGGAGGGGGTGTGGGGGGCGCTTTCACTTGCCCCAACACCCTCAGGGGGCCACACTGGGCAGGCCGCGCTTGCCCAGACAGAGCTTCACCCTCTGCGCCACACCCAGCACCAGGGCTGTGCTGTGTTCATCCGCGGGGACTCCTGTTGGGGTGCAGGGGCGGACCCCTGGGCGTCTGAGCGCACCTCAGCGAATTCCGTGCCGCGGGGCTCCAGCCACAGTGTCCACCAGGCACAGGGTCCCATGGGCCTCACTGGGCCTCCCAGAGTGGCCGAGGAATATAATGTGAAAACTTAAAATATGTGTCTCCTAATGGAGTCATGACGTCAACTTCTCTGTTAAATTTTGCTGAGTTGCCCTTTCATCAGTCTCCCCACAGCTGACTTCATGGCTTGGTTCCTCAGACTGCCCTCTATATTCCAGAGGTCTTTGTGTCTATTTTTTGTCCCAGTGCCATGCTGCTTTAAGTATTAGAGCTTTAGTGTATGGCCATGCTTCCTCATTTTTGCCAGGATTTTTGGTTGTTGAATATGCATTTCTGTAACGTTTGTTTTATGTCCTTGGAGAATGCCATTGAAGTCCTTATTGGGGTTGCATTGAATCTGTAAACTGCTTTGGGTGAGATGGGCATTTGGTAATGTTGATTCTTCCAAGCCCAGAGCAGGGAATATCTTTCCATTTCTTTTTCTTTTCTATTTCTTTTAACAATGCCTTACCCTTTTCTTGTATTTTCACATCCTTAGTTGTGTCTTCTCCATGGTACTTAGTCTTCATGGTTGTAAGTGGGATTGTTTTCTTCACTTCTCTTCTAGTTCAATTTTTGGGTATAAGAAGGCAATTGATTTTCGTGTGTTGATTTTGTAATCTAGCTACACTGAAGTAGCTTATTGATTTCATTTGTATTTATAGTGGAATCTTAAGTGTTCTTAGTTTGTATTATACATCCACAACTAATTTAATTGTGCTTAAATGTTTAAAGCCATACAACCTAGAGACAGTTAATGTTTTATTAATTGAAAAAATTCAATTCTGTTATACAAAATTGACAAAATGAATAGTCTTATAGTCTTAGTATAAATTTATAAGTCTTAGTATGAATAGTCTTAGTATAAATTTATAATAGTCTGATTCAGCTTCTTCATTCAATATATGTTTTGAATTCTCATTGTATCCCATAACCTATTCTTATTATATTCCATAACTTTAATTGACCAGCAAGCTATGACAGTATCAAGAATTAAATATTAAGAAAGTATAAAGAAAGTTATTTATCAGTTGATAAATAAAAATGCCAATGATTTAAAAGAATAGTAGCAAGTTGTCAACCTAGAAGTTTATATATCGAGCTTTTGCCATCTTTTTAACTATTCCTGGCAGCCTCCAATCTGACATTGTGCACACATGGGACTCACCTGGGCTGAAAGGCAAGATCAGTTGAGACGTGGGTCAGGCAGCTGCATCTGTGCTCAGAGACACCATGATGACAGGGAGTGCCCTGGGCCTGCTCTCCTGTGGCTCATGCCAGGCTGGGTACAACTGGCATGTCAACCCAGGGCTAGTGCCCATCCTAGCCAACATGTTCTGGCCTTGTACCTCTCGGGTAGGGCCCCTGGAACACTGAGACTGGGCAGAAGGACACTGAGGACTCACAGAGGCTGAGGAGACTCCAGTCACTCAAGGTTGGTGGCGTGAACTTGGGGGGCACCCTCCAGCAGCAGGAGGCCCAGAGCTTTGCCCTTGGTCTTCTGCCAGATCCGCTTCCTCCCGCTTCTGCCCACCGGGCTGACCTGAGGTGCAGGTCACTGTCCTCCTGCCTGTGTCCGGGAGTCTACCTGCCCCCGTCAAGGCGTCATCACTTTCTCTTCCCCACCCCTGTGTGTAATGGGCAGTGTCCCCTCACTGGGACTCCCGGTGGGCACGGGCGCATCATTCTCCCTGCCTCCTCCGCAGAGGTGGCTTGTTTTGAGTCTGTTTCCTGAGGACACCACCTGCCACCCCCTCTGTTGTGTCCTTGACTGGGTGACCGGCCCTGAGAGTGGGCACCGTGGGGACCGCACTGGCCATCGGGGACGGCACCCTCTGCGGCTCACTCTCCCATCCCAGCTGAGGTTTGGTCTGGGGATGGTCACTGTGTTGTCTCCCTCCTGCCAGGGCTCCTGTCCCAGCCCTGGCACATCTGTCTTCACTTTTCCCACGCATCACATGCTCTGAGGCGTGGGCATCAGCTGGCCCCGCCGGGGACAAGCACATGGACTCCTGACGTGGGGCTGGGACACGTCCCTCCCCCTGGCGGGCTGAGGTCTGCAGGCCACGGAGACCTCAGCCCGGGCTCAGCCCAGCCACTGTCTCAGGCCCTGGACAAGGCCTGAGCCATCAGCCGTCCAGGGAGAGCGGCCAGGCCCGCGCACTGGGGAGGAGGATAAAGTCAGCATTGTCTGTTTGCATGTGAGTGGGTTTCTCCCTGATGGACTCGAGTGTGAGGGAGATGCAGTTCAGGGTCCAGCATGTTCTGCCTTTGATGTCATCTCCTTTGTCTTGTAAATACACCCCACGGTCTCTTTTCATCCACCATAAAGAAAATGTCTTCCATTTTGTCTCATGTGTTGTTTGTGTGACAGAGGAATGATACGCTGGCTGCTCTGAGGAGACAGGGTCCGGGACGAGCCCACCCAGGTCTGTGCAGGCCACTCTGCGGGGTTGCGGGTAGGGGCCCCTTGCTTCCCTGACACGCGTGGGTGCCATGAGCATGGTGTGGGGTGGGCCTGGGGTCGGGGGGGGTGAGCAGAGGGCGCACTGGCGATCTGGCAGAGGGGGCCCGTGCCCATTGGCCGGCAGGGGCGTAGCCTCCGAGCTCGGAGCGTGGGTGGGCAGCCTGCGGCCCCCAAGGCTTGCCTGTGTCTCCCTGGGGCATCACAATTCTGAGCACCGCGGGGTCAGTGGTTTCTCAAGTCACCTTTGACCAGTGACCATCCACACAGGCTGACGGTGGCCCCGGACGACTCCCGGAGCCCAGCCCCCTGGGAGAGGACACCCTCTTACCTCCTGCTCAGCAGGCAGCCCGGGCAGCAGGGCAGGCGGGGTCATTGCCGGGACGGGGTGTCCTTTAGGGGCTCAGGGAGAAGGTAAAGGTCAGGGGGCTGGGGAGATGCTCATGGGGTTAACTGGGAACCCGCGTGGTCACCAGGACTGTTGTCGTGTCACGGCCAACGAGGGAATGTCCGTCCTTCCCACTGTCCTGGCTGGGTGCCCACATGTGAGTCGCAGAAAGAAGAGTCAGGTGCTCTGTCTCCGGGGAGGCCTCTGTGGGGAGACAGCGGGACAGCGAGTGTGATGTTTGAAAAGGACCAATTTGCAACAGTCATACGCCACAGGAAATCACCTGACAATTAATTCAGGAGACTCAGAGTATATCCAATATTAAAATCAAAAGAAGCATCAGGAATGCAGGAGACTTTATGTCTCACAAACTTGACCTATGACTCTGTCAGGGATGTTCAAGTGGCTGCAGGTGTGAGGCAGGTGGACGTGCTCGGGAGCCGAGAAGGTTTCAACCTGAATAAAAGGTGTGAGTGGCTGCTGGCTCCTGAACTCCCCCAGGAAAATGTCTCTGGGGGTCCGAGGCGTGTTGGATTGGGGTGTCTCTTTCTATTGCTGGGTTTGTAGGTTTTATGTACTTTAGACACTCGCCCTTGTCAGATGTGTGTTGTGCACAATTTTCTCCCAGTGCAGGACCCATTTTGGGGATGACGTCTTCTGAGGCACAGAAGCTTGCTAGTATGGGGGGCCACTTGTTCCTAAGTGTTCTTCTTCCCTGGTCCTTGGTGTGTGTCCCCAAGTTCATCTGTGGAGTGAGTGTGCAGTGGGCAGCACCTGTGTGTTCCTTCTGGTATTTTAAGGGTTTGTCTAGTGCAAATTGTTAACCCATTCCAAATTGTTCTAATAATAAGGAAAATAGAAATACAAACCGTTGTCACTTGTGAGAAGGGACCAATCAAGAGACTGGACCCAGCAAAAAGGTGAGGGAGGGAGAGAAAAGGCCTCTCACCTGTCCTGGGAATGGTATGGAGACGTCTTCAGAAACTGACGACAGGACAACCACAGGATGGAGCAACCTCATCCGGGTATTTGTCCCAGATGCGCAGACCACGCACTCCTGTGTTCCCAGGAGCAACGTTCAAGTAGCTGGCCATGGCCCCAACCCAAGTGCTGGGGACAGAGGAGTGAATAAAGAATGTGGATCCAAACTAAATGAAATATCGCATGGCTATTAAAGAGGTGAAATAGTGTCCTTAGGGACCAAAATGGACCTTGAGGTGTGTATGCTAGTGAGTTAAGTCAAAAAGTGAAAGATATTGGCTGGTCTCACCCATCTGTGGATTATAATATAAAAAGCCAACAATTAAAAAAATATATAGTGGCAAATAGCAAAAGGAAAAGTTGGACTAAGTGAAAAAATTTTCTCTTTACCAGAAAGAACAGGGTTGGAGAGTAGGAGTGTGGACGGAGGGGCAGGCAATGCAGGGCATTTAGTAGACTCTGAGTGGACACTGGTGCTTGTGGGAGAGTGAAAAGTGACCCATGGTAAAAACAGTAAAAGTGAAAATGAGTGTCCTCCTTGA
Organism: Talpa occidentalis; assembly: GCF_014898055.3. Taxonomy (NCBI): domain Eukaryota; kingdom Metazoa; phylum Chordata; class Mammalia; order Eulipotyphla; family Talpidae; genus Talpa; species Talpa occidentalis. The sequence continues at coordinate 8,244,087 of NW_023601851.1, read as the reverse complement.
TAAGAACAAATAATAAATTAGTGTGATGTTGGGGTGAAACACTCCTGGTAAAGATCCCTTCTCAACAGACACTCACTGGATTTGTTCAAGGAAAAGCAGAAAATACATCCACAGGAACCTGGCCACAGAATGACGTCATATCCCAAGGTCATGGGGACTGTGCTCTCATGCTATCACTGAAATGAGTATTACTTTGAGTGATTTTCTAACTCAGGTTTCATTCTGAAATTTGAATGGACGAGTCATGCCTTGTGATTAACAACATTTTATTATCATAAATAGTTTCATGGACAAAATGTGCCCATTGGTCAGGACAGTGACCTGCTCCCAGAGAGGAGCAATATCACCCCCAGCTCACGTTCTCACTGTTAGGGAAACAAGAAAGAGAATCTCTGTGACTGCAGTGCAGATGTGTGGAATTATTTTAAAAAATTGCAAATATCACCAAGCTTTAGTTTGCATAATGTTTTACATCATAAAAAAAAAAAAAAACACAGTTCCCAGGGGGAAGAAAAGTGAACTTAAGTGTAATCTACAAGACGGTGGAGAAGACCTGGTAGAGGATCAAGATACAATCTGGAAAAGTAAGGGAACCTAAAAATCAACACAATGACAAGTTACAAATTATAAAATTTTAAATAGAAATGTAGTACTTCAAAGATAATTCATATAACTTTACTTTTGAAAACGCCACATCGAGGGAGTACAGTCACCTTGGCATCCAAACAGGCATCACAGAAATTAACATTCCATCCATTCCAGGTTTCACTCATAGATTCCTACTAACCAAGGAAGCTTCCATCTTTCCACCTCTGGCAGAGTCAAGTGTGGTTTCCTTTGTCCTTTGAGGAGGAACAGGAACTTCTCCTAGAGAAAGACGCCTGGTGAGGAATCATGAGGGATGGGGGGCCTCAATCTGTCTCCCCTGGCAACAACGAGGACAAGGCCCTTGGTGGAGACACACGCAGGCTGTGGGAACCGAACCCCAGGATTTGGGTCCCGTGGCCATGTGGTCCTGAGGACAGACCCCTTTACCACTGCTCTCACTATGTAAATGGTGGTGAATGTGAGTTCTAGAACATTCTTTCTACACCAAATACAAGTTTTTAACCATGAGCTAGATTCAGTTTATGAACATTACACAGGGAGGGCTTGGGGGAAGGATTGCAGAAATTTAGGAAACATGAGTATAGTGAGGATTATGAGAATAAGAATTTGTGACAAGGGAATAATCCTAATGCAAGTAATTGATGCTTATAAATGATGACATGTAAGAGTTGGGGAAAAAAGCTGAATTAATGAGGGGCTATAATTGTAGATTTGTGATATCTCACATCTTGGAGTAATGGCCATTTATCAGTCTCCCCACAGCTGACTTCATGGCTTGTTTCCTCAGACTATATATAATGGGATTAAAGATGGGGGGAACCACCATGTAGAACATAGAAATGACCAGGTCAGACATGGATGGGGTCACTGAGGTTGGCTTTAGGTAAGCAAAGCATCCAGTGAAGAGATACAGCACGACAACCAGCAGGTGGGGAAGGCAGGTGGAGTAGGCCTTTGACTTCCCTTCTGTGGATGGGATCTTCCTGACAGCAGAGAAGATGTGGACATAGGAAATGACAATGAAAATGAAAGAGCAGACAGTCAACACCACACTAATGAGAATGGGGACAAATTTGCTCATTACATTTTCTGAGCAGGAAATAGCCAATAACTGGGGGACATCACAGAAGAACTGGTGGACCACGTTGGACCCGCAGTAGGACAAAGAGAAGGTTCCAGCTGTGAGGATCACAGCATAGAGACACCCACCCAGCCAGGACACAGCTGTCAGCTGCACACACCTATCCTTTATCATGATGACCTCATAGTGCAAGGGGTGGCAGATGGCAGCATAGCGGTCAAGGCTCATCACCGTGAGCAGGTTCAGCTCTGCACCTGCTGAAAAAATCATCATGAAGACCTGGAGGACACAGCCCGGGAAGGATATGGAACTGCTGTGCCTCAGAGAGTTGGCAATGGACTTGGGGACCGTGGCTGAGATGAGGCAGAGGTCCGAGAAGGACAGACTCCTCAGGAAGAAGTACATGGGGGTGTGGAGGTGCCAGTCCAGGGTGGTGATGAGGACGATGAGCCCGTTCCCCAGCAGGGCGCACAGGTAGACCAGGGAGAAGAGCAGCGGGTGCAGGAAGCCCATGGTGCCCTGGGTGGGGAACCCCAGGAGGATGAACTCTGTCACAGCCGTGAGATTGGTCACCACTGGAGTCATCTTCTGTGTAAAAGAGGAAGAGCAACAAAATTTTAATTCTTCCAATATTGAAAATATAATAGGTTATCAATACAAGATAATAACTCAATGTATTTTCTACATCATTCCTTCCATTTCTATGGACATTAATATCATCTATGTCTGCTGTTTCATTAAACTCATTTATTACCAACTCATGTGAATATGTCATTATTACACTCTCCACATAAGACCTGAAAATTGGTGAAAACTGAAAATTTCATCTGTCCCCTAAAAAACGTGAACAATTAGAATCTCATATCTGTCAAAATAGTCCATAGACAAAGCCCCCCCACAACCCACCCCAGTCCCGCGGCTCCCTGTCCTGCCCAGGCCCCAGCATCTCCACCAAGCACACATCCTAGAGGTTGTCCAGGGCACAGCCCCAGAGGACACATGACCATGCCCAGCCCCTCCCCACCCTGGAGAGCCTGTCCCTGCTCCTCCAGCACAGCCCTGGTCTGGGGAGGCCCCACAGTGACAGGTGTGCAGGGAGATGGGATGTGCGGGTGTCTGTTTTCCTGCTCCCCAGGACCTAACACTGTCCTGGAGCTGAATGATCTGGGCTCTTCGTCCCCGTGTGGCGTGTCCTGATGCCTCCTCTGTCAGATTCCTGCCCCTGTGGCCTCACTGCTGCCTCCTGGTCCGTCCCCTCTTCTCCTCATCTCCCTGCCACTGACTCCCCATATCTGAGGACCCAGAGGGTCCCCAGATGTTTCCCGCAGTCTCCTCCTAGTTCACACCACACATACCCTGCAGGATGGGCTCGTTCACCCGGGTCCCTCCTGGCCCCTCTGTCCCCCTCAGACTCATGCACATCTGTGCAGGGAGGAGGCTGCTCAGGGGCTGAGCCAGACGGTCTGTGTGTGTGGCTGTCCCTGCCGGTCCCAGTGCCCTGGGTGCCCCGGGTGCAGGTTTGTTCCTCCCACCAGGCCCGTGTGTGAGTGGGGATCCTTGGACAGGGGGTAGCCCTGCCCACTGCCCTCCTCCTCCCCAATCTCACCCTCTTTTGGGTGACGGAGGGGCGTACCCTGGGGAGGCAGGATTTTTACAAGAGTATAGTAGTATAAAATAAGTGCAGCACATTGGCGGGGATAACTCCCGAAATTTAATAAAAACAAGAAAATAAATCAGGATTCCTGGAGGTAAAGAAATGTTGTACCTGGTTATTAATGATGTTGACATCTGTTGTGTGACTTTAAATACCTATTTAAAATGTATAAAATAACTTGACATCTATCTCCTCCAGACCCTGTTTATACTGTGACTTTAATTTACAATATCGCTAACAGTCCCTGAGTGAGGGCGTTGGGGAAAAATCCCAAGTTCACATCTGTAAAAATTCAGATGTCCCTGCCAGCCTCATGTTCGTGTCAGAGCCATGAAGCGGTCAACATGTTGCTGTAAGAGTTACTGATTTTCTACTTGACTCATTTTTGTCATAATGTTTGGGACAAAAAGGCATAATGTTCCGAATTTAAACAACTAGTTTTATTTTTTAACTTTGCCTGGAATTTCTTCATTACAATCTAATCCCATTGATTGTTGTGGTTTTATTCAGTGCCCAGAACACACTGATTGTGCTGAAGCTACATCCCAAGTCTGAAGCAATAATCGTCCCATCTCCATAACCAAAGCTTGTGATCAAGGTATTAAAAGTCAATATCTTTGAACATCTTAAATTACAAGAGAAGATGTTTTCTCTCCCTGAGTCTCACCCAAGCTGACAAGGCATGACGACTTGGACCCCGTCAGCATCAGTTCTCGTGATTTACAAAATGTATAGTTTAACACGTTCTCAAGTCTAAAAATGAAGTTTGAAATCTAAAAGTTTTCAAGTGTGAGTGGATGCTCCCCTGCAAATACCTGCAGTCTGGGGGGAAGTTCCCGTTCTCGTGTCGAGTCTGTGTCCGGAGGTTGTCCCCATGGCAGGGTAGAGGGCGTCCCAGCCTCTCACTCCATGGTTGGGGATCGTGGGGAGCCTCTGAGCACTCACAGCATGTTCCGCCCCATCCTGCGCCACCTCATGGACCGAGCAGGGCCTCAGGGCTGGGTTATTTGAGGTATGGAGCTGGTGTCCTCGGGTTGGACACTGTCCAAGATCCATCCATCAAGTGACTTTACTCCAGAGGGACAAGTGCCCTTGTTCAGGTCACTGTCTTAATTGGTGTCGTCCTGCAGCACATTCAGTGATAATTGGTTTCTGAGTGTGTCAGGGGGGATTTTGTTGATGGTTTCCGATGTGGGGAGGAGTGAAGTTCATCCTCTTCTCCAAGCCCCATCCCCTCCCCTGACCGCCGTGTGGCCCGGGGTGGCCCTGCTGGCAGAGCCAGGACAAGCCCCATCCACAGGGAGCTGACAAGTTACCTCCTGCCCCTGTGAGCCCTCCCAGGGCCTGGCAGGTGGTGGATGGGGGTGAGGGCTGTGTGGAGCTGCAGCGAGAGGGAGGGAGGAAATGAAGAAAGAGAGAGGAGGGGTGAGGAGGGAGAAATTCCGCAGAAACCAGTGCGAAGGTCTGAGGTCTGGGTCTCCTGGGATGTCAGTTTGTTTATGTCTCTTAGAAATGTGACTAGTTTTCCCTTCTGACCCCATTTGTCCGCATTTGTTTGTGTTTTTATTATGTGATTCTGCAACCTTGGTCTCGTAGACAGTGTGTGATTTAGGGATGCAGACTAACATCTCTCATGCATTCACCACAGCCCCCCAAGGCCACAGACCCCCTCTGACTACATACCGTGCCCCCTGCTCTCCCCTTCCCGCTGGAAATAAAAAAATCTCTGATTCTGGAATCGAGGCTCCAGGAGCAGCTGGGAAGGAGGGAGTGTCCTGCTTGGGAGGTTTGGCTGTGGCCGGAACAGCCTCCTCTTACCTGCTTTTTCGCATATAAACTTTAAAACAGCATTTCCCATAATGTCGAAACCACTGCTTTACCCATCAATAAGGAAAGGTGAATTTATATACCTTCAAGCACAGAGTCAGGGCATATTTTGTTAGAGTTAAACTTTATTACTCTATTTTGACATTTTAGCTGACATGGAAAAAAGTATCCCGATGTGGAAAAAAACCTTAATCAGAAATCTCCTGCGCCTGCATGTGCCGGCCACTACCTCCTGGCCCGGCACTCTCTCCATAGGAGGTTGAGGGGAATAGTAACATGCATGGGTTGTTAATGAGAATTAATTGAGATGCCTTTACTTGTGGATAGAAGAATGCTAAAGAGAACACACAGCGACCGTGAAAAGCCTCATGCAAAGATTTTTTTCATGGGGAAGATGTAGTTGCCAGACTTCATCTGTAGTGTCTGCATTCTCCGTGGACAAGTCAGCGCCTTCCTCTGGGCACACTGCCAGTCTAAGGAGGAGGAAATCGAGAAACTTCCCCTCAAAGTCAGTAAAGAAATTGACTTTGGGGATAAATGAATAGAGCAAAGAGGTGAAGGACTCAAACAGGAAAACTTCCAAACACTGAAAAGGAATATTGGAAGATAAAAAGAAGTGGAAGGACGTCCCCAGCAGACAGGTCAGTAGGGTCAGTATTATCCAAAAGCCTCCTACCAAACACAAGTCCCAGAGCCAGCGCCTTTCCAGTGGGAAACTCCATGGAATTCTTGAGAGAAATAGAACAAATACTTCTGAAATTCCTAGCGAATCACAAGAAACTCTCAAATAGCCTAAGCTCTCCTGACTAAAAGGGGGAGGAAGGGCAGCATTACTCTCCAGACGTCACGTGCAGCCACAAGCCGTCACAGGAAAGAACAGTGTGGTGCGTTGGAGCCCATGGGGAAAGTCTCCTTCCCACACACTCGGCGCATAGGATAAAAGGGCAAATGGAAAACACACGGTCTGGATCTGACCTGGGAAGGGCGTGACGACCAGGCGGTGGGGACTGTGGTCCCATCACCACTGTGGTGCGGTGACACTCGGGAGCAGCCCTGAGTGGCTGCTCAGGCCACGCTGGGGATAACCTACACGCAAGCGACTCCCGGGCCGTGTGACCGGGACCTGGAATGGACTCGAGCTCGTGGCCACTGGGCCTTCTCCTTGTGAAGCTCACTCAGGGGCTGATGATGGTAGAGCCACCAGGAGAGTGCGGGGCATAGTGGCCTGCCCTGGAGAAAGGGCGTGAGGGACAGATCATCAACAGCTCGGTCCTCAGTGTCGGGGAAACATGCGAGAAACTCGGCCAGGCAGGGCAGATGCCGCGGAGAGACAGGAGTCAGCAACACCGCCCTGCTGTCCTCACAGGATGTTTAAATAAGGAACGACACAGTCCCCAGTGCAGACACACAGTGAGCACCAGAGTTCTCTGCAGGACAGTCGGGAAGCAGACCTGCCGCATGTCGAGGGGCAACCTGGAACCTGAGGGGAGCTGCCCGTAAGCCCGAGGACAGCCCACGCTTCAAAGTCATAAATGTGAAAAACAGAAAGGTAGCTCTTCACAGCGATGCATTCTCCTAAGAGCCATTTTATTTTCAAAAAACTCCATCAAGGCAATGGACAGCTGTGGGAACCGAGTGTCCAGATCCAGTTCCCGTGACCGTGTGCTTCCGAGGATAGAACCCCTTCACCACCACTTGGTTTCGGTAAATGTTGGTGATGTGTGAGTTCTAGAACATTCTTTCTACACCAAATACATATTTTTAACCATGAGCTGGATTCAGTTTATGAACATCACACAGGGAGAGGATTGGCAAAGGATTGCATTATTTTAGGAAACAGGAGCACACTGACAATATGAGAGTATGAATTTGCAACAAAAGAAAAATACTAATGGAAAGGATCTTTACCTTGTGAATGATGAATGTAGTTAGTGGGAAACTGAATAAATGCTGGTGAATAATTAATGATGCCTTATTTGTTGCAGAATTGGCCCTTCATCAGTCTCCACACAGCCGACTTCATGACTTCGTTCCTCAGACTGTATATGACGGGATTAAAGGTGGGGGGCACCACATTGTAGAACATAGAAATGACCAGTTCAGACATGGACGGGGTCTCTGAGATCGGCTTCAGATAATCAAAGCATCCAGTGGAAACAAACAGCGCAACAACCAGCAGGTGGGGAAGGCAGGTGGAATAAACTTTGGACTTCCCTTCTCTGGATGGGATGTTCCTGAAGCAGAGAAGATGTGCACATAGGAAATGATCATGAAAATAAAATAGCAGATATTCAACACCACACTGATGAGAATGGGGACAAGTTCACTCATTAAATTTCCTGAACAAGAAAAAGCCAATAACTGGGGGATGTCACAGAAGAACTGGTGAACCACGTTGGACCCACAGTAGGGCAAGGAGAATGTTCCAGCTGTGAGCATCACAGCATAGAGACCCCCACCCACCCAGGACACAGCTGTCATCTGCACACACCTGTCCCTGCTCATGATGACCTCATAGTGCAGGGGGTTGCAGATGGCAGCATAGCGGGCAAGGCTCATCACCGTGAGCAGTTAAAGCTCTGTAGCTCCTGAAATAACCACCATAAAGACCTGGAAGACACAACCTGGGAAGGAGATAGAGCTGCTGTGCCTCAGAGAGTTGGCATTGGACTTGGGGACCGTGGCTGAGATGAGGCAGAGGTCCGAGAAGGACAGACTCCTCAGGAAGAGGTAGATGGGGGTGTGGAGGTGCCAGTCCAGGGTGGTAATGAGGATGATGAGCCCGTTCCCCAGCAGGGCACACAGGTAGACCAGGGAGAAGAGCAGCGGGTGCAAGAAGCCCATGGTCCCCTGGGTGGGGAACCCCAGGAGGAGGAATTCTGTCATGGCCGTGAGATTGGTCACCCCTGGAGCCGTCATCTGTATTGAGAAATGTGAAGGGATAAAAATGTAAAAATCTTCCAAGATGGAATATTTGGGTTATCATATTGGTAATAAATCAATCTATTTTCTACATAATTACTCCTAACTCCTATTGAGTCAAAAATCATCATCTGCATAGACTTCATTATTCAGCCCATATATTTCCACGCATGTAAATGTGCCATTATGAAATTTTCTAAATAAGTCCGGAAACGTTGTGAAAACTGAAAAATTCTAACTCTCCCCTACAAAATTTGAAAAACTGAAAATGTCATATCTGTCAAAAAACTCAGGTGACAAAAAGCTGACAACCCCAGCCACAGTGTTCCCAACTCCTGCCCAGGCCGCAGTGTCTCTGCCCAGCACACCTCCCAGAGGTTGTCCAGGACACAGCCCCAGAGGACACATGACCATGCCCAGCCCCTCCCCACCCTGGAGAGCCTGTCCCTGCTCCTCCAGCACAGCCCTGGTCTGGGGAGGCCCCATAGGGACGGGTGTGCAGGGAGATGGGTTGTGTGGGTCCCCGTTTTCCTGCTCCCCAGGACCCAACACTGTCCTGGAACTGAATGATCTGGGCTCGGTGTCCCCGTGGTGTGTCCTGACGCCTCCTCTGTCAGATTCCTGCCCCTGTGGCCTCACTGCTACCTCCTGGTCCATCCCCTCATCTCCCTGTCCCTGACTCCCCACATCTGAGGACCCAGAGACCACATTTCCCGCAGAGTCTCCTCCTGGGTCACACCCAAACGTCCCTCCTTCAGGATGGGCTCGTCCACCCCGGGTCCCTCCTGGCCCCTCTGTCCCCCTCAGATTCATGCACGTCTATGCAGGGAGGAGGCCGCTCCAGGGCTGAGCCGGACGGTCTGTGCATGTGGCTTTCCCTTATGGTCCCAGGGCTCCAGGTCCACCGGGTGCGGGTTTGTTCCTCACCCCAGGCCCGTGCGTGAGTAGGGACGTCTGGACAGGGGGCAGCCCTGCCCACGCTCCCCCTCCCCAATGTCATCCTCTCCTCCCTCTGTGGTTTGACGGAGGGGCAGGCCCAGGGGAGCGCAGAATTTTTAGGAGGATATAGTAATATAAAATAATTGCAACACATTGTTGTGAATATTTCCAAAAATTTAATATAATCAAGAAAATAAATCAGGGTACGTGGTGGTAAAAAATGTTGACATCTGTTGAGTGACTAAATACATGTTTAAAATGGATAAAATAACTTGACATATCTCCCCCAGGCCCAGTTTAAATACTATGACTTATTTTCCAAATACACTGACAATCCCTGAGTGCGGAGTTGGGGAAAATCCCAAGTTCACATCCACAAATAGACAGATATCAGCACCACCATTATGTTATTGCCAGAGCCATGATGGGGTCAACAGTGTCAATGACAAGTTATTGAATTTCCACCTGACTCACATCTGTCATCATGTTCAGGAGAAAAGGCATACCATTCTGAATTGAACAATAAGTGTAATTTTTAATTCCCTCTGGAATGTCTTCATCACCATCCAATTCTATTAAATGCTGTGATTTTTTCAGTGCCCAGAACACACTGAGTGTGCTGATGCTCATCCCAGGTGTGCAGCATAAATTGTCACATCTCCCACAACTCACAATCTTCTAATATGCTCAATGTATTAAAAGTCAGTACCTTTGACCATCGTAAATTACAAGAGAATGTGTTTTCTCTCACGGAGTCTCACCCAGGCTGACAAGGCAGTGGGACATGACGACTTAGGCCCCGTCCACATTAGTTGTCACAATCTACAAAGTGAATAGTTTAACTACGGCACATTCTCCTGTCTAAAAAGAAACTTGATCTGAAAACTCCCAAGTGTGAGCGGATTCTTCCCTGCAAATGGCTGGGGACAGATACCTGCAGTCTGGGTGGGACGTTCCTGCTGCCGTGTTGAGTCTCTGTCCTGACGTTGTCCCCATGGCAGGACAGAGGGCATCCTGGCCTCTCACTCCATGGTCGGGGCTTGTGGGGAGACTCTGAGAACTCACAGGATGTTGCACCCCATCCTGTGCCACCTCATGGACAGAGCAGGGCCTCAGGGCTGGGCTATTTGAGCTCTGGATCTGGTGTCCGCATGTTGGACACTGTCCAAGATCCATCCATCAAGTGACTTTACTCCAGAGGGACAAGCGCCCATTTTCAGGTCAGGCTCTTAATAAGTGTCGTCCTATGGCACATCCCAGTGATAATTGGTGTCTGAGTGTGTCAGGGGCAATTTTTCTGGTGGATTCCTCAGTGGAAAGGAATGTAACTTATTCTGTTCTCCAGGCACCATCCCATCCCCTGTCCACCACGGGGACCAGGATGGCCCCATCATCTGAGCCAGGACAAGCCGCATCCACAGGGAGCAGGAAAGTCGCCGCCACCCTGGTGGGCCCTCCTGGTCCTGGCAGGTTGGGGGGGGCACTGGCAGGGCTGGAGGGGCAGAGTGGGGGACAGGGCTAGCAGGACAACTACAGACACCCTGGACCTGGAAGAGACGGGCAGAACCTGGACCCCGAAGGGCGAGTTGTTGGCCCTGCAACAATATCCCTGTCCTGTCACTCCTGCCGGCCCCTCTAGCGGCCTGAGAGTCTGACTTGCTGCTGACGTCGCCTGGACATTGCCTTCACATGGACAATCTAGGCCCAGGTGCGGGCAGGGTGGACATGGCGGGGCTGTGGTCCCCTGGGATTCGGAGGGGATCCGTGGCCAGCCGCTTAGGGGAGGATAGGGCTCAGGGGACACTGATGAAACTGCATGCGAGGAGCCTCCTCCAGTCAGTGACTGGCGGGAATCACTCTCTGGCGTGGGAGCAAACCGGACAGTGGTCAGCGCAGAGCTGGCCACGCCGGGGGTAGCTGCACGGACCATGAGGTGGTCGAAAGAATGGATACAAAGTGGCTCAAGTCCATTTCATCCCCTGATGGGAAGTGACCCCTTCATATGCAGTCCCGGGGGCACCCGTGGGGCGGGAGGACACACATGACAAGTCCCGGAACATCCCAGATGCATGTTTGTCTTTGACTGAAATGCAGATATTTGTGCCCAAAGGGCTCTGTGAGGCGGACATGGTCCTGAGGGCAGTGCAGGGTGGGGGGATGTCCTGTGGCTTCAGCTCAGGGCCCAGGGCTGGCCGAGGCCAAGGCCGGGGTGAGGGACATGTGCTGCCGATCAGTGTCTGGCCATGGCCGCAGATGTGATGGCGCCTGGCGCTTCTCCCAACTCCAGGGATCCCCGCGGGTACCTTTAGGGGTCAGACACTGTGGCCCTGTCCGCCCACCAGTGCTCCCTCATGACCGACACATGACCTGATCCTCATGGTCGACACATGACCGCCCTTGGGGGATCCTGCCCCTGGGAACTGTGAACCCCGATGCTCTGGATTCCCGCACTGCCCGGGAGACAACTCAGCCTTTCCCCTGCTCTGCCTGCGTGGTAGGGGCAGGCAGGGTCAGTGCCAGACAGGGTGTCATTTTGGCCTCAGGGAGAAGGTCGTGGGGGGCTGGAGGGGCTGGGGTGTTGCTCACATGGGTTGTGGGGCATCCCGCATCCTCACTTAAACCCTCTGGTTGAAATTCCTCAGCCCATGAAGAGAATGGTTAGTCCTTCCTGCTCACCCCGGTGGAGAAAAGCTTCTCAGCCCAGGAGCACATTCCCCACATTTAATCTCTCCAGACTCAGACTCGAGTCTGTCCACCGTGTGGACCCTGAGTCCAGCAAACACTGAGGGAAGAGGACATGGTGGAAAGTGTGGGCTGACTGTGAGTAGGACTTGAACAAACACATCCACTGGGGGCTCAAGACGGGCCAGCGAGCTTGGAGCAGAGTCTGGAGCCTGAATCCACCTGCCTGTGACTCTGCAGTCACCGGGCGACCTCCTTAGAGACTGTCCGCCTAGGCCTTGACCTGTGTCTGGACTGGGGTGCTGCTCCCTGTTGTGGTGGGGACACATGTGTGGGGTGCACATGGCTTCTCCCTGCACAGGGCTTGTGCTCACAGCAGTTTCTGAGGCCCAGGAGCACTCTAGTGTGTGTGTGGGGGACTTGTTTATTACCCTTGGGGTTCCCTGTCCTTGAATTGTGGAGGCACGAGGGTGTTCACATGGGTGTTCTGTGGAGTGTCAGGCGGGCACCGCACACTCAGAGGGGCAGCAATGGAACCCCAAAACAAGACAGCAAAGATGTGACAGATGGCAATTATTAGCATGACCCCACGTCATCCCACTCGGGAGGTCAAATCCTCTTCTCAACAGAGTCTAGAGGCTTCACTCAAAGCCAAGACAGAAAGTGTGTGAAGACTGTGATGGAGGCCCAAGTGTGAGACACCTGCCATCAGGGTCTTTCATGGAAAGATGAGCAACTTGGGGGACTTCCCCACACAGATTTTATTCGGAAATCTCAATGGACTCGGTCTGGTCATTAACATGCATGTTATAAGAGAAATATTGTCTGACTGAATCTGTTCTGATCTGTCAGGTATGTTTGGAGACACTGTGTCCCGCTGCAGAAATCTAAATGGATTCGGTCTGCGGTTAACGTGCATTTTAAAGAATGTTAAAAAACATTATCAAATGTTAACAAACATACATGTTTTAAAAGAAATATTGTCTGCACTGACTCTGTTATGATCCCTCAGGCGTGTTTGGAGACACCGTGTTCCACTGCAGAGAGGACGCGTGAGGGAGTTGCCTCCCCCAGCTCATATTCTCAGGGTGGTTGAGCAGCAGTGAGGCCCCGGCGTTTACAGCACATAAGCTGCCAGAGAATAAAAATTTACATATATTGCCGTATCTTACTTTACATGATGTAGAAAGTGACATAATCCCAGACGTACCAGAAAGCGGAGAACAAGAACTGGTACAGGACATCCACAAACAACCTTGTGAACCCCTCAAATGGGAACCCCTAAAAATTAACACAAGAGCAACAAGTGTCTTAAAAATTATAAAACTCAATAGATGAAACATAGTTCTTCAAAAATAACTCACGTTAAAAAAAAAAACAGACTCTCGAGGTGCTGTAACCAGATCAGACGCCGTATGAATGAACATCAAGTACAGGTTCAATCACAGATTCAGATTCTTTTGGAAACTTCCTTCCCTCTCCCAGAGATTTATGTCAAGTGTAATTTCTACTTGACCTTTGACAGAAACATTTATGTCTCTCAGAGGAAGTTGCCCCATCAGGAATCGGGGTGGTGGGGCCCATGCAAATGACTCCCCTCCCTCCAGAGGGACAGCCTCAGGGGAGACACACACAGGCTGTGGGAACCGAGCCCCAGGACTGGGGTCCTGTGACCATGTCCTCCAGAGGATAGACCCCTTACCACTGCTGGATTTAATGAAAATGTTGGGGATGTGTGAGTTCTAGAACATGCTTTCACATACCAGCTGTAACATTTAAAGAACTAGAATTCACATTATGTATGTCACATGGATGGGTGTTTTGTAAATGGCTGCCTTATTTTTGTAAATAAATATTTGAAGAATAGAACAATGTTAAAGTTTGCAAAGGAAATCTGTAATGAAAAGTCTTACTTTACTATTAAGGTGACTGGTAATAGTTAGAGAGAAAATATAAATAACTGCTGGTGTCATAAATGTAGGTTGCATAATTAATTTAGGAAAACAGTGATACCTCACATGCTGGTTACTGACCCTTTATCAGTCACCCCACAGCGGATTTCATGGCTTGGTTCCTCAGGCTGTATATGATGGGATTAAAGGTGGGGGGCACCATCGTGTAGAACATAGAAATGACCAGGTCAGACATGGACGGGGTCTCTGAGATCGGCTTCAGATAATCAAAGCATCCAGTGGAGAGAAACAGTACCACAACCAGCAGGTGGGGAAGGCAGGTGGAGTAGACTTTGGACTGACCTTCTGTGGATGGGATCTTCCTGACAGCAGAGAAGATGTGGACATAGGAAACGATGATAAAAATGAAACATCAGATACTCTAGACCACACTGATGAGAATGGGGACAAGTTTCTTCATTAGATTTCTTGAGCAGGAAATAGGCAATAACTGGGGGACATCACAGAAGAAATGGTGGACCACTCTGGACCCACAGTAGGACAAGTAGAAGGTAGCAGCTGTGAGCATCAAAGAGATGACACCCCCACCTAGCCAGGACACAGCTGTCAGCTGCACACACCTGTCCCTGCTCATGAGGACATCATAGTGCATGGGGTGGCAGATGGCAGCATATCGGTCAAGGCTCATCACCGTGAGCAGGTGAAGCTCTGTAGATGCTGACATAATCACCATGAAGACCTGGACGACACAGCCCAGGATGGAGATGGAGCTTCTGTGCCTCAGAGAGTTGGCAATGGACTTGGGGACCATGGTTGTGATGATGCAGAGGTCCGAGAAGGACAGACTCCTCAGGAAGAAGTACATGGGGGTGTGGAGGAGCCGGTCCAGGGTGGTGATGAGGACGATGAGCCCGTTCCCCAGCAGGGCGCACAGGTAGACCAGGGAGAAGAGCAGCGGGTGCAGGAAGCCCATGGTCCCCTGGGTGGGGAACCCCAGGAGGATGAATTCTGTCACGATGGTCAGATTGGTCACCCCTGGAGCCATCATCTGTACCAAAAAAAAAAAAAAAAAAGGAGGAAGTAAACATTGTCAAATCTTCCAATGTTGAACACAAAATGGGTTATCAACATATAACAATCACACAATCTATTTATGCTTATAGTTATCTGAGCAAATTTATATTTTATCTCATGTGAATGCACTATTGATGTATTGTCCGAGCATGTGTGCATAAATTTGTGAGGAAATGAATTCTTTTTTTTTTTTTTCAATGATAAATTACTAGAAATATTTATTATTATTTTTAATTTTATATATCTTTTACATCACTTTTTTTTTATAAATTTTATTGTTATATTCCCCATACAATTGCAGCCCCCCATTCTGACCCCAATCCCTCCCCTCCCGCCCCCGCCCCCCTAAAAGTGTCTCTGGTTCATAGTTTTTTGTTCATTTTGATTTTCACTTTCTTATAGTTATTCATTTTCCTGGTCCCTTATTTAAGTTTTCTAGATTCCTGCTATGAGTGAGACCATCCGGTATTTTTCTTTTTCTTTTTGGCTTATTTCGCTGAGCATGATCCCTTCCAGCGCCATCCATGTTGCTGCAAATTGCATGTGTTTATCTTTTTTGAATGCTGAGTAATATTCCATGGTATATATGTACCACATCTTCTTGATCCAGTCATCTATTTTTGGGCATTTGGGTTGTTTCCAAAGCTTAGCTATTGTAAACAGTGCTGCTATAAACATAGGGGTGCAGGTGTTCTTTGGAATTGATGTTTCTGTGTCCTTTGGGTAAATACCTAGGAGTGGAATTGCTGGATCATATGGAAGCTCTATGTTTAGTAGGTCCAGAAATCTCCACACAGCTCTCCACAGTGGTTGGACCAGTTTGCACTCCCACCAACAGTGCAGAAGAGTTCCTTTTTCTCCACACCCTCGCCAGCATTTGTTGTTGCTAGTTTTTTTAATATGTGCCATTCTCACTGGTGTAAGATGGTATCTCATGGTAGTTTTGATTTGCATTTCCCTGATGGCAAGTGATGTTGAACATTTTTTCATATGTCTGTTGGCCATTTGCATTTCCTCTTCATAGAAGTTTCTTTTTAGCTCTTCTGCCCATTTTTTGACTGGATTATTTTCTTTGTTGTTGCTGAGTCTCATCACCTCTTTGCAGATTTTTGTGATCAGTCCTTTATCATTAGTGTTGGGTGCAAAAATGTTCTCCCAGTTGGTGGGGTTTCTCTTTGTTTTTGTTATTGTCTCTTTTGCTGTGCAGAAGCTCTTTAATTTGATGTAGTCCCAGCTGTTTATCTTTGCCTTCACTATCACTGCTTTGGGTGATGTGTCTGTAAAGATGTCTTTGATGTGCAGATCACGTAGTGTTTCGCCTATATTTCCTTCTATATATTTTATGGTTTCAGGTCTTATGTCTAGTTCTTTAATCCATTTTGAGTTGATTTTTGTGTATGGTGTGAGGTAGTGGTCAAGCTTCATTCTTTTGCATGTAGCGACCCAGTTTTCCCAGCACCATTTATTGAACAAACTTTCTTTGCTCCAATGAATAGTCTTTGCTCCTTTGTCAAAGATTAGTTGACCATAAATCTGTGAATTTATTTCTGGATTTTCTATTCGATTCCATTGGTCTGTATGTCTGTTCTTGTTCCAATACCATGCAGTTTTGATGATTATGGCTTTGTAGTATAGTTTGAAGTCTGGGAGTGTAATGCCTCCATTCCCTTCTTTTTTTTCAGGAGAGCTTTGGCTATTCGGGGTTTTTTGTGATTCCATATGAATTTCATCAATAATTGTTCTATTTCTTTGAAGAATGACATTGAAATTTTGATTGGAATAGCATTGAATCTGTATATTGCTTTTGGAAGGATGGCCATTTTAATAATGTTTATTCTTCCAATCCACGAGCAGGGGATGTCTCTCCATTTCTTTGTGTCTTCTTCTATTTCTTTTAACAGTGTTTTATAGTTTTCTTTGTATAGGTCCTTTATCTCTTTTGTTAGATTTATTCCCAAATATTTGATATTTTTTGTTTCAATAACAAAAGGGATGTTTTTTTTGATTTCTTCTTCTTCAGATTTATTGTTTGTGTATAGGAAGGCTACTGACTTTTGCGTGTTGATTTTGTATCCTGCCACTTTACTGAACTGATTGATGAGTTGAATTAGCTTTTCTGTGGAGTTTTTGGGGTTCTCTATGTATAATATCATATCGTCTGCAAATAGTGATAGTTTGACTTCTTCTTTTCCTATTTGGATTCCTTGGATGTCTTTCTCTTGTCTTAGTGCCCTGGCTAGGACTTCCAGTATTATATTGAAAAGCAGTGGTGAGAGTGGACATCCTTGTCTTGTTCCAGATCTTAATGGAATTGCTTTCAGCTTTTCACCATTGAGAATGATGCTGGCTGTTGGCTTGTCATAGATGGCCTTTATGATGTTGAGGTATGTTCCTTGTATCCCAAGAATTTCAAGGGATTTTATCATGAATGGGTGTTGCACTTTGTCGAAAGCTTTCTCAGCATCTATTGATATTATCATATGGTTTTTATATTTTTTTTTGATGTGTTGGATAACGTTGATTGATTTTCGGATGTTAAACCATCCTTGTGCCCCTGGAATGAATCCTACTTGGTCGTGGTGAATTATCTTATGGATACATTGTTGGATTCTGATGGCTAAAATTTTATTGAGGATTTTTGCATCAGTGTTCATTAGGGAGATTGGCCTGTAGTTTTCCTTTTTAGTGTTGTCCTTGTTCGGTTTTGGTATTAGTGTAATGTTGGCTTCATAGAACGTGTTTGGTATTGTCCCTTCCTTCTCAATTTTTTGGAAGAGTTTGTGAAGGATAGGCACTAATTCGTCTCTGAATGTTTGGTAGAATTCATTTGTAAATCCATCAGGTCCTGGGCTTTTGTTTTTGGGGAGGTTTTTGATTACCATTTCAATTTCGCTAATTGTAATTGGTCTGTTTAGGTGTTCTTTTTCTTCTTTATCTAGCTTTGGGTGATTGTAGAGTTGTAGGTATTTGTCCATCTCCTCTAGATTATTAAACTTATTTCCATATAACTGTTCATAGTAGTTACTGATTATTCTTTTGATTTCTGCTGTGTCCGTTGTGATTCTCCTCTTTCATTGATGATCCTGTTTATTTGTGCTTTCTCCCTTTTTTCCTTTGTGAGCCTGGCTAGGGGTTTGTCTATTTTATTGATTTTTTCAAAGAACCAGCTCTTGGTTTCATTGATCTTTTGGATTGTTTTTTTAGTTTCAATTTCATTTATTTCTGCTTTGGTTTTTATTATTTCTTTTCTTCTACTGGTTTTGGGGTTTTTTTGTTGTTCTTTTTCTAGATCTTTGAGCTTCGAGATTAGGTTGTTTCTTTGAGTTCTTTCTTGTTTCTTGATGTGAGCTTCTATTGCTATATATTTTCCTCTTATTACTGCTTTTGCTGCATCCCATACATTTAGGATATTGGTGTCCTCCTTGTCGTTCAATTCAAAAAATTTTTTAATTTCTTCTTTGATCTCCTCATTAGTCCAGTGGTCTTCCAGTAGTGTGGTTTTTAATCTCCATGAGGTAGGAAAGTTCCTTGCCTTCTTTTTATGGTTTAGTTCTAGTTTGATGCCTTCATGGTCAGAAAAGATGGTTGGTATGATTTCAATCTTGGTGTATCTGTTGATGTTTGTCTTGTGCCCCAGTATGTGATCGATCCTGGAGAATGATCCGTGTGCGCTTGAGAAAAATGTGTACTCCGTTTTTTTGGGTTTAGTGTTCTATAGATGTCTGTTAAGCCCAATTGCTCTAGGTCCTTATTTAGAGCTTTGGTTTCTTTACTTATTTTTTGTCTTGTTGATCTATCCATTGTTGATAGTGGTGTGTTGAAGTCTCCCACTACGTATGTGTTTTCTCTGATGTCTGTTTTCAGAGAAGACAACAGTTGTCTGATATATTTTGGTGCTCCTTCGTTTGGTGAGTATATGTTAATGAGTGTTATTTCTTCTTGAAGTATTGTCCCCTTGATCATAATGTAGTGACCATTGGGGTCTCTTTTTATGTTTTTGAGTTTGAAATCTGTTTTATCTGATATAAGTATAGCTGTTCCTGCTTTCTTTTTTGGCCCATTTGCTTGTAGGATTGTTTTCCATCCTTTGACTTTGAGCCTATTTTTATCTTTTGTAGCTAAATGTGTTTCCTGGAGACAGCAAAAGGTTGGGTTTTATTTCTTAATCCAGGCTGCAACTCTGTGTCTTTTTATTGAAGAGTTTAGTCCATTTACATTTAGAGTTAATATTGATATGTTAACATCTGTATTTGCCATTGTGTTTGTCTTTCCTTTGATTTTATTTATTTATTCTTTTAATAACTTTTTTTTTTTGGCCTTCTTTCATTGTTATTCGTCCCTCTGAGGTTCTGGCTTTAGGACTCCTTGTAGTATTTTTTGGAGTGGGGGTTTAGTTGCAATGAAATTCCGGAGTTTCTGTTTGTCTGGGAAGGTCCATATTCTTTCTTCAAAGAGGAAGGAGAGCTTTGCGGGATAGAGTATTCTTGGTTGGCATCTGTTTTCTTGGAGTCTGTTGACTATGTCCCTCCACTCTCTCCTTGCCCGTAGTGTTTCTTTGGAGAAGTCTGATGTCAGCCTGATTGGCTTTCCTTTGAATGTTATCTGTTTCTTCCCTCTTGCCAGCTTCATTATTTTTTCCTTGTCCTGGATTCTTGGGAGCTTTACTATTATGTGTCTTGCTGTATTTTTTCTTTCGTCGTGGAAGTTTGGTGTTCTTCTTGCTTCTTGTATATCAATTTTCAGCTCCTTCTTCACATTTGGGAAGTTCTCTTCAATTATCTCTTTGAATATTTTCTCTGTTCCTACTTCTCTCTCCTCTCCTTCTGGTATTCCTATAACTCTTATATTTCCTTTCCTCATGGAGTCAGATAGTTCCCGAAGTCTTTCTTCATTCTTTTTCCTTCGTACTTCTCTTTCCTTTTCTGTTTTGGTTCTTTTTATTTCTGTGTCTTCAAGAGCACTCATTCGTTCTTCCATTTCATCAATTCTGCTTTCATTGCTTTTCCCAGAATTCTTTAGTTCTTCCACTAATTCTTTGATCTCCTGCATTTCTTTTGCTTCCCTCTTTAGGGACTCAATTTCATTCTTCTGATCGTTGATTATTTTTCCCTTATCATTGTTTTCCTTTATGACTTCTGTCAGTTTTTTAATCACGGCAATTTTAAATTCGCTTTCTGGAAGGCTCAGAAGTTCTTCCAAGTTACTGTCGTTGCCATCTGGGGGCTGGTTTTCTTTTTGTGGTGTGCTTTTTCTCTGGAGAGTTGCTAGGTTGCGTGTGGTTCTTCTCCTCCCTACTGTCTGTTTTCTAATTTGCCGTATGCGTTGGGACACTGTGTTGTTGGGACTGGCCGGCATCTTGGGTGGGCTTCTCTTCTCCCCTCTGGTTCCTCCTGGAGTCATCTGTCAGTTTCTAGCAGTCTTTATTGGAGAAAGGTCCCTGTCCTAAAATGTCGATGTGGGGCACACTCCCCTGTGCGCCTGGTCTGCCCCGGCGGTGGGTTCCTGCTCCCCCTCTGGGCTTGGACTGCAGGCCAGAGGGGGTCTGGCGTGGGCGAACTTCCCCCGCTCACCTCTGGCTCCTGAGGAAGCCTTCTGCAGGTAGTCTTTACTGAAGAAATGTCCCTGTTCTAAAATGGTGATGTGGGACACACTCCCTGCGCGTCCGGTGTCAGGCACACTCTTCTGCGTGCCTGGTCTGCCCTGGCTGTGGGTGCTTGCTCTCCCTGTGGGCTCAGACTACTTGTTCGGAAGGGGCCGGGTGTGGGCTAACTCCCCAGCTGGCCACTAGCTCCTTCAAGAGCCTGTGCTGTCTACAAGTCGCTAGGTGGCACCAAAGATCTCTCCTAGAGCCCTTGGGGAGCTGATTTTCCACTCCGTGGGACAGGGAGCAAAGCGGGGATGGTAGGGTACACCTCAACGGCTTTGGGGTGCTGTGTCTGCCTTGTGCCCCACCGTCGTGGGGAACCCACGCCCCTAATTTCGTGCCCCGGGTCTCAGTTCCAAAGCCCTCAGTTCCAGGACGCGGGCTGTAGCCCAGTTCAGTGGCGCGGGAAGGGCACCTTTTGCACCGCTCCCGTGCCTGGGCGCCTGGTTCCTGCTTACTCAGGGAGGGACCTTCACCTCATTGAGGACCTCCGCGCCTCCCCGCAAGCCTAGGTCGTCTCCCAAGCCTAGGTCGCAGGCGCGGGGACCTGGGCAGCCGGGATCCCGGTCTGCACTTGCTTTTCAAGCGCGCCGAGTGCACTGCTATCCGCGCAAGCTTACCGGCAGCCCGGGCTGGGTGCGTCCCCGGGGTCTTTGTTCTTCTCTAATGGCGCCCGGAGCCATTCGCTCACCGCCACGGCAAATCCTGCAGGGTTCTCCACAGCTCCCGTTCACGGGGTGTGGTGGCTGAAATAGTTCCTTTCCACTCACAGTCCCGCTTGCTGCGTCCGTTTTTCTTGTTGGCCGTTTTGGTTTGTTGTTTCCTCCCCTCTGCTGGTCGGAGAGTGCCGCCTCTGTGGGCGGGGGAGGGGAGCAGGGTTCTGCGCTTCCCTCCCTTCTAGTCCTCTTTTATGGCAACTTTCTTCTTCGGGCAGTTTGCTGGAGTCACCCGTTTATCTTCCGTGTCCCAGTTCTCACTGGGACCTGCCGCTTTTCCTCCCTATTCACTTTTTTTAATGGGAGATCTTACTCGCAGCGTCTCCTCGCCGCCATGTTGCTCCGCCCCTCCGCCGAGGAAATGAATTCTTAAGTGACCATGATAAAACCTGAATATCAGATCACTCTGTAAACTGAATTGACCGACCACCAATGCCCAGTCATTCCCTGGCCCAAGGATCCCCTGCCTACCAGGCCCCAGCATCTCTGCCCAGCACACCTCCCAGAGGTTGACCAGGGCACAGCCCCAGAGGACACATGGTCAAGCCCAGCCCTTCCCCACCCTGAAGAGCTTGTCCCTGCTCCTCCAGCACAGCACTGGTCTGGGGAGGCCCCACAGGGATGGATCTGCAGGGAGATGGGGTGTGCGGGTCCCCATTTTCTTGCTCCCCAAGACCTGACACTGTCCTGGAAATGAATGATCTGGGCTCAGTGTCCCTGTGCAGTGTGTCCTGACACCTCCTCTGTCAGATTCCTGCCCCTGTGGCCTCACTGTTGCCTCCTGGTCCGTCCCCTCGTCTCCTCATCTCCCTGCCCCTGACTCCCCACATCTGAGGACCCAGAGACCACGTTTCCTGCAGTCTCCTCCTGGGTCACACCCACACATCCCTCCTGCAGGATGGGCTTGTCAACCCCAGGTCCCTCCCGGCCCCTCTGTCCCCCTCAGACTCATCCACGTCTGTGCAGGAAGGAGGCTGTTCCGGGGCTGATTTGGATGGTCTGTGCGTGTGGCTATCCCTGCCGGTCCCAGGGCCCAGGGTCCCCGGGGTGCGGGTTTGTTCCTCCTCCCAGGCCCATGCGTGAGTGGGGACATCTGGACAAGGGGCAGCCCTGCCCTCTCTCCTCCCCACCAATCTCACCCTCTACACCCTCTGTGGGCTGACGGAGAGGCAGGCCCTGGGGAGGCAGGAATTTTTAGGAGTATATAGTAATATAAAATAATTGCAACACATTGGTGGGAATAATTCCAGAAATTTCATGAAAACATGAAATAAATCAGGGTTCATGGTGGTGAAAAATGTTGACATCTGTCACGTGACCTTAAATACATATTTAACATGGATAAAATAATGTGACATATCTCCCCAGGACCTGATTAAATACTGTGACTCATTTTAAATTTACACTGACAATCCCTGAGTGTAGAGTTGGGGAAAAATACCAAGTTCACGTCCACAAATAGACATATGTCGGTGCCACCATCTTGTTAGTGCCAGAACCTTTAAGACGTCAACAGTGTCACTGACAAATTACTGAATTTGTTCCTGACTAATATCTTTTATCATGTTCAGGAGAAAAGGCATAACATTCTGAATCAAACAATATGTGTAATTTTTAATTCCCTCTGGAATGCCTTAATCACCATGCAATTCTATTGATTGCTGTGCTTTTATTCAGCACCCAGAACCCACTGAGTGTGCTGATGCTCGTCCCAGCTGTGCAGCAGAAATCATCACATCTCCCATGTATCAAAACCTATGCTCAATGTATTAAAAGTCAATGTGTTTGGCATTCGTAAATTACAAGAGAAAATGTTTTCTCTCACAGAGTCTCACCCAGGCTGACAGGGCAGTGGGACATGATGACTTGGGCCCCATCAGCCAGCATTAGTTGTTGTGATTTACAAAGTGAATAGTTTAACTACAGCGTGTTCTCCAGTCTAAAATGAAGCTTGATCTGAAAACTCTCAACTGTGAGTGGATTTTCCCCTGCAAATGGCTGGGGGCAGATACCTGCATTCTGGGGGGGAAGTTCCCGCTGTCGTGTCAAGTCTCTGTCCTGAGGTTGTACCCATGGCAGGACAGAGTGTGTCCTGGCCTCTCACTCCATGGTCAGGGCTCATGGGGTGCCTCTGAGCACTCACAGGATGTTCCACCCCATCCTGCACTGCCTCATGGACAGAGCAGGGCCTCAGGGCTGGGCTATTTTAGCTCTGAAGCTGGTGTCCACATGTTGGACATGGTCCAAGATCCATCCATCAAGTGATTTTACTGCAGAGGGACAAGCACCCTTTCTCAGGTCACTGTCATAATTGGCGTCATCTTGTGGCTCATCCCAGTGATCATTAGTGCCCTGAGTGTGTCAGAGGCCATTTCCTTAGTTTTTACCCCTGTGAGGACAAAACCTGGTCCCCCCTCAAGCCCATCACCCCCCTGATGTTTGCAGGTACCATGGTGGCCCCGTTGTCAGAGCCAGGAAGAGCCCTTCCACAGGAAGCAGGAAAGTCATCTCTACCCCCGTGTGCCCTCCTGGGCCTGGCAGGTATTGGGTGATGTGCAAGCGGGTCGGGAGGGGACGAGTGGGGGAAAAGGCAAGCAGGACAATGAGCAGACACCCCGGACCGTGTGGAGATGGGGCAGAGGCTGGATCCCCTGAAGTGTGAACATTGGTGCCACAGCTACTCTCCCTGTCCTGATGCTCCCGCCGGCCCCTCTAGTACCTGAGAGTCTGACTTGCTGCTGACCTCGCATGAACATCGTCTTCATGTGGACAGTCCTGCCCGGGTGAGTGTGGGGTGGACACGGCTGGGCTGGGGTCCCCTGGGGGTCAGGGGTCTGGGTCTGCCTGTGCCACCCAGGCCGCCGCCTCAGCCACCGGAGCCTGGCCAGCAGCCGGGGGATCGTGGTCAGCCGCTAGGTGGGGAGGACAGGACTCAGGGGACGCTGAGGAACATGCATGCTAGGAGCCTCCTCCACGCAAGGAGTCGGCAGCAGGTCACTCTCCGGCATCAGAGGCAACCTGACAGTGGTCAGTGGAGAGCTGTCCACACACGGGGGAGCTGTGTGGACCTTGAGGCTGGGGGAGGGACACAAAGTGACCGAAGTCCATTTCCTCCCCTGACGTGAAGTGACCCCTTCATGTGAGGTCCCAGCTGGGCCCGAAGGATGGATGGACACACAGGACAGTCCCAGAACTCCCCAAATGGCTCTGCGAGGCGGAGGCGGCCCCGAGGGCAGGAGGTGGGGGTCAGGCAGTATCTGCTCAGAGCCTGGGACTGGCCAAGTCCGGGCTGAGGGATCACGTGATGCCCAGCAGGGACAGATAACGGCCGCAGACAGGAGGATGCCTGGCGCTTCACCCAACTCTGAGGATCCCCATGGGTGCCATTTAGGGTACAGACCCTGCGCCCCGACTGCCTGCTCGTGTGCCCACATGTCCCCCCACCTCAGCCTTGCAGACGACACATGCCTACCCTGGGGGATCCTGCCTCTGGGCACTGTGACCACCGATGCTCTGGATACCCTAGACCATCCGGGAGACGACACCCACTTCTTCCTTCTCTGCCTGCGTGGTAGGGGCAGGCGGTGTCAGCACCGGGCGGAGTGTCCTTTAGGCCTCAGAGAGAGGGTCATGGGTTGCTGGAGGGGCTGGGGTGATGCTCACGTGGGTTGTGGGGGATCCCGCGTCCTCACTTAAACTCTTCTGGTAGAAACGCCTCAGCCAATGAAGGGAATGGTCAGTCCTTCCTGCTCACCCCGTCTGAGAAAGAATTCTCAGTCCCAGGAGCACATTCCCCCATTTAAACACTCCGGACATAGACTCGAGTCTGTCCACCGTGTGGATCCTGGTGTCCAGCACCCACTGAGGGAAGGGGACATGTGGAAAGTGTGGGCTGAGTGTGAGGAGCTGAAGCGTCATCATCGTCAGCTCTCAAAGGTCCCAGGAAGCAGCAGGACAGAGTCCGCCCAGCTTATTAGACGTTAACGCTGAATAATGGCACGATCACACACTGGACTCTGCTGGCCCCGCAGGATGAGCCCAACCCAGGACGGGAACAAACACATCCGTGCCAGGCTCAGGACGCGCCAGCGAGCTCAGAGCAGGGTCTGGAGCCTGAATCCACCTGCCCGCGACTCTGCAGGCACCAGCGCGTCCTCCTTAGAGACTGTCCGTGTCAGCCTTGGCCCATGTCTTTACTGGGGTGCTGCTCCCTATTGTGGTGAGGACACACGTGTGTGGATGGAAACTCGCCCTTGTCAGGAGTATGGGGTGCACATGGCTTCTCCCCGCTCATGGCCTGTGCTCTCAGCGGTTTCTGAGGCCCAGGAGCACTCTAGTGTGGGTTGGCCGCTTGTTCATTAACCTTTGGGTTCCCTGTCCTTGAATTGTGGAGGCAGGAGGGTGTTCACATGGGTGTTCTGTGGAGTTTGAGGGGGGCACCACACACACAGAGGGGCAGCAATTGAACCCCAAAACAGATAGCAAAGACGTGACAAATGTCAATTATTACCATGACCCCACATCACTGCTCTTGGGAGGTCAAATCCTTCTCAACAGAGTCTAGAGACTTCGCTCAAAGCCAAGACAGAAAGTGGGTAAAGGCCGTGGCCTGACAGTGATGGAGACCCAGGGGGGAGACACCTGCCTTCAGGGTTGTTCATGGAAAGATGAGCAACTTGGGGGGCTTCCCCACACAGATTTTATTCTGAAATCTCGATGGTCTCGTTCTAGTCATTAACATGCATGTTATAAGAGAAATATTGTCTGGACTTAGTCTGTTATGATCCTTCAGACGTGTTTGGAGACACCGTGTCCCGCTGCAGAGAGGACACATGAGGGAAGAGCCTCCCCCCAGCTCATGTTCTCAGGGTGGGTGAGGAGCCGTGAGGCCCCGGCGTTGACAGCACAGAAGCTGCCAAGAATAAAATTTACAGATATTGCCATGCTTTGCTTTACATGATGTAGAAAGTGACATAAACTCCTATGTACCAGAAAGTGGAGAAGAAGACAAGGTGCAGGACATCAACAAACAACCTTGTGAATCCCTAAAATGTGGACTCCTAAAAATAAACACAAGAGCAACAAGTGTCTTAAAAATTATAAACTTAATTGACGAAACGTAGTTCTTCAAAAATAGTTCACATTTTTAAAACAAACACGCTTTAATGGACTGCAATCAAATCAGAACACCATATAACCATGACATAGAGGTTTCAATCATAGACTCCGATTCTTTTTTATTTTTAATTTTTTTAATCTATTTTTACATCATTCTTCATTTTTTGCACAATGTATGCTCTCATGTCAGGTGTAGTCCCTGTGAGATCCCAGCACCCACTCCCCCAGGAGCATCACTGCCGTCCCCTGTGACCATCCCACCAGTTCTGATCCTGCTCCCTCCTGCCCATTGTAGTTCAAAATTGGGGATTTTTTATTAGACTTTATATAGGTGTCATTTATAACTAATACTCCTAAGGCATTAGACAGTGATAGAAATGGATATTTTTTTGATTCATTTTTAAAAATGTTGGTCATGTGCATTATTTTAAAAAGTAGTTATGTTTTTAAAAAAGGTAGTTATTCTATCTGTGATAATACTGAGACATTTGTATTGATGAAATATAGAAACTATTTTTACTAATTCCTTTAGAGAAAATATTTCTCAAAATTGTATATATTTTTTAATTTTTTTAAATATTTATTTATTTATTTATACATGAACCAGGGTACAGGCCAATTGCCAGGGACGGCAATTTTTTTTTTTAATTTTTTTTATTTTTTACCAAATTGCCTTGATTGCCTTTATTTTTTTTTAATATATTTTTGGTGCTCCTTTGTTTGGTGAGTATATGTTAATGAGTGTTATTTCTTCTTGAAGTATTGTCCCCTTGATCATAATGTAGTGACCTATCGGGTCTGTTTTTATCTTTTGGAGTTTGAAATCTGTTTTATCTGATATAAGTATAGCTGTTCCTGCTTTCTCTTTTGGTCCATTTGCTTGTAGGATTGTTTTCCATCATTTTACTTTGAGTCTATTTTTATCTTTTGTAGCTAGATGTGTTTCCTGGAGACAGCAAAAGGTTGGTTTTAGTTTCTTAATCCAGGCTGCGGCTCTGTGTCTTTTTATTGAAGAGTTTAGTCCATTTACATTTAGAGTTAATATTGATATGTTAGCATCTGTATTTGCCATTGTATTTGTCATTCCTTTGATTTTATTTATTATTTTTTAATAACTTTTTTTTGGCCTTCTTTTGTTGTTATTCGTCCCTCTGAGGTTCTGGCTTTAGGATTACTTGTAGTATTTTTTGGAGTGGGGGTTTAGTCATAATGAAATTCCGGAGTTTCTGTTTGTCTGGGAAGGTCCTTATTCTTTCTTCATCGAGGAAGGAGAGCTTTGCGGGATAGAGTATTCTTGGTTGGCATCTGTTTTCTTGGAGTCTGTTGACTATGTCCTTCCATTCTCTCCTTGCCCGGAGTGTTTCTTCGGAGAAGTCTGAGGTCAGCCTGATTGGTTTTTCCTTTGAATATTATCTGTTTCTTCCCTCTTGTCAGCTTCATTATTTTTTCCTTGTCCTGGATTCTTGGGAGCATTACTATTATGTGTCTTGCTGTATTTTTCCTTTTGTCGTGGAAGTTTGGTGTTCTTCTTGCTTCTGGTATATCAATTTTCAGCTCCTTCTTCACATTTGGGAAGTTCTCTTCAATTATCTCCTGGAATATTTTCTCTGTTCCTACATCTCTCTCCTCTCCTTCTGGTATTCCTATAACTCTTATATTTTGTTTCCTCATGGAGTCAGATAGTTCCCGAAGTCTTTCTTCGTTCTTTTTCCTTCGTACTTCTCTTTCCTTTTCCGTTTTGGTTCTTTTTATTTCTGTTTCTTCAAGAGTACTTATTCGTTCTTCCATTTCATCTATTCTGCTTTCATTGCTTTTCCCAGAGTTCTTTAGTTCCTCCATTAATTCTTTGATCTCCTGCGTTTCTTTTGCTTCCCTCTTTAGGGACTCAATTTCATTATTCTGACCATTGTTTTCCCTCTTTAGGGACTCAATTTCCATCTTCTGATCATTGCTTTCCTTTATGAGTTCTGTCATTTTTTTAATCAGGGCAATTTTAAATTCTCTTTCTGGAAGTCTCAGAAGTTCTTCCAAGTTACTGTCGTTGCAATCTGGGGGGTGGTTTTCCTTTTGTGGTGTGCTTTTTTCCTGAGGGCTTGTTAGGTTGCGTGTGGTTCTTCTACTCCCTACTGTCTGTTTTCTAATATGTCGTATGCATTGGGACACTGTGTTGCTGGGACTGGCCGGCATCTTGGGTGAGCTTCTCCGCTCCCCTCTGTCTCCTCCAGGAGCCATCTGTCGCTTTCAAGCAGTCTTTACTGAAGAAAGGTGCCTGTTCTAAAATGCAGATGTGGGGACACACTCCTCTGTGCGCTTGGTCTGCCCCGGTGGTGGGTTCCCGCTCCCCCTCTGGGTTTGGACTGCAGGCCAGAAGGGGCCTGGCATGGGCGAACTTCCCCACTCACCTGTGGCTCCTGAGGGAGCCTTCTGCAGGCAGTCTTTACTGAAAAATATCCCTGTTCTAAAATGGCGATGCGGGACGCACTCCCTGCGCGTCCGGTCTCAGGCACACTCTTCTGCATGCCTGGTCTGCCCCGGCTGTGGGTGCCCGCTCCCCCTGTGGGCTCAGACTGCTGGTCTGAAGGGGCCTGGGGTGGGCTAACTTCCCAGCTGGCCACGGGCTCCTCCAGGAGACTTCTGCTGGTCAAGCAGTCTTTTCTGAAGAAAGGTGTTAGTGACTTTTTTTCTGGTCACTAGGTGGCGCCAGAGATCTCTCCTAGAGCCCTTGGGGAGCTGTGTTTTTCACCCCGTGGGACAGGGAACAGAGTGGGAATGGTAGAGAAAACCTCAACGGCTTTGGGGTGCTGTGTCTGCCTTGTGCCCCACCAACGTGGAGGGCCCACGCCCCGAATTTCGTGCCCCGGGTCTCATGTTCAAAGCCCTCAGGTCCAGGATGTGGGCTGTAGCCCAGTTCAGTGGCCCCAGGAATGGCGCCTTTTGCACCCTGCTCCCGTGCCTGGTTTCTGATTACTCAGTGAGGGACTTTCACCTCAGTGAGGGCCCCCGCGTGTCTCCCCGCAAGCCTAGGTCGCAGGCGTGGGGACATGGGCAGCCGCGATCCTGATACACGTTTGCTTTTCAAGCGCACCGCTTTTCCGAGCAAGCTTACCGGCCAGCCCGGGGCTCTGTGCAGGTCTCCAGAGTTTTTGTTGTTCTCTAATGGCGCCTGGCGCCATTCACTCACCACCATGGTGAATCCTGCAGGGTTCTCCACAGCTCCCGTTCACGGGGTGTGGTGGCTGAAGTATTTCCTTTCCACTCCCAGTCCCACTTGCTGCGTAGTTTGTTCTTGTTGTTTGTTTTAGTTTGTTTTTTTCCTGCTCTCTGTTGGTTGGAGAGTGCCGACTTTGTGGGTGGGTGGGGGGCAGGGTTCTGCGCTTTCCTCCCTTCTAGTCCTCTTTTATGGCAACTTTCTTCTTCGGGTAGTTTGCTGGAGTCGTCCATTTATCTTCCGTGCCCCAGTTCTCATTGGGACCTGCCGCTTTTCCTCCCTATTAACTTTTTTTTTAATGGGAGATCTTACTCGCAGCGTCTCCTCGCCGCCATGTTGCTCCGCCCTCCTATTTATTTATACATGAACCAGGGTACAGACCAGTTGCCAGGGAGGGTGAGAGGATTCACCAGAGACAGAGTGGCAGACTGATTGTAGGCCAAATGGTTTTCAGGCTTTTCTGCCCTCCCACCATCAGGACTGCCCTGCCTGATGGGGCACCTGCAGTTGTTACATTGTAGCAAACTGTCTTCTTTACTTCTGTGGGCCATGAGTGGAGTCCTGAGAGATAGTCACCAAGAGAAGCAGAAGCAGGAGAGAGGAGAGAGACAAAGAGACAGAGAGAGAAGGGGAGAAAAGAAGCCAGAGAAGCCCAGAGTGAAGACTTAGGGCTTGGAGGCCTGCCGGCCTCTTGGCCCCCTGGCACCCCAGCCTGCCATGTACCTGGTTGCTGCAATGCATGTAAAGCTCAATAGAATCTTGAGAACGCCACTGAGGACTCCAAGACTCTCCTTTACCCTGTCTGCCAGATCAGAGAACTTGCACTGTGCTGTGCCTATCCTGCCACTACACTGCTGAGGGGAGCAGCGGGCGCCACAGGAGAGGTCTGCAGTGCCATGTGGGACCCTCGTTAGCCAGCCGGGATCGAACTGGCACTGCAGAGGCTGTGGAGAGCTTCACAACACTACGCTCAAATGACTGGGCCACTAGGGGAGGCCCTCAAATTTATATTTTTAAGAGTGACTTGTTGGCTTTAACTTTTTTTTATGTACCATGAGGTATACAGGAGAAGAGACACATTAAGATCTTATTTTATAGTTCGCTTATTCCTGGACTCTCACTAGAAATCTGACTTTGAGGACTCCCCGGTGGCACAGCAGTTGAGCACTTGGTTGCGTGGCTGGCTGGTTCGATTCCCGGCTGCCGTTCGAGGGTCCCACATGGTGCTCAGACCTCTCCTGCCACCCGCTGCTCCCCTCAGCAGTATACTTGGTTGGTTTGCCTGCTCTGCTCTCCCCTCTGGCTCTGGTGAAATCTCTCACCCTCCTGCACTTCTGACTGTACCCAGTGCTTGTATAAATAAATAAATAAATCTTTAAAAAAAAAAAAGAAATCTTAGGTTTGGAATTTAACTCGCAAGAGCTGAATTTTCACTCTATAGTTTTAGCAGGCTAAGTAGTTTTAACAAAACTTTACACAGACCTGATAAGCAATTTGGAAGTTTTCTCAACCATTAGGTGTCCTGTATAGATTATTAGAAGTCCAAAGTAACTTAGCAATTTTTATAATAAACAGTCAGATTTTAAGATTAGGAAAACACAGGGAAATAGAAATTTATACCCATAGTATTTGTAGTGTAGTTAGTATTGCTAGTAAAGAGAGTGAAGTTAGTATTGCTGGTTGAGTTAAGTTAGCATTGTCAGTATTTAGTGAGGTTTAGTGAATACTTGAGTACTATTAGTACTAGTACATTTATTAATATCGTAGGAGAGTCAGTTGTCAGTGGAGGTAGCACAAGGGCAGTGAGCACAGTCAGGGCTGGTGAGTGCTGACCTGAGAGGGAAAAGTCAGGCTGGCAGACTTCGGAATCAGCGTCCAGGGCTTCAACCTGGCACTGAGCATGTGCTGCTGTCGCCCAGAACACAGGGACCCCGTGGTCTACCTTGGCCAGAGGTACAAAGGCCCCAAGGTGGATGTGTGGAGCCTGGGCATCATGCCCTACCAAATGGTGACCGGCACACTGCCCTTCAGGGGGCCCAGCCTCAGGGCAATCAGGGAGCGCGTCCTGGGTGGGAACGTCCACCTGACCTCCTACCTCACAGTCCAGGGCGGTGACCTGCTGGCCAAAATGCTGGCACGGGACCCCTGGAGGCTCCGCCCCCTGGAGAGCATCCAGCAGTATGCCTGGGTAGCAGAAACGAGCAAGGGACTCCTGCCCTTCAGCGAGCCGTCACTCTGCCCCAGGACCCAGCCATAACCAAAGGTATGGAGCGCCTGGGCTACCAGAGGCAGGAAATTCGGGAGGCCATTGACGCTAACAAGTACGACGAGGTCATGACCACCTACCTGATCCTCAGCTCCAGGAAGCATGCAGGGGAGGAGGACTATGAGGAGGAGGGGGAGGAGCGGCCGAGGCGCGTCACTTTCCAAGTGCCAAAGTGTGTCACCTTCCGAAAGCCTGGTGACCCGAGGTTTCGGGGAATACCCCAAGCCAGTTATCCTGCAAAAGCACCCAGTGCAAAAGAGCGGAAAGGATGCCCACCCGCCCCCCTCCCGCAGCCTGTGGTTTTGGGGAATGCCCAAAGGCCAGGGATCCTGCGAAAGCTGGAAGTCCAAAAGAGGGGACAGGATGCCACCCCAGGCAACAGGGTCATCTCCGCCAGGACCCTGAGCTGGAGGACACCCAGAAGCACACAACTGCCACAGGCCAGGCCCCAGCGAGAGGACACCCCAAAGGGCAGACCCTCCATGCTAGGCCCAGAGCTGGAGGACGCCTGGAGGGACACCAGCACCTCTGTGGCCGGACCCCAGCAGGAGGATGCCGGGGAGCACAGCAGCACCTTGGTGTCAGTCCTCCAGCTGGAGGACGCTGGGGAGCACAGCAGCACCACTGAGACAGGCCCCCAGCTGGAGAGGGACCAGGAAAGCAGGGCCAACACAATCTGTCCAGCTCCCCAGCCCTGCAGCAACACCCTAAGATATCTCCCAAGACGTGGCTGGCCTTCCAGTGCAGTGGCACCTTCAGCAATCATCAGGGCCAGAGACAGGGTATTAGAAATTATCCTGGAATTTTGTTGCTGCTATGCAGCATTGGAACTGGAGAGCAACAAAGATTGAAAATAGCGCCATACCTGGCAGAAGACACCCACCCCCAAAGCACTGGCCAAAATGCTGGCACGGGACCCCTGGAGGCTCCGCCCCCTGGAGAGCATCCAGCAGTATGCCTGGGTAGCAGAAACGAGCAAGGGACTCCTGCCCTTCAGCGAGCCGTCACTCTGCCCCCAGGACCCAGCCATAACCAAAGGTATGGAGCGCCTGGGCTACCAGAGGCAGGAAATTTGGGAGGCCCTCAGTGGCCATGGGGAACAGGAGTACACCAGGGCAGGTTGAGGCTCTGGAGAGGCCCAGGGGCTGGTCCCAGTCAGAGGGGCCAGGAGCAGCATGAGACTCACAGGACTGCAGCACAGAAGTCTGGGCAGCACAGATGTCCCTGGAGCACAGATGTCCCTGGAGCAGAGCAGGTGAAGGGCCAGGCGGGCAACAAAACTGGTGAAGCAGCTGGAGGGGAGAAGAGTGGGTGAGGGGTATGGTGTGGAAGGGTTGGGGAGAGGTGAGCAGGTACAGGACCAGGAGAGGGGTGTGTGGCTGTGTGGGCAGAGCCTCCAGTGGCCCCAGGGCCAGAGGCGGGGAACCCTGGACCTCTCTCGCCCATCTTAGGTCTGCCCCCTTGGTAGGAGAGACCTGCTGCTCACCTCTGGGCACACGGATGGTGCAGAGGATGCAGGAGCTCTTGCAAAGGCTTGGCCCCAGGTGGTAAAATGTGCAGATTGCAAGGAGCAGATAGAGAGGCTCTCTAGCTCCCCTTAAGAAAGACTCGGGGACCAGTATATTAGAATCCAAACGGGACTCTCCAAGGTGGGCAGAGGTTATTCACAGAGGAGCCCTAATCCACCACGACCTGCTCAGCTGGAAAATGCGCACATCTTCCTGCTCCTCGAAGATTATGCTATGATCAATCTCAGTCCCCCAGCGAGCACACCTAGGTGCCCAGTGTCCCATGGGCCGAAGCTGCAGCTTGTCATGGAGTACGTGCAGGAGGAACTTTGCAGCTTGGGATTCTTACAGTGTCAGTCCAGCTGGAATTTCTCCTTTTAAAAATCCTCTCCAGATGGCCACCCACCCCTCCTCCTCCCTGGATTCAAACCCCACAGTGTGACCTTAGCCAAATTGGAAACATTAATGTCACCCAACAGATGCAGGCTTGGGACACCGGTCTCTGCCAATTAAATCACTGGGTACAGGAACGAAAAGCTGCAGGGGCTATCTACCTTAAATTTGTGTTTTTTCATCATTGTTTAGATGGTGTTCAATTCTCTTCTAAAACTAAGGTTTAGCTAAGTCTGGTAAATGCAAGTGAGGTGAGGTATGTGTGTTTGAAAAAAGAAATGTATGGAAGAGGGATATTCTGAAGGGCCCTAAGATAATGTAAAGCAGGATGAGTAAAATGAAATGGCATAAGGAAGAAAGCAAAATAAAGTGTTGAATGTCTGAGAGGGAGATTTTGGTGAGAATCCGTGTGTACTCAGGTGTCTCCCCCTCTTTCAACACATTCATGGGCTTGCTCATCTGACCAGCAAAGCCCCCTCTGATCGATACTTTGTCAGCCGAAGCTGGGGCCAGTACAACCAAACGTGGACAAGCTCTCCCTTACTGCCATGGATGCTGCCCCTAGTAGGCCCAGTGATCATGATTAAGCTTTTCTTTGTTTCTACACCCCATTTTTTTCTGCTTTATCCATACAACGCTCTCTGAGATGAGCCTTCTCTCACCCAGACCCTGGAAAGCCATTCCTGTTATGGACAGATGAGCAACAGGGCATTGCTCTAGGGATTCTGGACCAACCTGGGCCAGTCCAGCAAACAGTTGCTTATTTCTCTAAAAAAAAATGGATCCCACTGTAAGAGGATGGCAGCCCTGCCTGCGTGCACTTGTGGCAGCTGCTTGTCTCGCTAGACAGGCCTTAAAACCCACACTGGGCCAACCTGTAAATGTTAGTTCTCCACCTAGGCTCCAGGACCTGCTCATTCAACAGGCTCTCTCCCCTCCATCACCTTCTTGTCTGTTAGATTCTACTCTCTTTGTCAAAGACCCTCTTATTTCATCTCCCTCTCCCAATCCTCAACTCTCAATCATGCCAGGCCTCAAGGGTGTTCCACTCCCTAACGCAGATAACACCCTCTTCCTACTATGGTGGACACCATCACCAGTCGGACAGTGGGCCTGCCTTTATCTCAAAGATTACTCCACAGGTCTCCTCCCTGGGCATCACATGGAAACTACACATTCCCTCCGGACCACAATCCTCTGGTAAGGTAGATCGGGTGAATGGTCTGACCAGAGATCACCTAACCAAACTCTCCACTGAGCTGCGTAAATCCTGGGTAGAGCTGCTCACACTGGCTTTAGAGCACCTCTGAGCCACTCCTTGTGGCCCCTTGTTCCTGACCCTGCCTTGAATGGCTGTATGGCAGACCTCTTCTTACTAACCATGAACTCCCCGTCCAACCGACACATTGGCTGGATATTTTCCATACTTCTCTTTGCTCAGACAGCTGCTCCAAGAATACGCAGACTGTTGTCTGCCACAACCTGTGCTTCTGTCCCCTGATGCACCTGTCAATCTGCTGTGCCCTGGAGACCAGGTTCTTCTGAAAGCCATCTCTCCAAAACAACTTCTGCCAAAGTGGATGGGTCCACACACGATCATCCTGACTACACCAATGGCTGTCAAGGTCTTGGGCAACACGTCCTGGCATCAGCTGTCCAGGGTCAAACCAGTACTTGTGGACAAGCAGTATGTATGCGAGCACATGGGCCCAACTCGGGTACGCATCACTGCGCCCCTGGTCCACATCCCACTCAGCCTATAAAGTAGAGGCCCTCTGATTCACCTTCCTCTTTTTTTTTTTAAGATTTATTTATGCAAGCACTGGGTACAGTCAGAAGCACAGGAGGGTGAGAGAACTCACCAGAGACAAAGCAAAAAGCAGAACAGGCAGGCTTGGCAAAGCACATTGTTGAGGGGAGCAGTGGGCGGCAGGAGAGGTCTGCCCGCCTTGTGGGACCCTCGTCTTGAGGCCAGGAATTGAACCGGTGCTGTTGAGGCTGCGGGTAGCTTGGCAATCCAGCGCTCAACCTTCCACAGCTGCACCACCTGGGAGGCTCCTCTCCTCCCTCTGTTTCTAATCCCATCTCTTCAAGCCACTTCCCTTTCTTCTGTCTATGCCTAGCAATTTCAGATTAACACAGCCTCGGGGAAAGTATTACCACTCATAGGGCCTCTTATCCTAATCTCCTAATTTTTTTTTTTTTTTTGCCCCATGCTTACTCTGTTTCATCCAACACTGGATCCAAGAACTGTCCCATACCACCTTTAACCAACTCCTTCTCCACCCATATCCTCGCGTCCCTGCAAAGAATATCTCATAACCAGCCCTGAGCCCCCACCCTGGTCTTCACTGCTGTCCAGCAGAAAGTAGCCAAAGAAAGAACCATTGGCCCTTTTCAACAAAAGGCTGGCATGAAAGGTTGATGCAGGGACCAGGAATGAGGAAGCCCACATACAAACAACAAGATGGTCCTGACACCAGTACCCCTGATTCCATCAAACCGTAACTGAAGCCACAAGCAGGAGAAAACAATTCGGCTCCACAAAAAAACAACTTTGTTCCCCCTAAACCTGTTCCCCCCTCCCCGCCAACCCAGTTTTCCTGCCTAACTCTCCTCACCCTATAAAATGACATCTCCCCCAACAATGGGCACAACTTCAGGGACCACCCCCATTCTTGGGACCCCGAAGCTCGCCCAGGGGTGCAATGAATTTTCCCTTCCTTTGAGAAAGTTTAGCTTGGCTCCCCCTTTCTTTACTGAGCCAAACTGTTACAGGGCAACCCTGGTATAAAAAGGGTTGTCTGATTGTTTCCCAATTCTGGTGGAGTTTTTCGGATTCTGTTGGAGCTGCAAGGACACGGCTGGTTCTGAAATGGGAAGAGTTGGGGGTCCTGGAGGGCGGCATCCTGGTGGTGAGATGCTCTGTGAGGATTCAGAAAAGCAGGGCTCAGAGGAGAGGAGACTCGGGGGAATGCCCTGGGTGTGAGGTTTCCAGCTTTGCTCCCCAGAATCCCTCTCTCCAGCCTCTGGATAACAAAACCTGGGGAAACAGGAAAGTAGATCGTTTTTTCCTTTTACAACCTATTTAGTATTGAGGACATTAAAAAAATATATAACATTTAATGAATACTGTTAAATTTACAGAAAAGTTGCAAAGATAGTACAGTTCTTATTTATCCCACACCATTTCCACTTTAACATCTTACATGATTTTTTTTTGTATTTTTTTACAGCTAATGAAGCAATATTGACACAATTACCAAACTCTGTGCTTAATTTCATTAGTTCTTCCTAATGTACATTTTATGTTCCATAATCCAAATTGCCTCATTCAGTGACAGCCAGTTCTCTTTGATGTGCCTCTTGCTGACTGTTTCTCTGACTTTGCTTGTTTTTATAACATTGACATTGGTGAGGAGTGATATTTTAGAGAGATGTAGGGGTCACAGTTGGAGTTCTTGGGTCACGTCTGAGAAAAGTTTCACCAGATTCCCCCTTTCACATACACAGTGAGTTTCCCCACAAGACAGAGACTTTTAGTCTCTGCCAAAGAGAAGTTTTATTATTTATTTTTTTTAAAAAGGGAAAGAGTCAGAACCCTGCTACCTCCTCCACCCACTGAGTAGGCACTCTCTGACCAAAGGAAAGAGGGAAAGAAAAAAAACCCAGCAAGAACAAACTACAGATCAAGTGGGACACTGAGTAGAGAGGAACTATTTCAGGCACCTCACCCCACAAATGGGAACTGTGGAGAACGGTGATGAAATCACCACAGAGGTGATCGAGTGGCTCCGGGCGCCATCAGAGGAAGACAAGGACTCCACGGAGACCTACAAATAGCCTAAGGCCAGCCGAGAACCACTGGGAAAAAGCAAAGGTCAGCAAGGACAGGTCTCTGGTGCCACCTCATGACCAGAACAAAATCACCAACTAACTGATTCCCTGTTGGAACTAAGTAAAAACAGAGGGAGGGAACTGTAAGGGACAGTGCCCAGCAACACAGCATCAACACTCTGGTGGAGATTTGGCCTACCAGTGCTAGTCTCAGTCTGGTGAACAGTTTCCGACACCCCTAGAGGAGCACTCCAAAGAGATGCTCGCCAACACCAGTGGCACAACGTCTCAATGCATAGAACTAAATAGAAAGCAAACAACAGGGAGAAGAAAACATACACAGAGGACGCAAGGCTTCTCATTCTGGCTCAGTCGTCCCGAGCACCCAGAACAACTCAGATTTATGGAGACAGACCACCTCCTAGGTTAGTTACAAAACAGTGGATTATTCTTTTGTTCCTTAGTATTCAGCATTATTCTGGCACACATGCACAGCCAAGGTTCTGCGTTATCAGATTATTCTGTTCTCTCTTCTAATCTAGTTTCTCTCACAGGCCTGGTTTCGCTGACACAACATCCTGATCTGTAGGAGGGCCAATCTTCTGACCCGGGCTGATCCATCTTTTAGCCATGCCCAGTTTTTCAGCCATGACCCTGATAGTTTCCTTGCCTCAGCACTTTATGCCATAGGGGTCTCAACATCTCCCCGTCTTTAAAAAAAAAAAAAGATTTATTTATTTATGCATACAAGAACTGGGGTACAGGCCAGAGGTGTGGGGGAATGAGAGAATTCACCAGAGTGGAGAACAGAACAGGTGGACTAATGGAAATACACTGCTGAGGGGAACAGCAGGGTGTCTGGAGAGGTCTGCTGTGCCATGTTGGTAACCCCCTGGCTGGAGATCAAACTTGTGCTGCACTGGCTTTGGACAGCTTCATAGGTTGTGTCTCAACCCCTTGCACCAGCAGGGAGGTCCCTTTTTTTTTGTTTGTTTTTTAGTGTAGCCTTGACAATGACTATGGCAGCAAAATTCAGTTGTTTTCACTCCCACATGCTTCTTCCTTTACTTTTGTAGAAGAGGATTTAAAGTAACAGATATGCAAAAATAAGGATTAGTGCAATTAACATGAAGATAATTCCCAAAGCTTTTACATAATTCAGTTTATTTAAATTGGCTAACCCCCATCATTAAATTTACAACATATTTCCCTCCTACTGCTGATAAGCATTTAACAAATGTCCCCTGTGTATTTTGTTGCAAGTGTTGCATTTGCTCAGACATATTTACATTTCCTTGAAATTGTAGCTTAATATGTTTCCATGTAGCCTGAGTCTGATTATATACAAATGGAGTTACACAGATGGATGTACAGGTCCAGTCACAGGGCTAAGACAGTTTGGGTCTGTACAGTTTTTAGCTGATCTCTTGACAATTTTACCGTCTGTTGTCCTTATAGTTTGTCTCTAAGGTCCGTGACATCAGAATAGGAGTTTCGTAGAAGTGTCACAACAAAACACTACAGAGTTGGTGGTGTTTAGGGGGCTTGTTGATGTCCATCATGTCAGCATACAGCAGCCTGAAGGGCATCGAGTCTTGATCTGAGGTTCCGGAGAACAGCACAGTCAGTGGGAAGGGTCCTCGTTTCTCCTGTCGGCCTACATAGGTGGCATCCCAGGTGGCAGCTAGATGGCTAATGGCTGGAGCTCTGGAATAAGATGGGTCCTTTTCTGCTGGAATCCAAAGTGGTCCTGTAGGTAATGAAACAGTAACATAACCTCTCCCCCATGTTCAGTGTTTTTTTTAATATTTATTTATTTATGCATACAAGAGCTGGAATACAGGCCAGAGGTGTGGCTGTGTGTGAGAGAGAGAGAGGATTCACAAGAGACAGAGTGGGGAACAGAACATGCTGATTGACCGGAGTACACCACTGAGGGGAACAGTGGGTGAGTCAGGAGACATCTGCTGCACCATGTAGGAAGCTCCTGGCCGACCGGGGGATCCAACTCCTGCTGTGGTGGCTGCAGACAGCTTCATAGGTTGTGCCTTAAGCCCTTGCACCTCCAGGGGTCCCCCATGTTCAATGTTTTAAGGTCCCAGCCAAGTTGTCCCTTGCGATGGGCAGTTATCTGTGACCAAGGGCCTAGGGCTTGGTGTTGCTGTCATAAAAAGCTGCTCCGCTGCCCTGAGGAAGTAGGAATGAGATGTTGCTCAACAGTTGTTAGACCAAAGCAGTTGCAATTCAAGAATTTAAAAGTAAATAAAACGTTGTATATAAGTACCTATAGGCACAAGATTTCCTCTAGACTCCCCTTATTTTTTGTATTTTAAACCCCAATCTCAGGATTTTAGTGTATGCTAGAGAATAACAATCAGCCATCAGTATTGTCCGTGCGTGTCTAGTATGATAGTCCTTCATTCCTGGAAATTAGTCAGTCCATGGGGGTGGGGGTAAGAGGATTCACCAGAGAGAGTGGGGAGCAGAACAGGAAGATCTACTGAAATACACTGCTGAGGGGAGCAGCAGGCAAGGCAGAAGAGGTCTCCTGTGCCATTTGGGTAGCTCTCTGGCCAGCCGGGGATCGACCTCATGCTTCAGTGGCTGGCAATAATTCGGTAATGCTGTCTTTAACACCCTGCACCACCAGGGAGGTCCGGTTTATCTTTTTTAAAAACAAGTTTTCTCCACCTTGACCCAATTTTATACAGTAGTACAGCAAAATATTTGCAAACTAAATCTACTCTCAGACCAATTTACTTATTTTTGCATAAAATCACAAGGCAGAGTAACCAAACAGCAATTCTACCTAACTTTGCTGGAAAACTCCATATAAGATCACAGTGAACTCTTGACATCTAGTTTTGTAGGCTTCAGAAACAAAGTTGGTTTCCGCCTGGAGTTTCCTATTCTCCAGGTTACCAGAATATCATTTATATTTTACTATATTATAAAGACCCATTATATTTTTGTGTACAGTGAATAATATTCTGTATTCTGAATCTTACAGGAACTTCCAGGGAAATGAAATAATGCCCCAAGGAAACATGCATTAGATGAATTATCTTCATAGTTTAAATGCCACATTTGGCCTTGTACGGTGGCAGCCCTGTATGATTAACTGCAATGGCCTTAAAATTGGAAATGTCTGCTAAAAAAGTTTTAATGTTTTTCTCCCAGCAGAAATACTCAGTGAGTACAAAGTAGATTATTTTATAATAATAAACACTTTTTTTTTTAAAGATTATTTATACAAGAACCGGGGTACAGGCCAGAGGCACGGGAGGGTTAGAGGATTCACCAGAGACAGAGCGGGGAACAGAACAGGCAGACTGATGAAATACACTGCTGTCACGCCATGTGGGACCCTCCCCTGCTCACTGGGATCAAACCAGTGCTGTAGAGGCTGCCGACAATTTCACAGTGCGGCACTCAACCACTTGCACCACCAGGGGAAACCTAATAAACACTTTCATTTCACAAACGAAAAGGAAAGTAAGAGGACTCATTTGCATGTCCGGACCTGGGATTTTTTGCATAGCACTCGATCTATATGCACGACTCTTGCCAGGTCCCATAATTTGAGCAGTTTATATTCATATATCTCTATATGTGCACTCCCCTAGAATAAAACTAAAATTTCACCAAGATTTTCATGTGAAACATTGATTTCAAGGTATTAGGGCCTGCAAACATCTTCCAGGCAGATTGAAAGATAAGGGTTGTCTTTAGGAATAAATGGAAAATGTGTAAATCAGAGTATTCTATGTATATTAATTATCATTATATGGAAACATTTATTAATCAATTAAAATGATAGTATTTCATCCTTCTCTATAAATCAAAGGAGAGCATTGCTGTCATTTCTTTTTAATACCCAGCAATTCTTAGTGATGAAAAATGTGGCCATCCAATTGCTTAAGTTCAAAGTTAAATTATCTTACTTGCTTACTTACTATAGAGTCTTGGGGAAATTATTTTTAAATGTTTTTCTTGTGTCCCTAGCTGTGAAATGCAGGTAATAATTGCAATAGCACCTGACTCTTGAATTCAATGAAGGGAAAATACATGTA
Organism: Talpa occidentalis; assembly: GCF_014898055.3. Taxonomy (NCBI): domain Eukaryota; kingdom Metazoa; phylum Chordata; class Mammalia; order Eulipotyphla; family Talpidae; genus Talpa; species Talpa occidentalis. Next base: position 8,202,623 of record NW_023601851.1, on the reverse strand, counting down.
TATATGTAAAAATTCATAACTACACCAAAAACTTTAAAAAATTACATATTGTTATTTTTCATTTCTTGAACTGTTTAGTAAAATCCAGAAGCTACATCAAATTGTACCACGTTGTTTAATTACCAAGAGTAAAAACTAGTGACTATTTATAAAAATAGACATTAATAATACATAGCAATGAAACTGCTCTCTCGATGATTGGAGATCAAGTCAACTTCAAGGAATTCATTGCAAGTAAAACATTAGTAATGGAACTATAAAAATCCACCACTTTTTTCATAATATTCAAAATGTAGTATAATACGGGCTCATCTGGGATTTGAGGCAGTTAAACACGGGAAAAAGGTTGCTTTCACCAGCCATTTCAAAGGTGTCAGGGGAGTCAGATTATCCCAACTGAGGCAATATTATCACCAAGTTCTCTTCCAGAGAACAAGGAGAGGATGGAACAACAAATGCAGAATAGAGATAAAATATACCAGTGACAAATATCATCACCTGCAAGATTCTCCTGCAGATACGAGAGAGTAATAATGGTTTTCCCAGACAGACAAAACCAGAGAAGAGGTTCACTAACACTAGATCTACCCTGAAAGAAATGTTAAAATAGATCTTCTGTATAATTCAAAGAGAAGAAAATCCACAAAAAAGCTGAGCACGGAAATAGACAGAACCAGAAATATTTTATTTATTTATTTGTTCGTTTGTTTATTTATGCATATAAGAACTGGGGTACAGGCCAGAGGTGTGTGGGGTGAGAGGATTCACCAGAGAGAGTGGGGAATAGAACAGGCAGATTGACTGAAATACACTACTGAGGGGAGCAATGGACGAGTCAGGAGAGGTCTGCTGCGCCATGTGGGATGCTCCCTGGCTGCCTGGGGATCGATCTCGTGCTGCAGTGGCTGCGGATAGCTTCATAGGTTACCTCTTAACCCATCACACCACCATGGAGGCCCCAGAATCAGAAAATGAAAGTCAAAGTGGGTGTAGGCTCACAGCTCAAGGTTGAATATTAGAATGGGTACTCTAAGTTCCCATATGTTCATTGATTCTGCTACGTTCTGGTCAAAATCCCTTCAGATTATCACAAGCTTCCAGGAGAGCCATATTACATTATTTTTTCCCCCAAATATTGGAGCTACTCCTTATTCTAGCCAGCTCCCCCTTCTTCTAGACATGAGTGACAACTAAGGCGATCATGCAGCAGGATAAGTCCTCAGTCTGTGGAAAATAGATGTAGTCAAAATAGAAATGAACATACAAAAGGATGGTTGCTTAGTGATTGTTACTGGAAGCCTGAAAAAACAGTCTCTGTCAGCTGCCTCCTCTGATGATGGTCAGATATTTCACAACTAAATTGCCCCTCATTGAAACATAGCTAGAAATAGTGGAGTATGTTTCTCTTGAAATAAGTCTGCAGCTAGTGTCACTTCCAGCAATACAGCACACAGACCCCTGGACTTGGCCTCAACGCCACATTCAATAATTATAAATAGTGAGACCACGCAGCTTAGGGAAAAAAAGACACTTCATAATGTAAATATACAGTGTTTGACTTAAAGCCATTGAGCACGCATACATACATACAATGGCCTGGTCACACAGCCAACAAATGTGCAACATGAGACAATAATGGAAACATAAAGGGATATTTGCTGAGTACTGTTATAATTAAAGTTGTGTTAGTGGCACAGATGAAGAAAAGAGTAACATCTCTCACGTGGTGGACTGAGCTGTCTCTTAAAATACATCATAATGTAAGAGAAAATGTAACACAAGGAGAGAAATATAGCCATCGTGTGGAAATCAAAGTTAAAAATTCTAAGTAGAAGAAGACAAAGATTTCATGAAATTCATTTATAAAACTGGGAGCAGGGCCTCCCCTGCTGGCCCAGGCGGTTGAGCGCAGCGCTGTGAAGCTGTCTGCAGCTTCTGCAGCGCCAGTTCGATCCCCGCCACCCAGTGAGGGTCCCACATGGTGCGGCAGACCTCTCCTGTCTCGCCTGCTGCTCCCCTCAGCAGTGTATTTCATCAGTCTGCCTGTTCTGTTCCCCGCTCTGTCTCTGGTGAATCCTCGCACCCTCCTGCGCATCTGGCCCGTACCCCGGTTCTTGTATAAATAAATAAATAAATAAATAAATAAATAAATAAATAAATAAACAAATGAATCTTTAAAAAAAAAAACAACAACTGGGAACAGACATTTATTGGAGAACATTTTTGCAAATATCCCAAAGCAGACAAAAAATGTGTTGTATCTTTTCAGGGCAAAAGAAGTTAATAGGAACATAAAAATTACTGTATTTTTTCAGATTTTTTTTCTGTACTGATTTGTTATTGATCTTTTGAATATATAAAGGAGTTGGTTTATGGATATCTAACAGCATATCATATTGTATTTCTATGTTTCAAACATTTTTACATGCATCTGTATATCCATTATTGTTCTGTAAATAGTCACAGTTTTATTGTAGATTACTCCTATAATCACTTAAAAAGCCCATGTCTACTTTAAAAATTTTCAATTTTAATTAAAGTTATCTGACATAAACATTGTGATATCTGATTTTTAATGTTCTCATTCCTCTCATCATGTGAAAGATTTTCCTAATGTTGACTTTCGGCATTCTTTAGTCTTTGCTGTGTGCCCCGTGGTCACTCATGTGTCCTCTCTTCTCAAGTGAATCTTTTTTCCCTTAAAAGTTCATCACACACAATATAGATGTGTTTGTCTGACATCTTATTTTCATATTTTGTTTTTCCAGAATACTTTCTGTATACTCTTAGGTGTGTCCAATGTAACTAAAAATTACTTTGGACTTATATAAACTAAGAGCTCTCTAGTCTATTCTAAAGGAAAATTGATCTATAAATATTAATCATATATGATTTTACACAACCCATGCCTAGAAAGAAACATTACCAATGGCATCTTAAAGGAAATAGGAAAAAAGTACCCCATTGTCTTCTAACCCCTGTTCCATTTCCAAACCCATCTAAATCTTTCTTGATTTCTTTTTTTTTTTTTAAGCAAAGTCTTGGACTTTACTTTTAGCCCATAATGTTAGTTGAATTATTATTTTTAATAAAAATTCAGTTTTGAAAGCAAAACATTGTAAATTATTTAAAAATTGTTCTATTTCTAAATGTATTGTACTCTAAATTGCTTCACTATTTCTATTAACATTATTGAGACGTACCAATCTTTAGACAATGTTAAATTTCCAGTTAATTTTTATTTTTATTTTATTTTTTAAAAAGTTATTTATTTATGCATACAAGAACTGGGGTACAAGCCAGAGGTATGGGGGTGTGAGAGGATTCACCAGAGACAGAGTCTGGAACAGAACAGGCAGATTGAGTGAAACACCCTGCTGAGGTGAGCAGTAGGGAGTCAGGAACGGTCTGCTGTGCCATGTGGGGAGCTCCCTGGCTGGGGATCGAACACATGCTGCAGTGACTGTGTACAGCTTCATAGGCTGCATCTTAACCCCTTGCACCACCAGTAGGCACCTCCAGTTATTTTTTTTTTCTGTTTTTTTAATATTTTATTTTATATAATTCTTACATCATTTTTCATTTTTGCAACAACCCAAATGCCTGAAAACAGATGACTGGATCAAGAAGATGTGGTGGGCCTCCCCTGGTGGCACAGCGGTTGACCGCTGGGCTGCAAAGCTGCCCGCAGCCTCTGCAGCGCTGGTTCGATCCCCGGGTGCTGGCGAGGGTCCCACGTGGTGCGACCAACCTCTCCTGCCATGCTGGCTGCTCCCCTCAGCAGTGTCTTTCATCAGTCTTCCTGTTCTGTTCCCAGCTCAGGTGAATTCTCTCACCCTCCCATGCTTCTCACTGTACCCAGTGCTTCTATAAATAAATAAATAAATCTTTAAAAAAAAAAGTGGTATATATACACAATGAAATACTACTCAGTAATCAAAAAGGATAAATTCATGTAATTTGCAACAACATGGATAGAGCTGGAATGGATCATGCTCAGCGAAATAAGCCAGAAAGAAAAAGAAAAATACCAGTTGGTCTCACTCATAGCAGGAATTTAGAAAACCTAAATAAGGGACTCTCCAGTTAATTTTTATGTTTTTTTAAAATTTATTTATATATTTTTTTTTTAAAAAGGATTTATTTATTTATACAAGAACTGGGGTACAGGCCCGATGTGTGGGAGGTTGAGAGGTTTCACCAGAGGCAGAGTGGGGTCAGAACAGGCCGACTGATGAAATGCACTGCTGAGGGGAGTAGTGGGCAAGACAGGAGAGGTCTGCCACATCATGCGGGTTTCTCCGAGGCCAGTGGGGCTCGAACTGGTCCTGCAAAAGCTGCGAACAACTTCACAGCACTGCACTCAACTGCCTGCACCACCAGGGACAACACAGTTAATTTTTTTTAATTTTTACTTTTTTTCTCTTTTTTAGTCTTGAATAATAACTTGCTTTAGTAAAATTAATCTCAATCTCTCCTTCAGAAATCCGCAGAACCTGTTCCTTTCACTTCTGCATCTTATATTTCCAATGTGTGACTTTATGTATTTTGTTACAAGTGAACAGAATTTTCTGAATTATCAGTGAAAATTTAGAAGATTCCTTCTAAACTTTACAAAACTCAGGTTCCTCCCTGGTGGCACAGTGTGTTGAGCACAGCACTGTGAGTCTGGCCGCAGCCATTGCAGCGTGAGATCGATCCCCAGCCTGCCAGGGAGCAACCCCCTTGACACAGCAGACCTCTCCTGACACGCCTGCTGCTCCACTCAGCAGGGCACTTCAGTCTATCTGACTCTTCTGTTCCCCGCTCTGTATCTGGTGAATCCTCTCACCCCCCACACCTCTGGCCTGTACCCCCGCTCTTGTATGCATAAATAAATGAATGTCTAAAAAAATAAAATAAACTGCACCAAATTTATCTATCTACGTCTCTACTCTCTACCAGTTAACCTATCATCGATTGATTGATCAATCTAACCATCCATCCCTCTATCATAAATCAATCAATGTTCTATCTAGTGTTTTCACTTTGCTTTTTGTTTTTCTTCTCTTGTACAGGCACAACAACAGTTTTTATGTTGATTTTCCATTGGTTATGATCCGTAATTGCAATTTTGTTTTGTCTTTAATTAATTTGTATTTTTGTCCTCAAAATAATGTGAGATTTGTCTCAAGCAGATTCTCAATGTCTGTGATTCAACTGGATGTTTTAATTCTGTTGCTTTCTTGTGATCATGTCTGTAAATTGTACAATAGCATTCACATCTTAATTCCGTTCATGCATAATCTTTGCATTACTTTCTATGACTTTATCATTCCTAAGAGTACTTTTGGAGAATTTCTGAAAGAATGAGTTGGTTTAGCCTTCAATTTCATTTTGTTTCTGTTGAAAATCATCCATCACATGTTATTCATCTCTATATGTCTGACATATCCTGTTTTCCATTTCTTCAGTGACTGTACTAGAAAAAGAACTGTATCTTTTTTGAATGCTGAGAAATATTCCATGGCGTATATGTACCACATCTTCTTGATCCAGTCATCTATTTTTGGGCATTTGGGTTGTTTCCATAGCTTAGCTATTGTAAACAGTGCTGCTATAAACATAGGGGTGCAGGTGCTCTTTGGAATTGATGTTTCTGTGTCCTTTGGGTAAATACCTAGGAGTGGAATTGCTGCATCCTATGGAAGCTCTATCTTTAGTAGGTCCAGAAATCTCCACACAGCTCTCCATAGTGGTTGGACCAGTTTGCACTCCCACCAGCAGTGCAGGAGAGTTCCTTTTTCTCCACATCCTTGCCAACATTTGTTGTTGCTAGTTTTTTTAATATGTGCCATTCTCACTGGTGTAAGATGGTATCTCATTGATTTGCATTTCCCTGATTACAAGATAAAAGCATGAAGTTTGCAGCAACATGGACGGAGCTGGAATGGATCATGCTGAACAAAATAAGTCAGAAAGAAAAAGAAAAATACAGGATGGTCTCACTCATAGCAGGAATTTAGAAAACCTATAAATAAAGGACCAGGAAAAAGACTAATTAATACAATGTAAAAATCAAAATCAACGGGCCTCCCCAGTGGCACAGCGGTTGAGCGCTGGGTTGCCAAGCTGCCCTTAGCCTCTGCAGCGCCAGTTCGATCCCCAGCTGCTCCCCGGCCACTGGAGGAGGGTCCCACATGGCGCGCAGACCTCTCCTGCCGCCCACTGCTCCCTTCAGCAGTGTAATTTGGTTCTTCTGTCTGCTCTGCTCCCCATTCTGGCTCTGGTGAATTCTCTCACCCTCCTGCGCTTCTGACTGTACCCAGTGCTTGTATAAATAAACAAACAAACAAACAACAACAAAAAAAAATCAAGAGTTCTCCTTAAAAAAAAATCAAAATCAACAAGCAACTATAAACTGGAAACACAATAAGGTGGGGGGAGGGAAGGAGGGAGGAAGAACTAGGGTCAAAATAAGGAGGGGGTGCAATTGTATGGGGAATATAACCAAAATGATAATGCATACATTGTGCAAAAATGAAAAATGATGTAAGAATTATATAAAATAAAATATTTATAAAACAAGGAAAAAAACTGTGTAAAATTCATCTTGTTGCTGTGTTTTTCTTTCCCTTTGCTCATCTGTGAAGAGATGCAGTTCTCTGTATGCTTAACCTAAAAATATTGTGATTAGAATTGAATATATTCTTCTTCCTGCTTAGATATGTTATTTTTTTTTTTAAAGATTTATTTATTTATTTATACAAGCACTGGGTACAGTCAGAAGCGCGGGAGGGTGAGAGAGTTCACCAGAGCCAGAGCAGGGAGCAGAGCAGGCAGAAGGACTGAAGTACACTGCTGAGGGGCGCAGCGGGCGGCAGGAGAGGTCTGCACGCCATGTGGGACCCTCCTCCGGTGGCCGGGGAGCAGCCGGGGATCGAACGGCACCGCATAGGCCGCGGGCAGCTTCGCAACCCAGCGCTCAACCGCTGCGCCACCAGGGAGGCCCTCTTAGATATGTTATTTTTAATATTTCTCATAGAAATGAAAATAGGTGATCTCAAGGTTGATATTTTACATATTGTATTTCATTCTTGGATTGTCTTGTGTTTATGGGAGAATAAATCAGGGCAAAAAGAAAGTCAACACACTGGGAACTGTTCTGGAATTACCATTTCTGTGCTTGTCTAAATTTAATGATATTTGCATACAGTCCCCATAAGATCAAAGCATGCTCTGTCTGGTTGTGGGGCCCTCTGAAAATGACTTTCTCTTGATTAGCACTTTTTTCATGGCATATATGTTCTTACAAGGTCTGAGTCCTTGACCAGGGCTGCTTTCTATTCTCTTGTAGGTTGTATTTTTCAGGTAGAGTGGATATCATCAGAGTTTTATGTGCTGTATTTGCTTCTTTTTTAAAAAAATATTTATTTATTTATACAAGTACTGGGTACAGTCAGAGGACAGGAGAGTGAGAGAATTCACCAGAGCGGGGAACAGAGCAGGTAGACTGACAAAATACACTGTTAAGGGGAGCAGTGGGTGCAGCCAGAGAGGTCTGCACACCATGTGAGACCCTTGCTGGCAGCCAGGGATCAAACAGGCTCTGCAGAGGCTATGGGCAGCTTTGCAACCCAGCACTCAACCGCTGTGCCACTGGGCAGGCCCCTATATTTGTTTCTTAAAATCAAACAAAAAACAATGAGAAATCAATGTTAAGACAAGGTGGAAGCTAATGACCAGTCCTGACTGACTGATTCACCCATTTATTCGATTTTCAAGAAGATATACACTTTTATACATTACGAAAATGTTTTCATTCTTTTGTTTTAGAGATATAATTCCTCTTTAATGTAAGTACAGTACAATATGAATCAACTATGTTAAATGTTAGAATAAAAGTTATTTTCACTAAGTAGACATGCAATTCAAGGTCAGGGAATTGTTCTCACCTTTCATGACATCTGGGTTTACAAATGATGAAGTGTGAATTTATAAGGTAAGCTATTAAAAGTGCTTTGAGGAAATAATGAGTTAATCCAGAGGTAAGGGTATTTTCTTCTGTGTAGTCTCTTCCTATCAAAATTTAGAGTAAATTGACAGTTCAGAGTCCTCTCTGATGGCATAAAGGGTTAAGTCTCAGCACTATGAAGCTATCTGGAGCCACTGCAGCACAAGTTCCATTTCAACCCAGGGAGCTGACCCACATGGCACAGCAGACCTCTCCTGTCTCACCTGCTTCTCCCCTCAGCAGTGTATTTCAGTCAGTCTGTCTGTTCTGCTCCCCACTCTGTCTCTGGTGAAGCTTCTCGAAGCCCTGAAATGCCCCACAGTACCTCTGGCCTGAATCCCAGGTCTTGTATGCATAAATAAAAAAACAATCTTTTTTTTAAGTTTTTTATTTTATTTAAAAAAATATTTATTTATTTGTACAAGCACTGGGTACAGTCAGAAATGCAGGAGGGTGAGAGAATTCACCAGAGCCAGAGCGGGGAGCAGAGCAGGCTGAAGGACCAAAGTACACTGCTGAGGGGAGCAGCGGGCGGCAGGAGAGGTCTGTGCGCCATGCGGGACCCTCCTCCAGTTGCTGTGAAGCAGACGAGGATCGAACTGGTGCTGCAGAGGCCGTAGGCAGCTTCGCAACCTAGCGCTCAATTGCTACGCCAGCTGGGAGGCCCATTTTTGTTTTGTTTTGTTTTTTTTAAGATTGATTTATTTATACAAGCACTGGGGTACAGGCCAGAGGCACGGGAGGGTGAGTGAATTTACCAGAGACACAGCAGGGAGAACAGGCAGAAGGACAAAAGTACACTGCCGGTGGGAGCAGCAGGCGAGAAAGGAGAGGTCTGGCCCGCCATGTGGGAATCTCCCTGGCTAGCCAGAAATAGAACCCGTGCTGCAGAGGCTGTGGACAGCTTTATAGTGCTGCGCTCAACCAACTGCACAACCAGGTAGGTTCCTAAAAAATAAATCTTGGCCCTTCCCTGGTGGCGCAGGGGTTGAGCGCTGGGCTGTGAAGCTGCCCAAAGCCTTTGCAGCGCAGGTTTGATCCCCAGCCACTGGTGAAGGGCCCACATGGCGCTCAGACCTCTCCCGTTGCGCCCACTGCTCCCCTCAACAGTGTATTTTGTTACTCTGCCTGTTCTGTTCCCCGCTCTGGCTCTGGTGAATCCTCTCACCCACCTGCGCTTCTGACTATACCCAGTGCTTGTATAAATAAATAAACAAATATTTTTTTTTAATAAATAAAAATAAATCTTTAAAAAAAACCCACCAGTACATCCTATACAAGATTAAAGACCCACAGAAGATTATGCTTTCACACTTGCTGTTCTCTGACCCAGGCTGATGGCCCTGAAGTGAAGAAGAATGTTCCCTCACAGGGGATGGTGCCATTTGAGGACGTGGCTGTGAACTTCATCTGGGAGGTGTGGCGGGACCTCAGTGATGCTCAGATGACCCTGTACCGGGATGTGATGCTGGAGACCTACAGTCCCTGATGTCTCCAGGCAAGGAAACACCTTTGTAATCCTCAAGTGTATCCACTGTCTTCTACACTGTTAAATATATGCATAGTCTTCCATCTGCTTTTGTCATTTATCCAAAACTGAAGCATATGCAACTTGATCAAGGACCAAAATTGTTTTTTTTTAAGTTTTATTTATTTATGCATACAAGAACTGGGGTACAGGCTAGAGGTGTGAGGATTCACCAGAGACAGAGTGGGGAACAAAATAGGCAGACTGACTGAAATACACTGCTGAGAGGAGCAGCAGGCAATACAGGAGAGGGTCTGCTGCACCATGTGGGTGGCTCCCTGGCTGGCCAGGGGTTGAACTCCTGCAGCAGGAGCTGCGGATAGCCTTGCAGTGCTATGTTTAACCCCTTGCCCCACCAGGAAGGCCCTAAAATTGTTTTTTGTTTAAGTACATTGTGTTAATAATGTTGAGGTGAGCATCAGCTTGGAGCAGGGAGCAGAGCCAATGACCATAAATAACCCCAAAACCAGTACTTCTCATGTCAGTCAATGTACATCTTTCAGGGAGGCTGGAAGGAACTGAGACTGGCAGACATTGACCATATGGAGCTACTTATCCTGATCCCCAAACCTTGGACAGTTTGTCTGCCTGAATCAGACGTGTTCATCAGTCAGTTTCAATTATGACTCTCTTGTCAGTCTTCCCCTAGTTTTTGAATGGTGGTTAATTTTCATAGACCTGTCCAGTGTCTCCTTCCTGACTGTTCTCTAACTTTTTCTGCATTAGGCATGTTTTCCATATTTGCAATATTCCTGCATTCTCAATGGACCGTTTTTGTTCAGATATTTTCCTCAGCCATTTGTTTATTCTTTCAGCACGTTCATGGGAAGTGTTAGACGGTGGTAAATTTTGTATTTGTGAAATACTATAATCAAAGAAATGTTCTGTGCTTTATTGAAATTATGTTCTGTGAGGAAGGAAAATGCAGTAAATAAGTATATCAAATTGTGAGATAAAGCCACAGAGAATGTTTAGCTAGGATGAGAGAAAACCATGGAGGTTATTTCAGAGTGAGTGCTTTCAAGGCTTAGTTATGGAGATGGAGTCTTTTCATTGTCGAGCTCTAGTTTGAGAATAATTGCATATTGACATGCACTGTATATAGTTATATAATCTATCTGGGTTAGAGGTTGTGCCTGTCTGTTGAAGGTATATTTATTTAACAGCTGATGAACTCAAATGTGATAGAATGAGAGGGGGTTGAATAGAATGTTACTTAGAATATGAATAGTCTTCCAACGATGAGTCTTGTGACCCCACTCACACCAGAAACTATGACTTGAAGAGCACCCAGCAAATCGTGAAGCAGAAAAAGTGATGATCAGTGACACAGGAGAGGAAACTGGAGAATGTAGTTTCTAAAGCCATGGAACCCAGAGTTTCAGGTTGGGGGCTCACATCTCGGCAGTTTGCAATGTGCAGTTATATATCCTCCTGTGGGAATCACTGGGAAGAAAGCAAAAGAATAAGATAAATACTTGGGACTCCAATTATGTAAGTATGAGATAGCTAAAACTAAAATACTAGATAAAATGGTCCAATGCCATGAATTATCACATTGAAACACTCGTTCCGAGGAGTGGAGTGAAACTATCAGGAGTGATGATTTCAGAGGATATAAAAATTGCTTTTTAATGGTGACTAACACGGCCTGGATTGCAGAAGTTAAAGTTGGACAAAAGGATGAGCCAGTTTTCTATTTCTGTCGAGGTTCTGAGAAGCCTGTATTGTAATGTTTAATTAAGAATTTCCTGTAATGGGGGCCTCCCCAGTGGCGCAGCGGTTGAGTGCTGGGTTGCGAAGCAGCCCGCGGCCTCTGCGGCGCCGCTTCGATCCCCGGCTGCTCTCTGGCCATGGGAGGAGGGTCCCACATGGTGCGCAGACCTCTACTGCCGCCCGCTGCTCCCCTCAGCAGTGTACCTCGGTCCTTCTGCCTGCTCTGCTCCCCGCTCTGGCTCTGGTGAATTCTCTCACCCTCCCGGGCTTCTGACTGTACCCAGTGCATGTATAAACAAACAAACAAACAAACAAACAAATAAATAAATAAATAAAGCATGCCTCTTAAAAAAAATAAAATATAATAAAAAAAAGAATTTCCTGTAATGTATCTGCCCCCTCTCCCCCACAATGATCATGATGTGACTTTAAAAAAGAAAAAAAAAAAAAAAGAACCCAGATGACTATGGCCTGTGCCAAGGAGAAGTAAAAACTGAAGAAAAGTAGAAGCAGAATCCTTATTTTCAAAGCAATAGTCTTGCTGAAGTGACTAAAACATGTCCCTCACTCACATCTGATAAATAGATTTTCCAGGAAAGTGATGACATCTAGAAAGCATTGTTGTTCAAAAAGTACCACTTAAGTCACATAGTTATAGGAACAACAGTAGAATGCAGGCTAAATGGTAGATTAAATGCTACTAGCTGTCATCTTCATCTAGAGTTAATTGAATATGTTTACCAAATATTTCTTCATGAATATAAAAAGTCATGCAATATGAAAGACACATTACTGATTGCTTTTCAACCTGTTTTGGCCATAGGAAATCTATTCTTTTAATGTTATATAATTTGTTTGGGGTAGAAATTTCAATCAGAAAATCAAAACCAGGTACTCTGTTTTGTTTTGTGTTGTAGTAAAGCAACTTTGTGCCTTTATATTAACATTCACAGGAAATGTTTAGATGTTCACAGAGATGGTTATTTTTAACTTTTATTTTATTTTTTTTTAATTTATTTATTCATACAAGCACTGGGCACAGTCAGAAGCACAGGAGGGTGAGAGAATTCACCAGAGTCAGAGCAGGGAGCAGAACAGGCAGACTGATGAAATAACTGCTGAGGGGAGCAGCGGGCATGGCAGGAGTGGTCCGTGCACCATGTGGGACCCTCGCCAGCAGCCGGGGATCAAACTGGTGCTGCAGAGGCTGCAGGCAGCCTCACAGCCCAGCGCTCAACTGCTGCGCCACCAGGGGAGGCCCGGCGAGACCCTATTTTTATCTACTTTTAGATGTCCATACTGTGGAGTACCTGATTAAAGCCAACCAGCCAAATCAGGACACTTTTGAGGCAAGTTGTTGTTGCCAACAGCAAAACATCAACCATGGAGGAACTTTGGGAAAACAAATTATTTGGACTCAAGTCATAGTTTGAACCTTAATAGCAGAAATGGAAACGTTTCAGCATTGATGCCTGAGAATTTTGCTGTATGTGAGAACATGTTTATCCCTGCTGAGCCTCATGAGATGCGTGCTACAAAGAAACTTGGGGGCTTTAGTATGACTAGGGAAACTGTAAGGTATCCTGAGCACTGTAGTCATCAGATGATCCCACCTTTTCAGCACCCTTTTCACTTACATGAACAAGGGATAGCCTTCAACAAAGAAGCAATATTCTTTACACATCGAGGTGCTCTTATGGGACAGACTGCCTGGAAATACAATGAATGTGAGCATACCTATGATATGGTACCTTTCATTGGTTAAGATAAAACTCAAATAGGGAAGACTCCCTGTACATTTAACAAAAGGAGGAAATGTATTGATGAGAAACCAGTACATTTGACTCATCAACATTTTGAAGATGAACAGCATACATGTAATGAAAGTGGGGGTAAACTCAGCTTCAATTTCATGTCAGTCAGCTTGAGAGAACTCTATTAGAACAGAATATTTTTTAATATAATACATGTGGTGAAATGTCTGAAATGTCTTTTTACTGAGCATGAGAAAATACAAAGAGGTGATAAACCTTCTGAAACATCTGATATTTCCTTACACAAAAGGTATCAGGGAAGTGTCACTACAAGGTTCTTTGGCTATAAAGAAAGTGGGAAAACTTTCTCCTGGAAGACAGACCTCAGTGTACATCAAAACTCATAAGGGGGCCTCCCCGGTGGTGCAGCAGGTTGATCACAGTGCTGGGAAGGTGTCTGCAGCCTCTGTAGTGCCGGTTCGATTCTGGGCGGGCCAGGGAGATACCTACATGGTGCCTGTAGGGGCAGGATGGGCACTGAGCAGGTATTCTGATCCAGCAGACTGGTAAAGGAGAGTCCTGGAGCCCTCAGTGGCTTTCTCAGGCTTTTATTGAGCTTTCTCATGTAGTGTGGCAAACAGGTACATGGCAGGCAGAGATTCCCTGGGGGCCAGGAGGCCAGAAGGCCTCCAAGCTCCCGGCAAGTCTGGGCTTCTCTGACTTCCTTTCTACCGTTCTCTCTCCTGCCTCTTCTGCTTTTCTGCTTCTGCTTCTCTTGGTGAATCTCTCAATACTCCTCCCATGGCCCACAGAAGTAAATAAGACAGTTTGCAATAATGTAACACTATAGGTGCCCCCTCAAGCAGGGGCGATCCTAATTGTGGGAGGGCAGAAAAGCCTGAAAAAACATTTACCCTGCAGTGCAGGCAGAACTTTCCTGTATCTCCTCCTACTCCCCTCAGCAATGTTTCCAGTCCATCTGCCTGTTCTGCTCCCTGCTCTTGTTCTCTCTGGTGAATCCTTTCACCCTTCCCCCGGCTGGGATGTACCCCAGTTCTTGTAAAATAAATAAATCTTAAAAAAAATTCACACAGGCATGAAGCATTATAAATGTAAAGGATGTAAGAAATCATTCTGTCACAAGTCAGGCCTGAGTGTTCATCAGACAACTCACACACCAGAAAAACCCTATGAAAGTTCGAAGTGTAAGAAAACGTTCCACCGGAAATCACTCCTCTTTGTACTTCAAGGAAGTCACGCTGGAAAGGAACTCTATGATAGTCAAGAGTGTAGGAATTTCTCCTGGAAATCAACCGTCATGGAACATGAGAAGCACTATGAATGTCTAAAGTGTAAGAAAACATTGTACAGGAAATCACACCTCACTGTACATCAGAAACTCACATTGGAGCCAAACCCTATGAATGTCAAGAGTGTAGAAAATATTCAATATGATGGTTGAGATATAATTATTTTTGTGTACTTTTTATCAGTCACACTTGGGATATTATGAAGTGGGGATGAATGTAATACAGCTCTAATTCACTCCATTCTCTGGCTTTCTCCCCTTGTGTGTGTGAAGTCATGCGTTCGCTTTTTTGCTGCCTCAAACATCTGAGAGATTCTCCTAGTAGATGGATTTGTTCTTGTCTATCTTGCAGGTAAATTTAGGACAGTACTGTGCCATGTATCAAGAACCTCTGAATGGAGGTACTGCTTCTAGTTGACCCAAAACATTGATTTAAATCACCAAGACGAGGGCCTCCCCGGTGGCACAGCGGATGAGCGCTGGGTTGCGAAGCTGCCCGCGGCCTCTGCGGCACCGGTTCCATCCCCGGCTGCTCCCCGGCCACCAGAGGAGGGTCCCATATGGCGCACAGACCTCTCCTGCTGCCCGCTGCTCCCCTCAGCAGTGTACTTTGGTCCTTCTGCCTGCTCTGCTCCCCGCTCTGGCTCTGGTGAATTCTCTCACCTTCCCGCGCTTCTGACTGTACCCAGTGCTTGTATAAATAAATAAATAAATCTTTAAAAAAAATTAAATGGCCTTCATCGTTGGCATAAAAGTCAGACATAGGAACATGCTGGAGTTCAAATCATTTCATCAATTTCTCCTTATGGAAATATGCTGACAGCTGATTAAAATCCTGATGTATCTTCATGGTAGTAATAGGGATCAGGACTATTATTTAACATTTCCAAAAGAAATCTTCACAGGCATATGATGAAAGAACAGGTGACTTTCCAAACACAGAGCATAGAGTTGTGTGTGTGCACATTAGCTAAGTAATGAGCCTCTATGTTGACCACTAACAATGGGATTCAGGAATCAGAAGAACAAGAATGCTTCTTAAATGCCTGCAACTTGATTTTGACCAAAGAGCATACACTGGTAGCTGAACTAAGTATGTTTTAATAAAGCTGATTTTTTTTAAAAAAAATTACTTATTTATGCATATAAGATCAGAGGTTGAAGCCGAGGTTGGGTTGGGGCGGTGGTGAGAAGATTCACCAGAGACAGAGTAGGGAGAAGAACAGGCAGATCTGCTGAAATGCACTGTGAAGGGGAGCAGCGGACCAGACAGGAGAGTTCTGCTGCACCATGTGGGTCCGCTCCTTGCTTGGGGATCGAACTCATGCTGTTGTGTCTAGCGACAGCTTGATACCACTAAGACTTTGACCCTTCTGCCACCAGGGAGGCCCATAAACCCGACTGATTTTTATGTGTATATCCTCAGGTATATTTGATAACTTTATTTGTATTTTTTTTTTTTTTTGCATAGAAGAACAAGAATGTAGGCCAGTGGTGCCGTTGGTGAGAGGATTCATCAGCGACAGAGTTAGGAGCTGAACAGGCAGAGTAAATGAAATACACTGTGAAGAGGAGCAGCGGGCATGAAAGGAGAGGTCTGTTGTGCCATGTGGGTAAGCTCCCTGGCCTGGATCAAACTCAGGCCTTAGCAGTAATAAGGGTGAGACTTAATTTCTAGGCTACCAGGGAGACCCTGATTACATTATCCTTCATCAACATTAACCAATTCCTCCTTGTTCAAGGATTTGGTAAACTATAGGAACAATAAACTGGTTGTCAACACAGTGTCAGGCTCCATTCACACAGGCCTCAAATCTAAAATAGTTTTGATTGTATTTTGCAACAACTACACTTTTGTCTGTTTAGTAACAGTGGACGTTGTAATGTGTATATTGATAATTATGTAGAAGTATTGTCAAGAACTTTCGTCCAACACTCCATGGTACCCTCATAGAGGATCTTGCTACATTGCCTCAATCACACCCTGAAGAATCACAAATACATATAATTTCTTTACATGAGCTCATTTGCACATATTGGCAATGGTAGTCCCTCACAGGCCCTCCCCATGATTGGCCCTGGACCTCCACAGAGTGGGCAATAGTCTTACTGTTTTAGGTTTACCTCAAATAATATAATCTCAGTTCAGAAAAGTTGAAGCACTCCAGTTAGGTAGCCTAATACATTCACATGCCCCATTTCCTGCAACTCTCTCCTTCTGAACTCTGACGCATCCACATAGCTGCACAAGGTGTGAGTGGACATTTATCAGTATCTCTGTGTCATAAATTCCTCTATTTCCATTCCTTGTCTGGTCTTCTGTTGAACTGTGACTCTTAACAATTTCTACTTTAACTAGTCACATGTACAATGAGAAGCAATGCCTCGGCAATTCTCAATCAGGACCTATAAAATCGTACCCAATTAACAGTCCATTTTCACGGCCTATACAACGAACACTCTCATGGCTGTGATACATGTTGAACACTACATGTAAATATATTAGGAGGCATTATTTAGGAATGGCAGAATGTGTGGGAAGAGAGTGTGTGTCTCTGGGCCTGATGTCCGTCACAGGCAGGCAGTGCTGGTAGTGGGTCACACAGCAGTTGCTTAGTTTTTGGTCAGGATGCAGTAACTCTTAAAATCTGTCTGGCAGGATGGAAAATGTCGTTAAAAGCCCATTTAGCGAGAAATGAGGAGACTGCGAGCCCCTCAAAATCAGACCTTTTAAGATACAGGTGGAAGGACCCTGGCTCAGCCTGGAGGCCTCCAGCAACTCTAAGCCCTCACACTGTAAGATGTTAAAGGACTAAACATAGCAAGACAGCAGCCATTTTAAGGAAAAACGACCGTTTTAAAGAGCACAGCTGTCCGTTGCAGGGTAAAACCACAAGAACCACAAGGCCAGGGTGAACGAAACTTAAAGGCTGCCAAAGAAAGGTACACAATCAGATTGAACTTGGTCCCATTGTGAAAGGTCCCCTTTTTCTGATATGAAAGGTCCCTTTTTTTCTGCTGTAACAGAGTATAAAAAACAACTTGTCACCCTTAAAGGGGTCCTTCTCTCAACCTGATGAGACTGCTGTGTCAGTACACCAGGCAGAGTCGGGCCCTAGCTTAAGCTAGCAATAAAGCTTTTTTGCTTTTGCATCTCTGGCTCCGTGTAGTTTTTGGGAACCCGGAAGGAGTTGAGGCGCCAACTCCTAACAACACGGTGCATGGAGAGAATGGGGTCTGAGGGTACAGAGTCCCATCTGGGAGCCTCCAAACCGGTTTCTCACTGGCGCCCAGAAAGGCAAAGCTACGACACAAGAAAGGCCTTCACATGGGTTTATTCAAGATGCTGTCCAGGGAGTGTGCCCTAAACACCCTCCTGGGGTGCAGCTCCCCAAGCGCAGGGAGAGAGCAGAGTGAGAGGAACCCACTTCTCTGGCATCAAAACACTCTCCTCTTTTTCTTCGCCAAACAGACTCGGTTCCGGCGCGCTGGGCGGTCTGCGAGGCGGCGCTCACGTGGCCCACCACCCAATATGTCCCTGAGCCCCACTGGGGTGGACGCGCCCTGACGCTCCCGGACGCGCGGCGCGCGGGATTGTGGGAAATGTAGTCTCCTGAGGACACGCGGTTCCCGCCCAGGGCTCGCCCAGGGGCGTCCTGCCTCGCCGGCCTCGTCTGCGCAGGCGCGGCCCGCGTCCTCCCCGTCTTTCCGGGCCCGGGGCCTCCGCGGTCGCTGCTCCCCCGCCGCGGGTTGCGAGCGGCCTTGTCGCCGAGGCTGGGCTTGGGGTGAGGCTGAGGGCCCGCGTGCGGGAGCGGGGGCGGGCGCGGCGGGGAGGCCGGGGGAGGCCTGAGGCGGGTGAGGGGGGCCCGTGGCCCGGAACAGGCGCCAGGAGGGTCCGCGGGGGCGAGGCTGGGGGCGAGGGGAGCGGGGTCCCCGCCCTGGACACGGGCGAGCCCCCGACGGCCGCCCCTCCGCGTTTCCGGGAGTTCCGTGCGCTGTGACGCCCTGGGACGGCTGTCGTGGGCTGCGGAACCCCCGCCACGTGCGCCCGCCCCGGGTGTGGCTTCCGCGGGTCCCCGAGCGTTTTCTCCCGGAGACCCCGAGCTCACCCTGGAGCACGCGCGCCGTTTCCCTCCGGACGCGGATGGGGCTGCGTTCCGGGGTCTCGCGTTCCTCGCGGCGTGGCCCGAGGACACGCGGGCTGCGGAGGTCCCGGCCCTGACCGGCCCGGCGGGTAAGAGTTTCCCGTCCTTTGTGCCCGTTTATCGTGGCCGCCGCCCCGCCGCGTGCCTGCCCGTGACCCGGGTCTCCCCAGGAGGACGGTGTCCCGGAGGCCAGACCCCTGGAAAGTGCTTTTCCTCCCGTGCGTGTGCGCCCTCTTTCCCTTGGGGGGACACCCCAGGCACATCCAGGGCATGGGCACCGGGTGTACGAGGACATGAAGCCGGGCTCTGGAACCATTCCTGGGAGTGTCCGTCCTGCCAAAGAAGTGCATAAGGTGCATCATTTCCTTTGAAATTGTGTCCAATTTTTTTTAATTCATTTTCTAAATTTTTTTAAGATTTATTTATTTATTTGTTTGCTTATACATACAAGCACTGGGTACAGTCAGAAGCGCGGGAGGGTGAGAGGATTCACCAGAGACAGAGCAGGGAACAGAACAGGCAGACTGACGAAGTACACTGCTGAGGGGAGCAGCGGGCGGCAGGAGAGGTCTGTGCACCATGTGGGACCCTCCTCTGGTGGCTGGGAGCAGCCCGGGATCGAACCGGCACTGCAGAGGCTGCGGGCAGCTTCGCAACCCAGTGCTCAACCGCTGCACCACCGGGAGGCCCTTAAGTGATTTTTTTTTTAAGATTTATTTATACATGTGTACAAGAACCTGGGTACAGGCCAGATGCACAGAAGGGTGAGAGGATCCACCAGAGACAGAGCGGGGAGCAGAACAGGCAGACTGACTGAAATACACTGCAGAGGGCAGCAGTGGGCGAGACAAGCGATTTCTGCTGCGAGATGTGGGATTCTCCGGGTTGGCCGTCGGGGATCAAACCCGTGCTGCAGATACTGTGGACGGTTTCACAGCGCTGGGCTCCACCCCTGGGCCACCAGGGAAAGCCCTTTTTAAGTGATTAATCATCTTTGAAACTTTTGTTTAGTTCTTCACATGGCTACTAGTCAGTCTTAGGAATCATCAGTTTTTATTAACTTACGGTAAATTGTAAACCCAAATAGTATTAATAATGGACTAGTGGGTCCTTTCCTGCTCCTTCTCAGAGTGTAAGCACAGCTGTCACGCGCAGTGACTCTGGTCTCTCCCAGGCAGTGTGTGGAGCGCTCTGGACAGGAGACTCCAGGACCCGGGACCAGCTGCCTCAGTCCTTTCCTGCAGGATTCCATCACCTCTCCCAGCGCCGCCTCCAGAGTCCTCTGGCATCTTTGAGAGCAGTGGACAATGGATAAATCTCTGGTGAGTGATTTGTTTTCTTTAGCTTAGCTGGGCAGTTGGGAACAGTGCTGCTCTGCTCTTAGGTATAGATGAATCTTGTAATGAGTTTTCACGTTGGGTAAATAACTTAATAGAAGTATTGCTGATCATATGGAATTTCTATTTTTATTTCTTTAAGAAATCTCTGCACCGTTATCTGCAGGGACTGTACTGCTCTAATGGCTCAAACTCATGCTGCAGTGACTGGGAATAGCCTCCTAGCATTGTGTCTTAACCCCTTGCGCCACAAGGGAGGCCCGGATACATTATAAATTTTGGAATGAACTCCTTGTCAGATGTGTGACATGCAATTATTTTTTATATTCTATAGGGTGCCTTTCTGTTTCTATGCTGGTTTCTTTTGAGTTCCAAAAGCTTTTAGGTTTGGTGTTGTCCCACATGTTGAATTTTGCTTTTCTTTCCCTTGGTGTTGGGGTTGTGTTCCCTAATGCATTTTGTAGCAGCTGTCCTATAGTGTACCCCTTATTTGCTTTCAGTACTTCATGCTTTGGGCTCTTATGTCCAAACGTTTCAGCCATTTGGAATTAGTTTTCTGTATGGAGTTTTGAATGGGTCTTGCTTCTTAGTTTTGCAAGTCACTATACATGTTTCCTGAAACCATTTTTTAGGAAGATATATTTATGCATGGAAGAACTGGGGTGTAGACCAGATGTTCCGGGCTTGAGAGGGTCCACCAGAAAGAAATTAAGGAGCAGAACACATAGATCCACTGCAATGCACTGCTGAGGGAAGCAGTGAGGGAGACAGGTGAGGTTTGCTGTGCCACATGTGAGTCAGCTCTCTGGCCTGGAATGGCCATGCTGTATATATAGCACTGACTCTTAACCCTTTGCCGCCAGGGGTCCCATCCCAGTATTATTTATTAAATAGGCTGTCTTGTCTGAATTGTATGATTTTAGCTCCTTTGTCCAAGATGAACTCTTCGTATTTATATTATTTGCTTTCTGGGTTTTTAATTGCCTTCCATTGCTCTGAGTTCTGGTTTTGTTCCAGTAAAATAATGTTGTCATTACCATTGCCATTTAATATATTTTGAAGTCAGGAAGTGTGATCGTTACATTTCACTTTTTCTCTCAAGATTTTTTTTTTGCTATTTGGGACCTTCTGTGGGTTCACATAAATGCAGTGATTGTTCTCTTTTCTTACAAAAAACCTCCTTGGTATGTGGATAGGTATTAGCTCTGTAAATAGCTCTGGACAATAAACCATTTATGATGTTAATTCTTCCCACCTAGGAGCACAGGACATCTTTCTATTTCTTCTTATCTTTTGTTTCCTTTACTAGAGTTTTATAATTTTCAGTGTTCAGGTCCTTCACCTCCTTTAACTTTTTTTTTTTAAGATTTATTTATTTATGTATACAAGAGCTGGGCTGCAGGCCAGGGGTATGGCAGAAGGGGTTGTGTGAGAGGATTCACCAGAGACAGAGTAGGGAGCAGAACAGGCAGACTGACTGAAATACACTGCTGAGGGGAGCAGCGGGCGAGACAGGAGAGGTCTGCTGCGCCATTTGGGTCACCTCCCTGGCCGGGGATCGAACTCATGCTGCAGTGGCTGCAGATAGCTTCATAGTGCTGCCTCTTAACCCCTTGTGCCACTAGAGAGGCCCCTCCTTCTTTAACTTGAATGAAATAATCACAGCTATTTCATTCTTTTTGGTGTGAATATCAATGGAAATGCCAGTCTTTTCACACACATTCTCTTCATAACTTGTTTATACTTTCAGAGAAATAAACAAATTTTATCATGTATTCAATTGTAAAAGTGGTAACATAGTTCAACATATATAATGGACAGGGTTCAAATATGATTGTTTTCTTGTTGTTCTGCTTAGTATTTGATCATTATTTACAATTTCCTTCCAGTCTTTCAGGTCAGTCTACTATGAATTTTCCATTGTCCTGCCTCCCTGCTGTACAAATGTGTGCCCTGGGTTAGATTTGACATCACTGAAATTATAGCGTCCATGGTGGTTCTGTGGGTATATGTGATCTTCTGGTCTCAGTGGGTGCATTAGACTGTTATGTGTAAACATGGGTCTCATAAGGGCATTCTTCTCTCTTAGAACCAGGTCTCCCTTTTTTTAAGATTTATTTTACTTATTTATATGTAAACCAGAGGTCAGGGCATTGGGTGGGGGATGAGATGATTCACCAGAGGCAGAGTGGGGAGCAGAACAGGCAGATCTATTGAAATACACTGCTGAGGGGAGCAGCAGGGAGACAGGAGAGGTCTGCTGCGCCATGTGAGTCAGATCCCTGGTCAGGGATCCAACTCATCCTTTGGTAGTTGTCGTAGCTTCATAGTGCTGAGACTTAACCCTTTGTGCCACCATGAGGATACTCTTAAAACTCTCTTTTCACCTCATACCCTATTCAGAGCTCCGCTGTTGGCCACATGGTAACTGTATATTTTGATTTCAGGAACCTTGACCTTCAGAGATGTGGCCGTAGAATTCTCGCAGGAGGAGCAGGACTACCTGGACCCGGCACAGTGGGAATTTTACCGAGACGTGATGTTAGAGACCTACAGGAACCTGGCGTCCTTGGGTGAGGAGAATATCCCTCCAGATTTCCTCATCTGCCCTCACCGTTTCCTGTGCTATGTGTGTATGCTCCTGGGATGTCCAGATTTGTAGGCTATGTTTACATCCTGATTTTCAGAAAAACAGTGTGAGTTTGTTGGAAAGAAAGTCTCATGCTGTTTGATCATGACTTAAACTTCTCTCTTAGGTGATCTGCAGCCTGCTCTATTAGTGCTCATTCAAGAAAATCAGTTCCTTATTACAAGCTAAAATCAGTGTGTTATTGCACATTCCTATGACTCAGATGTCTGGAAATGGTTCTCAGGATTGAAAATTTATTTCTTTAAAGATTTATTTATTTATGCATACAAGAGCTGGGGTTCAGGCCAGAGGTGTGAGGGGTGAAATGACTCACCAGAGACAGAGCCGGGTACAGAAAACAGATCAACCGAAGCACACTGCTGAGGGGAGCAGTGGTCGAGTCAGGAAACGTCCACCTCGCCATGTAGGCCACTCCCTGGCCAGCCAGGGATTGAACTCTCGCTGAGGCCAGGCAGCTTTTCACAGGATGCTCCTTAACCCTTGCACCTCAGGGAGGCCCAGGATTTGAAAATTTAAATGATTTCTGGTAAAGGTGGTGTCAGAAAAAGTATTTGCAGTGATCCTTTTCTAGAACCTTCTGTATTCTCCGCTCTACTGAGCACAATCCTGTATTGGTAATTTGAAAACCTGCAGGCCATCTCATATCACCTGTCCTAATAAACAGGTCTTGCTATGTGTAAGCCTGACCTGGTCGTCTTGTTGGAGCAAAAGGTGGAGCCCTGGGATGTGAAGAGAAGTGCAAATCCGTCCTCCTCCCAGGTAGGTGGAATGAATCTGGCAGAGGCCGCAGCTGGCAGGTTCAGTGGTACAGGAAAGCATCCTAAATATGTCTAGGAAGCTCTGTTTCAGGGATTGCAGACATGCTCCTATTTTGTCCTGGAGTCTTAGTCTTACTTTCCCTGGGGGCGTCTCCTCTCGGACACCGAGTCCTCTGCCTTTCCTTCTTACTGAATTGAACTTAGGTTTTGTCCGTTTTGTTGATCTTTCAAAATCCAGACTTCCTTTCATGGAGAAGCACCTGCTTTTTGGCCATGATGTTACATCTATGTATTTTTTATTTCATTTTAAATGTCCTCCTTTCTGCTAATATGGAGCTTAAATTATCTTTTTCTAATTCCTGGAGGTGTGAAGTTATGTTGCTCAGGTGAGATCCCTCTTATTGATAGTGTAATTGTTTAATGCTTTAAATTTACTTCTTAGTGTTATTTTCTGAATCCCACATGTTTTGGAAGTTAGCTTCCTTTCAGTGTCTCAGTATTTCTTAGTTATTTAGAATCTAGGAAACACGAGTTTACCTTGCTCTATGTGATTCGAGAATAGATTCTCATCACCTCAAATGTTTGTCACCACCACACCCACACCACTGCACTTATGGGCCTCACCATAGATCTTTGAATCCACTCCCACTTTTGTACCACAGCCAGTGCCCTACCTCTTCAGTACCCTCACTTCTGCAGTCTTAATTCTCGAGTTCATTTTGGTTTGTATTTTCAGTTTCTTTGCTTTGTTTCTCCATATTCCAAACAGGAGAGAATTCATCCAGTAAGTCTTTCCCTTCTGATTCATTTCACTGAGCATCATCCTCCCACAATATTCCATCCTTGTCGTTGCAAATGGCCAGATGTATCCTTTTTCAGTAGTATTCCACCCTGTGTATATACCACACCTTTCTTTAGAATTATTTTTCACCCCTGTTTGTCAACTCCGGTTCCTGATTTTATACCATTATTTTCCTTCCAGTTGCAATTGGGGCTTGAACCCCTCCTTGATCTTATGTTTTCCTCTTCTGCATTCAGTTCTGTCTTTGTGTGCTGCACACATTCAGGTCCTCATGTTAGTGCATGTGTTATATTACAGTGCTTCCCAATACATGTAGTTTTCTGTTATGTTCTTGGGGCATTCTTTTCATCCTGTGAGGCTTTAAACTCAGATCATATAATTCTGATATTAGTGTGATCAACGTGACTCCATGGATCAGTTTTCATAGAATCTAGTTCCAACCTTACGTTCTACATGGTGTGCTGATGTCTGTGTTGAGTTTCATATAGGTAAGATTGAATTGGTCTTATTTTTAATTCCTTCAGACATTTTGTCATTTTCATGTGGACTTTTAATTAATTTACACACAAAGTATTTCTGAAAGGAAGGCATTAACTTTATTAAAAAATGATTCCTGTGTTCTCAGCTATTTTATACCTCATTTCCTCAGTACAGCTCTGTATTATTCTCTCTTCCTTTCTTGTGGGTGATTTCCTCCAGTTGCTCTCACTTCATATGCTAATTGAGGTATACTGGTTTGTAATCTTATTTACAAACATTGTAAAAAGCATTGTCACCCAACCTGTTACATATGACATCATTCTCTGTTTCCATTTCCTTTTCCATGTATTTTACTGGTATCTTTTTTGTCACATGGGGATTATATACCATGTTGAAAAGTTACTCAGCCTTATCTAAACTGAAAACAATTACATTCAACTGCATACCAAAACCCAACTGTTTAACATTTCTAAGTTCTCAAGCAGAAACAGTATTTTTGCTATAGGATTATATCATACCTTTTTCTCTGTTTGCTATGCATTTACCTTTCCCTGAGGACATCACCTTTTATAAGCATGTGTGTTGCTGTCTAGTGCTCATGTTACTGTCTAACATCAGGCCGGGGGTCTTTATTTGGTATTAATTTTGTGTATAAAATAGTTAAAAATATTTA